>NC_065920.1:7044380-7352946 GCF_024586455.1 Bactrocera neohumeralis | reverse complement strand
CTGAAAGTCGTGATTCTCTTCTGAAGGATCGGTCGTTGAAAACTCGATTCTGCAGGACTCTTAAAGCTCAATAGTATTCCTAACTACTTAGAAATGGTCGAAGCTTCGTTGGATGACTTATAGACACATAAGAATTTGAATTTGAATGCAGCCAATTCCTAGCCTCCTTCCAGTAACCAGTTCTGAATTAGTTGCATAGATTATGTTGCTCGTGTTCTACATCGCCTTAACTGCAGCACTTTAGCTACCACTTCCACTTGCCTCAAAAGCCACTCGCTCTCACTCGAGTGATCGCTGTTGCAATGCGGGCCCTTCTGTTTTATTTTTTGAATTATGCCACACTTCACTTCTACCTTGCTATGTGCTCGTCGTCGTCTTTTTTATGCAGCTAAGTGTTCTGCTTTACCTTTTCCTTTCTTTTCTTGCTGCACTTCAGTTGGTGGTTCTCGTCTTTGTCGGCCTCCGGGCACGAGTATATGCCTCACAACGGTATCAGTTGTGGCCTATTTGTATAACAGCGAGTTGTGAATTCTACATTTGGTTTGTCTTCGTTGTTGCTGTCACCTTCGTCGTCGCCGTCACTCATCAACTTTGCTATCTTTGTGCACCATTGCAAGTCATTGCAATTTTCAAGCTCGTTTCCGTACCGACGGTTGATAGGTAGATATGGTGGTTGTTGAAGATTGTCACTGCTGCTGTTGGCAGCGCTGCTCTTCTGCAGTCGTCGTCTGCATTCTTTTCGTACCATCGTTCGTTGCATACCTTTGACTTTCGCTTTTGCTACAAATATTTGCGTTTCCAGTTTGCCGTAGTGCTGATTGTGCAACACCGTCTGTCTGCTGGCACATTGTGTAAGCACAGAAGACGAAAATGTGTACCCCGCTTGCTATATTCTGCAAGTCGTTCTTCTCCTCCTCTCTCTCATTTTATTTCTTTTCTTTTCTTGTATCATCCGTTCTTTTAGAACTGCGCCCCTTCTTTCATCCAACTCAGTGTGCATTCCGACCTCCTGTTGTTTGCAGTTCTTGTGTTTCTTCGTCCTCCTTCTCTGACTCCTCTGTCTGACTGTCGCTTCTTTGGTCGTGTCTGCAATTCTTTCACTGCTTCGTTGCTGTTAATGGGCTTCGAGTGGATTTTCTTGCATTGCTTTAGCAAGCATCAGCATTCTTTTGGACGCCGTTGCTATTGCTGTTACTTTCTGGCCGCATTCTGATTGTTGTTCTCTGCCGTTCCGCATTATTGTCATCGTTATCGGTAAGTTGCTGTTTGCTACGCGAACTGACTGAGTGAGTTACTTGTCCGCTCGAGTTTAATTGGTTCTTCCTTGTTTGCTGCTTCAATTCTTGCCTGGAATTTGGTTCACTTTTACTGTCTGTATTTAATAACTGAAGATAAATAATGTTTTGCAAATCGTCCAGGTTTGGTGTTCGCTCGAACAGTTTCTATGATTTGTGGTATCCGCTTCGGGTTTATGTTGAACTTAGTGAATCAAGTTGGTGTTGATTGAATGGAGTTACTTCAAAAAACTCGAAAATTGACAAGTTACTAGTACCATAATACCTACCTAGGTTAGCCTTTTTCGATTCTAGATCCATCAAATGAAAACGCGACATTTATCTTACCATTCGACTGAAGTTCCAATGAGACTGTTTTTTGCGTTAAAAACAGTGTGTTTTTATGAGAGGCTCGAATATGCAAACTTCTTATGCAACTACTAGGTGAGACCATCTCCTTAATATTAGATTCGCTTTAAATTGATTGAGCCGCGGTAGTTCCTGAATTCTTAAAAACCCAGACCAAGTCTTTCGAAACGACACCTAACAGAGTTTCGGACTCTCACATACGGCGATCAGACACTAAGTAATTTTTTATATTTTTTTTAAGAAGTGAGGTTTTGCACCAATTCCACGTCAGGTGTTATACCGCACTCAAGTCTTTAAGTTTCGGCGGTTTCGAAGACCGTAAACTGTGCTTCGAATTTACGGCCAATGCCACAGTAGTACCGGCCCAACTTATATCGTTGACTACGACGGCCATCGACTCTCCTAACACTAACTGGAAATTTATTTACAATTATTATTATTTCCTTTTACACCAAAGAAAAATTATGTCATTCTTGCAGCGAAGAGCAGCTCGTGATTCTTCGTCCCTCTTTTTAATTGTCTTCGTCTTCTTCACTTTCACTACTTTGCCATATCCAGCAGACACTCTAGCCATTCCGCTACGCAGCTTCTTTTTCCTCACTGTACTAATGACGCTAATTGCACTTTGGCGTTTTGTAATTAATTTAGATTTCTGCCCCTTGAACTCCGCACCCAGCCGTTTGCCGTTATTGACATCGCGCACCAAGTCATCTCCAGTGCAATTGCATCTGCATTGCTACTGTGGCAGTTCATATAATTGGGCCAATTTGCGCATTTGCATATTCACCTTCCGTCGCCCGTGCTGTTGGAGACCCCAATCCCGCCGCGACACCTCACAACTAGTCTTCTATGCGCTTTTCTTAGTAGTTTTTTTGCTGCAAGATTTTCTTTATGAGTTTCCTCTTTGATATTAAACTGCAAACAGTTAGCTAACTGTGCTGCAGTAAACTGTGCAAAACTCACAGTTCATTTCATTATGCCGTTTCTGGTGTTTACTCGTTATGGCGGTTTGCTGCAGGCGATGATGAGGGTTTGGTGGCAGCACCGGCATTTTAAGTAGTTTATGCCCGCTTTTATGACTGTTTATGAGCTTGCTTTTAATTATAAAGTTATTTATATGTATATTTAGTCGGACTTTTTCAATTACCGACATCGTGATTTAGTTAACGGCGATAGATACTGGTTAGTTAGTATGTTTATGGAGTTGAGCTGTCTTAATTCCATCATTTTGTACTCGTGGTCACTGATGTCGTTTTGGATATGTGTGTTTTATGAACAGCAGATCTCAGAAGACTTTCTGTGTTCTTTTTTTTGGTATATCTAGGACTACAGGACAGTTGTTGGTTTAATGACTGGTCGGAATCTACTGGCGACTGAACTGACGTCCTGTATGACCAATATTTCAACTCAAATGAAACTGCACTTAATTTTTGCTCCGAATTAATGGTTTCTATATTAAGTTCTGAGGTCGCTCTTACAATTTTTTCGAGATTTTTCACTTGCTAGTGTGATGTGGGGTTTTCCCAAAACTGTTTAACTAGGACTGAAAATTATAAGATCAGTCTAAATAGATCTTATTGCCATACCTGCAATGGTATTTTACATAATCTGAGTCTAAGCTTGTATTCACAGGAGCGCAGAGAGAGGATTCATTTTCTGATAAAATTAAAATAATTCATCTAACCAAAAAGACCTAAATTGATCAATATGACTCTGGAACTATATTCACTCTTTAGTAGAATAAGCAGCACTTAACATATTTCGCAAAGTATCAACTTTTTTTTACAAGGAACGTAATCGATTTTCCGAATTTCTAAATCCCGAACGAAAAAAAGTTGGAACAGGAAGTTTCGGGATCTGAATTTGGAACCCGATCTTTCGGCGTAACCGGCTTTAATACCGAATTACTTTTGTTAAGAACGATTATAGTTGACTTTTTTAAATTCCAAACTCTCGAATTTGTAAAGTTAGCGTGAAATACTTGTCTACCCAAAGAAAAAATCATCCCCAAATACATACATATGTACATTGTATATCAGAAATCACAAAATAAATGCCCCAGAAACGAAAAAATAGTTATCCCGAAATTCCGTTCCCAGATATATAATTAATCAAAAAATAAATGTCCCAGAAACGAAAACAAAGATCCCGAAATTTCGGGATTGCCAATTTTAGTCCTGAAGTTTTTAGTCCCGATTTTTTTTATTTATAACTAACAGAGTACATATATTCAAATTCTAAACCCTGTGATTTGTAAAAATTATCAAAATTTCGGGATTGCGAGCTTTAGAGTTTTTTTTTTACGACGAACATATTTAGTTGTTATTATGAATTTTTAAATGACAGAATTTAAAAGTTTTTTTTGATAAGAACGTCTGAACAACAAAAGCAATTTTCATCTCGATTTTTCGGAATTAGCATCGGAATCAATCCCGGAACTTATTTCCTTTTAATGAATTGATTAATATTGATATTTCGAAATTCTAAATACCGCAGTTTATAATATTGCAATAAAGGTCTCTACAACGAAAACCATTAATCCGAAAATAATCCCGAAATTTCGGGATTGTCAGCTTTAATCCCGAAATCCAAAAACTTGCAAAAACTCTTGGTGTCTATTTTTTTTTAGAAGTTAAAAATAGATTTTGAAAAAAAAACACGAAAATTTGATTTCTAACTCCAAGTAAGGCCTCTCGAGTAGAACTGCTGCATCTAAAGTTTACTATTTAAAAACATACATATATGTATGTACATATGTATGCACATGTGTGTATTAAATGTATGTATGTATATACTTCCTGGCGTGCTTTAATGTTTAATTGCCATATTTTACGGCTTTCATGTCAGTACATGAAGGAGCCTTAAGTCTCTCTCTGATGGTGAAAATTAGCTTAATTTAACTGACATTAAGTTGTCAGCACGACAGTAAAGTGAAGCTGAGGGAAAATAGAAAAGAAAGTGCATTAATGATATTAATAATAAAGTACAACAACAACAAATGCAAAAGAACAACGATGTTCAAGGAAGCGACGAAGAACAAATAGCAACATGCAATTCGTCAGACAGAGCAGTAGGGGAGATTATAGCAAAAACAACAACAAAAACACTAAGTAAGCGAATATTACAAAATCATTAAAGACGCTAAACACGCATTTACAACCTGATTGCTGACTTCAATTGTTGTTATTGTTGTTGTTGTTGTCATTATGCTTATTGTTATTGTTGCTTTACAGTGACAACACGCGCTTTCACGCTTTTTGCCGCAAGCATTTCTACTTATAATTCGACATACACACACATAAAAAGGCTTACAGGTGTCTAATATGCACAGAAGTTCCAGTTCTTCTCTTTTATTTGTAAAAGTGTGTGCGCGCGTGTGCGTATGTGTGTGTTCACTTACATTACAAACATTACGCCGCCAATTGCTGCTCGCTTGTAAGCACTTGCGACAACATGCACGCGCCCTCTGGCGCCATTTAGTAACAATTTTCAGCAAATGCTACTGCTCGGCGTCTGCAGCTGTTAACCCCGCTCCCGCACAACTCCGCTCATGCACTACCCACAGCATTTCAATAACAACACACGCACATAATAATTGAGATGACAAAGTATGTGGAATAAGTAGCAGCAGTTGAGAAGCGTGGAGAAAGTAGCTAGGCTGTCTCCATGTAAAAGAGCTCACATTGAAATGTGGAACTCCAGAGCCTTGTACATAAATTTAATATGCTCCCGAGATACTTTTATCTCGCTTGACTCGGTAAAATCTCATTTTGCGGACGTAATGCGCTTAGAGCGAGTGTGATTCATATACGCACCATGTGATAGGTGAATGTTCGAAGTGTTGACGGTTGAGCACAGTGACGTAGCCGAGAAATTTTACTAGTAACTCTTATGTTTTGGTCGGATAAAATACAGAGGCGCTACTTGACTATTTTTCATACACAAAATTGCATTATTTTTGAGGGTGAGAAATATTGACATTCTATTTGAAAAGCTTTGTAACCAAAACTTCGAATAAAGTTCCTATATTGCCGTATTTCCATAAGTTCATATTTCGACTCGACAAGATTTCGAACTTTTGACCAGCCGGGTGTTATCAACGTACACACTTGCTGAATCAGTAGCACATAATGGTATGCTATTCATTTTAATGTTTCAATAATAAATATATTGTCCTTAGCATATGGGGAATTTTGCCCCTTTAACCTCCCCCATCGTTCTGCCTCTGGCTAAATAAGCGACGCTGTAAAAGAAGCATCTCACATCTGAAATTCCTTATATGTTTGCTAGGGTGTTAAAATTATTTTAAATTGTGATTGATGTTGTCTTAACATATTTTTTAAAGCTTCCACGAAATACATTATCCTTGCCACATTTTTGGTGTATGCGGTGGCGTATGAGTTACCATGTTTACACACAAAGCGAAATTCTTTGTTTTCACCCAGTGAAGTTTTTTAGGTTAGGTTACAATTTTTCGAAATGTTTCTCTCTCACATATTTCTGTGTCTTTCTCTTTTTATATATCCCTCATAATTTTCATATCTTTGTTTTCATATCACTGCTTCTCTATATAACTCTTAACTCTCTAAATATCTTCAATCATCTCTGTGAAACTTCCCCAAGATATCTTCTTCTCCCTCCATCATCTTCTAACATATCTTGGTATGTTATATCACTCTCTTTCCACAAATTTCTTTTTAAATATTTGTCATCATCACTAAATCACATAATATCTTTTTCTCCTTCAATCATTTTCTAACTTCTCGAGATATAGTATGTCTGTATCTCTCTGTATTACTCTCCCTCTTTCTCTTTCTTTACGTTCTTCCTCTCTCTTTACGCTATCTCGTTCTCTCTCCAAATATCTGTCATCATCATTAAGTCACTTTCGCAAGCTTTCTTATCCCTCTAACATCTAACCTGAGTCATTAGCTGCTGAGCGTCTACAAGTGTAAATCTTATGGCTTACTGGGTTAATTGTTTTCACATATCAGCTGGCTGTATGTACTCGATTGCCAAAAATGACTTTTTAGTACTCACTTAAGCAGATGTGCCTCAACGCTTCTTTGGTTGCAGGCGTGTGCCTACATAAATTTCTAGGGGGAAGTCACCACACAATATTTCATTCAATATGCTCAGAAAAGTGATAAGTATGTCTTTCTGCTTCAGAGAAAGTTATAAATTGATTAAGTTGACGGAAAGGCAAGAATATTTAGTACAAGTATGTAAATGGGTATTGATTAAGTATTACATATTACGGCAAAATCGACTTTCATTTCTTGGTATTAGACCAATCTAATTTTTTCGCGAAACTTAGACATAAGTAATTTCTCTGTTTTTTTCGAAGTTAGTCTCCAAGTTGAAATAATTGACTTCGAAATTCGATTTTAGTGTGGAAGTTACCAAAATCGAGAATATATAGACATCCATATTCTCCTCCCATTTTAGTGGTGTATCATTGTTTTCGGTTTAGCTTATATGACAGAATTTCGAAAATAAATTATCAGATTTTCGAAAGTAAATTTTTAGATTTTCGAAAATACATTTTTTTCTGATTTTTGAAAATAAATTTTCTGATTTTCTAGAACAAATTTTCAGATTATCGAAAATAAATTTTGTGAGATTTTATAAAATAAATTTTTAGATTTTCGAAAATAAATTTGCTGATTTTCGAAACTAGATTTTCAGATTAGACTATAATAAATTTTTAGATTTTCGAAAATAAATTTTCAGATTTCAATTTCTCTAAATCTCGAAAACAAGTTCTCAAAATTTCGAAAATAAATTTTCAGATTATCGAAAATAAATTTTTTGAGATTTTGTAAAATAAATTTTTAGATTTTCGAAAACAAATTTTCTGATTTTCGAAAATAAATTTTCAGATATTTGAAAATAAATTTTCTGATTTTTGAAAATAAATTTTCCGATTTTCGAAAATAAAATTATAGTAAAATTTATTTTTATACAATTTTTCTTTTACCTCTTAGTATCATCCCATTTTACGAACTAAAATTTCTCAACTGTGGAAACATGCCTATTCAGTTATAGAATACCGCGTAGAAATTCCTTTTCAGAATCCAAATTTTCTGTCGATTTCTTATTTTAATGATTTATAACATTTACCGATTAAGCTTCTATGACAGAAAATCATAGTCTGAACTTCGAAAAATAAAATATGATATTTGTTTTTCATATTTCCCTTAAGAAATAAGATCCTTCGGACTCAACCTTCTTGATTTAACAAATTAAGAAACGGAAATATTTTTTTGACTTCAAATCCTCGTTATTTATTAACCATATAGTAGTTAATTTTTTTATTCAAAATCCCTAAGATTTCCTCGATGGTGTTTGAGTATGGTGGGTTTAAAAAAGAGTACTCATAAAAGTCTTATATGGACAAAACTTGAAGCTGTTGCTAATGAGATTATTCATTCCTTAACAAGTTTTGAGCGCACAGGCAGTGAGTTCTAAACCAGTATAGCCGCTCGGCTATCAGAGTGAAAGCACACCTCTCCAAGGGATGCTGTGCTTCAGAGCAGTATATCTACCGCTAATTTCATGGCCGCTCTCTAAGCTTCAAAAACGCTAGTGTGGCAGTCTGAAACTAGCGTTGATGGAGAGTTAACGACAGGTGACTCCATCCCCTTAACTTCGATCCATCCGTGAAGATTCGGCGAATCAGTGGTTTACTTAGTAAGATTGTTGAATTGTCACGAAAACTTTTTGTGTAAATCATTGTCTATTCAATGGCTAGACGTGTTATGTACGGATTCGTATTAATAAAAATAGTTTGCTTCTAAGAAATCACTTCCGGTATTATTCTCGTACTTGAACTCCATTTCGAAAAGAGAACTTCAATGATTTTATTTTTTTTCCGGCGTTATTTTTACTTCTCTTTATCAAATTCTTTTGCAATTGAGTCCGCTAAAGCCCACACTTGAAACCATGTTACATTCTTTCTTTGGATAGCTTTCATTAAAATTCCGCAAAACTTAATTGTTTGCCTAACAAATTATCAACTTCTTTCGAAACACTTCAGATACGCTTTTCAACAAGCCACAGATACTCGGCGCCAAATTAAAAACTTATTATTATCATTATTGGCGACTTTTTTTGAGTTATTGTTATTGTTGCGTTTCTTCTTGTTGTTGGCGGAGGGCGCCTATTCGGCATCCACCTTCAATTGCATAAGTCTCTTTACCATAATTTTTCCACTTCTTGAAGAGCTGCGCGCACTTCAGCCGTGCTGAGCGCATTTAATGCAAGATATCTTGCATAAGACCCGCACTCATACTCAAACTCATTACCCATACTCATACCTACATACATATGTCTACTTGTGTGTCTGCATATTTGTCTGCGTGAGTGCTTACCTCTAAATTAACTGTATTTTTGATATGTTATCTGCATTATTTGACAAACAATTATAAACCTGATTACATGCCGCTTAACAGCTTTTACGTTCGCACCTGTGTGCTCGTGTGTGTGTGTTTGTGCAAAGCTCACTTTAACCTTCAATTGCTGCTAATTGTCACTTGTCTTGTTGGTACGTTTGCTTATCTGCGATTTGGATTGTTTGTTAAATAATATAAAATAATAAAATGAAATAAATTAAAATATTTAAGTATACAAAATAAAAAAATGAGTGGCAACTCTTGGGAACCTTGTCGAGGCAGAACTTTTCGTAAATCTGCTTGATTTGATGCCATGTTTAAAAAATATTTTTCAATTATGAATATTTCAGTGCTTCATCTGTTTTAAAATGTTAATTGAAAAATATTTTTTAAACATGTGGCAACCCTATTAATTATTTTCAGCTTAAAGCCTTATTTAGCCACTTTCATTTTAGCATTAAAATTTTTGTTTAAAAATTTAATTGACTACAATTTTTGAAACACGTGGCAACCCTACCAATTTTTTTCAGCTTTGAGCCTTCTTTAGCGTCTTCCATTTTAACATTACAAAATTTCACAACTTTTGTAAAAGTAGTTTTTAAAACGGGTGACAACCTTTTACCAAACTATTAAGCTTACGTAAGCTTGCTTATGAAATTTCATTATATTCTTATTTCTGTAGGTGGCAATTCTCTTCAAATTGTATTTTTAAATTTATTAATTTAAAGTTTTGTAATTTTGAAAATTTTTTGTAATATTTGTACTTTTTTTTTGACAGTTGGCAACATCTTAACAATCTTAAAAAGATATTCCAATTTCTTTAAGATATCTTGTCAAATAAATTTTTTATAAATTTTATTGAATAACATTTTTGAAGCATGTGGCAAGCCTATTTTTTTTTTAGTTTTAAGCTTTCTTGAGTTTCTATATTTCATTTTCGCATATAAGTTTTGCTCAATTTCATTAAAAGCAAAATTTTAAACGAGTGGCAACCATTTACAAAACTATTTTAATCCATTTTTAAAACACCTTTGTTTGATACCCATATTGTGGAATTTCATTATATTATTATTTTTTATTAAGTGGCAACTCTCCTTTCATTATACTTAAAAATATATTTGCTTAAATTTTCGTAATTCTGAACAAATTTGGAAATGTTTGTACCTTTTTTCGAATTTCCGACATGTACATTTTATCTTTTTTGATCATCCAGTACAATCCAAAAATGTTATCTATGCAAAATTTATTTAAGATGTCTCGTCAAATAAAACAGTTCCCCATGCAAGAACTTCTGTTTGTCCGTTTCGGTTGCTTAACAGTTATAAGATATAGTGGTTCGATCTGAACAATATATTTGAACTTGTTCGTGCCAAACTTCGTCGTATCCCATCATACGAGAACGCGATTTTGATCGTTCACTTTGTGTGGCAGTTATGTGATATCAGCTTCTTCTAGTTTGGTAATAGTGGGTAGGTTTGGGCCGAGAACACAAAACTTCGCTAGCTGCCTCTATCCTTTGTGACTTGGTCGGATGCACTTCAATGTTAGTTGTGCGAACGATATCCTTAAATTTTTAATCGCTTAACTATATTCATGTCGCCGTAGAGCTCATGCAGTTCGTGGTTCCATCTTCTTCGATATTCTTACGCAGACGACTCCAAACATCTTGCGAAGAACAATTTTCTCGAATTATGTATACGTGTTTTCTCATCTAGGGTTTTCATCGACTTTGTTTCTGCTCCGTATAATTGAATGAGAGATTTATAGAGCCCAACGGTGACGTAGCTCCGAAGACACGAGGAATCTATCTATATGTCCTCCAGATATTTAATCTTGTCCTCGTTCACCACAAGACCAATCTCTTTCGCTTCTTTTTCTAGACTAGAAAAGGTTGCACTGAGGCTCTGTTGTTGAGGTTACGATGATCGATATCATCTGTGTACCGCAGTAGCATTGTAGTACTTAGAGCAGAGAGTTCCACTGCGGTTCATTAGCGGCACGTATAAATTTTTTCAGCATTATATTGAAAAAGCCACACGAGAGGGTATCACCCTGTCTAAAACCTCGTCTGGTATCGAACGGCGTGCAGAGGTGCTTCCTGTTTTAGACGAAGCTGATGGTTGTGCTCAATGTAATTCTGCAGAACCGTATGAGTTCGCAGGGAAAACAAATTTAGTCATGCCATCGAATAGGCAGCTCCTATCAGTGCTCTAAAAAGCAGCTTTGAAATCGATAAAAAGCTGATAGGTGTCGAACTGTTTGTTAATGGTCTTTTCCAGAAATTGACGTATTACAGAACTCTGGTCTCTGGAGGATTGCCAGGCCTAAAGCTACACTGATAAGGTCAAATCAGTTTATTTACAGTTGGCTTAAGTCTTTCACACAATAATGTCGAACCGCATATGTTAATGAGGCTGTTCTCGCGATAATTAGCGCAGACTCCCTGATCTTCATTCTTGTTGTTACTGCAGAGTAAATCACGCTTAGCAGCTGGAACATGTGTCTTTCTAGGTCCTCGGTACTGGCTTTAAAGAGCTCAGCCGGTTATCCATAAACTCCTGGGGCTTTGTCTTAAGTCGCTTTAGAGCTGTTTTTAACTCGTCTTGGACGAGTGGCTATATGATATAGGGGTCTGACATCGTCGGGTCGACAAAAGAAGAGCTTCGTTGGGAGAAAAGCACATGTGTCACACCGGTATCTGAAAAACTGAGTTATTAGTGCGCGTGTGTACAGACAGACGGGCATGGTCTTATCGAATTAGCTTGTTACTTTGATCTTTTATATACATATTTTAAAGGGTCTCCGACGTTTTCTTCTGGGTGTTACACATTTCACGGCAAACCTTATATACCGTCTTCAAGGTATAACAATTCCATTCGCCCTTAATGAGTCTATTAATATTCAATTTCGACCGCAAAAGCCTACAAGAATTAGCCAGTAGCACTCCAACGCCCAAATCCATTTTGCACGCCCTAATTATAAAGTCAAAATTTCAAAGCCAAATGCAGGCGAAAGGTATTAGAAAAAACTAAAAGTAACAAAAAGGAGCAAGAATCAAACCTACATACAAATTTACTGTAGATTTAGGAGGCTAAAAGAGACTTAAAACTGAAGGCTAAAAAGAACAACAAAATATGAATAATAATGCAGAAAACATGGACGTAACTGAAGCAGCTGCTGCCAAGCGCAAATCTGTGTATTCTTTTCGTTGTTGTTGCTGCTGTTATTGTTGTTGTTTTCTTCTTCTGCATGCTGGCTGGAACTTCATTTGCCTTGCTGACCTTCGCACTGAAATCCTGCTTGCGCGCTCATCAAGGGTTTTTTTTGGCCTTTTTGCAGTTTCTTCTTCGAAGTCTTCGTTTTTTGGTCCTTTTTTCTTTGCTTCTTCTTTGCAATCAAGCAGTTATCAAAATGTACAAAAAAGTAAATCATTTTCAATGTCCACGCTGCTTTTGGCCACGAAATTATAATCATCGGTTGGTTGCATATTAATCTTCTTCGGCGGTTCGCCGATTACTACTTTAGCAACCTACATTCTACGGCTTACTCACTTGCTGCATATACGTATGTACATATATGTATGTGTATACCGTCATCTGAATCAGCTTCAACCATTGTCTCCCACTGCTTTGTTGAACCATTCTTCAAAATTATATTTCTTTGTTGACCTTCGACTTCGACTCGCTTTTGACAACTGGTCCTGCTCGCGTCCTTTCCGCTCGCCTTTTTCTCAGCCACTTGCTGTATCGAAAAGTCCACATAGAGTCACGCCAAAAATCGCTTTGTCTTCCGCGCACGGCAATTACAGGTTCAATTCACTTTTTTATTATTCTTCCATTACTTATAAATCGAAGTAATTTTTAAAAACCGAAAAATCGAAACGCTTCATTTCGCGCATACAACCGCTTCAACTGCTTAACATCGCAGCTCATGCATATGTCTTTAGTCGCGCATATAATTCCACTCACCTGTTGACTCCCGATCAAGGTCGTGCGCGTCAGCGGCGCTGCCATCGATTCTCATCGCTATCGAAGTGTGGCGTGAAGCTGGAAATTTTCCTCATTGTCGTAATCTGACCATGCAAAATATATCTACCAACTAAAGCTATTTACATATGTGCTTCGTTTTGCGCATGATCAATTTATTTTTAACGCTCGTTAAGTGGGAAGTACTAAATGCTCTCGCTTATTTGCAAATCTTCGTTGGTTTGGCTTGAAAGCAAAAGGGTGACGAACAAGTTTTACATTTTTTCCTCTTTAGAATTATATATTTTTAGAACTATTTTTTATTATTTTCAATTAGAGTTCTTTATTTTTATGCTCAGCATTAGTTTAATGTGTTAATCACCCTCTTAAGGCGGCACCAAAACTTCCGTATTTAAAGACTTCATTTTTATATTTCCTATTGTATAAAGTGTTTTTACATGACCAGAGATCCGGTTGTTTGTCTAATAAAAACTCAAAGTTATTTTAAATAACGAGATCGAGGGATAAGAAGAAGAATACAACTTTTCTACTTGTTTAAAGACCCATCAAGGTTCAGGGTCCATAGTTTTAATAACTTGATCCGCAAAGTTACAGAAACTATACCTCTTGAGTACTTCACAGCGCTTAACTGAGCATGCTAAAACCGCTTTCTCTTTGTTTACCCCTGTTTTTATACAAAATATTCCTTAGATTTCAACAGCACCAGGTTTTTTTTTCGCTGACAGTAAGCTTAAATCCAGCCAAATAGTGCATGAACTCATTAGTAGTAGCCTCAAGCTACTTCCTTACTTGTCTGCGTACCTGGTCACAGCGCAATCGCTGGAAATTGTAAACCTGAAAGAACACTTTTACCCAAATTCCTTCAGTATGGGAACGAGTCTACGGGCTTCGAGCGAGTTCAGCAGTTCAGCAACTAAAATATGTGCGTTTGCGGAATCTTTCTGGTCTGGAAGGGAACATTAGAGGTATATTGAACTACTTGGTCTTACCAAGGTTCACATCGACGTAATGATAGATTTTCTACCAGGACACTGTCCTAATGGTTTCACGCGTTAAGCAAGATAAACATTCTTGCTTGAAACATTCATACACTTAATCACCAACTATCCAGCTTTCGCATCGATGAAGCATCCATCAATAAATTAGAGGCAAGCTCGAGATGCTTTGTTGATATGCGACTCCATATCTAGGAGCTCTTTTTCTCCATACCTGGAAGTTCTGAGCATCACAAAAGACAGGCGCTTCGCACTTTCCAAGTAGGTTCGACCTCGTAACCGACCAAGGCGGCTAGGGTATCGCTATCCCCCCGAACCAATTGGAGCCAGGGTATAAGTGCAGAATGCATTCATACTTTGGTTCTCCAAGGTATGAGTGCTGAATGCATTTATGCTTTGGGGCGCTGATAAACGCATTGTATTGATCTACGTGCTTCTAGAAATAACAATAAATTTATTCGTGGTCTAACGAATTATCAACCTATTTACGCTACCTTAACCTAACACATCCCTAGATATTATTGTGCAAAGTGGCAGAGAATATTGAAACCGAGGGGTGATATTTCTCCATATATCCTTTCAATGTTCCTCAATATTGATGTTTCATGGATAAATATGCGGAAGAATACAGGACTTCTTATGTTATGTTCTTTAGTACTTGGTAGACCATCTTAAAGCTGATGGTACTACAGATTTTACCAGAAAATAAAAAACGATAAAGGGAGAGTGATCCACAGGATCCATTAGTGTTTCAAAACTGTTTAACGTCGGGATCCAGTGGAGTTTTTATTGGGCTCAGTATCGTTCTCTACATTATTTTACTTATATACATTATACCCCAGCGTTTTATTTGGGAGAAAATGTTTCACGTCACTCTAAAGTCACTCTAAAAAAGGGTGGATGGCACTGGAACATGCGACTCGCCAGCGGAACTCACAACTAGATAGACGTATCGCCTTATTTGTGAGAAAGGCTTCAAGTCATTCTAAAAGAAGATGGTTGGCGCTGGAGTATGTGCCTAGCCGGCGGAACTCATAACACCTATACAGACGAATTAAAAATGACTAATGAATTAGGAGTCGGAATCTATTGCTCGGAGCTGGATCTTAGGCGACCCTTCAAGCTTCCCGAATATCTTCCGGGTGGAGAGCTTTGCGCTCAGGAAAGCGGCGGAGATAGCTAACAATGCAGGAAACATCAATATACATATATATATACATCGAAAGCCAGGCGGCAATTAAGGTAATAATTTCGCATCGCATAAGTCAGATAATATCATTAGAAGCAGAGGGACCGCAGATGTAGCGGCACTGGGTTCCAGGTTCCAGGAGATTGCCAAAAATGCCATCCATCTAGCTACCGAAAGAGGAAAGGAATACTATGAAATTTCCGAAAGAGATCACAGAGGGATTGGAGTGAGATGGAACGCCTTAAGAACATGCAGGAACGCCAAGATCTTGTGCAAGAGTCCACACGCTTTCGAAAGAACTGCAGCACGGTTGTTAGCCTAGTGACTGGTCACAACCTACTGGCATAACATGCGAGCCGGATGGGCATGAGTAATGTATCGTCGGATAGTCCAATGAAGTTGGTACGAGAGAGACGCTGGAAAATCTTCTATGTTTCTGTCCAGCATTATCTAGATTTTTTAAATATCTAGGAGCTTCGCTGTTCAAGGAACTACACGAAGTATCAAAATCAAATAAAATCGCTCTTAAAGTCCGGAAAAAGCGTTGACGTCCTACACGATATAAACTTCAGCTCGTATTAACAAAAAACCTCCATCTGGCATTACAAAGAACTTGTAAGCCTATATATGGAGGGTATAACCGAACCTAACCTTACTTATAGAATTCACTCTTCAGCTTACACAAAGCTTGTCCAAAGCTTGCGAGTAATAATACCAGAAATTTGAGTTTATTGCTAACTTTGAAGTTTATCAGTCAACACTATATAAAAATTCAACTTAAATTCTGTATTTCTTAAAACCTCCAATGAAAATACTTCGTCATAAACACGAAACCTTAAACTCGCGTTTAACAATTGCATAGTGTGAACTCTAGCCACATAAATAATCATTGATTTTAATATACTCTACCCATAAGAGTCTGCAGGTTATATAGTCATCGCTTTATATGTATATTCATTTTGAGACAAGTCTGTATCAGCACCTGCCATATCCATTCTTTTTCCAACTGTATCCGTTCTTTAACTAACCCTTCTTCTGACCATCAACTGGTTAAAGCAGTTATGATTTACAAAAACAAAAATGTGTTCATCACTTCGCCGGAGTTTTTTTGCTATCTTCATCAGCTACGTTCAAGTTGAACAAGTCATCAACGCTTTGACAGGTTGCGTGGTCACGCCATAAGACGAAAGGGCGCTGCTCTTACGGAATTAAGTTATTTTTGAAATATCTGTCGTTGTTGCTTTAATTATTGTTGTTTTAGCCAGTGCTGTTACAGTTGACCACTGTAACACTTAACACTGCCTTAACTAGTACAGTTCCAAGTTCCAAGTTCCCAGCGTGTTTGTGGCTTGCTCGTGACTTGTCGTAGGTGTAGCGGTATGTTCGAAGGTGCTCAAAGAGCGAGCTAAACTCTTCCGGATGCTAAATATGTAATTTTTTATAAGTTATGCTAATTTTTTACACATGCATGCGGTTTAAAAATAGTTTACATTGAACTTTTTATGTATCAAGAATTATTTCAAATTTAAATTTTAAATTTATGGCGCCAAGTTTTGAGTTTTAAGGAAATATTATAACGTTACCGTTATTTGGCGTCTAACTTTTTACCAAATTTTAATTCTTGTAATAAACATAAATATTCATAAGCTTGAAAACCGAAAGAATTACAAGAATTCTACAAGCTCTGAAATTCACTGCCGCCTGACTGCTCAACAGCAAAATCTCAGCAACAAATTTTCATAATTTTTTTTCGTGCACACTCACAGCGCTTAACCGCACAACCGCAACATATTTCACATTTAAGTATTTTCAGAATTTATTTTCATTTTTATTTGCGCTTTCCATTATGCATGTTTGGCGATTTAATTACTTTTTTAACACTTTGAGTGCTGCCACTCAGTTTTGCTGCTGCCCCTGGCAGTCTACAATGTTAGCTGGTGAGCGCGTTAGCGGAGTGAGCGGCAGTAAAGGGCTTACTAGGTGACGCTGTAACGGAAAAAAATATTTAATAAAAGCTTTTTAATATATGCTTTGAATATATACATACATATATAAATATATTTACATATATGTGTGCGTGTGAGGCTGATAAAACGCAGCAACTCAACATGAATATAAACTCGAGCGGCATTGCCGTCATGTGGAATTGGTTTATGCATGTATATGTATATGAATAGTTGTATATGTATGCACTATATACATATATACATCCGTGTTTGTTTGTATGCGTGCGCTTCTGCTTCTGCACTGCACCGAATATGCCATTTTATCGTGCAAGTGGCATTAAGTATTCACACTTAACGCCGCCAGTCTTATACACACCTACATACAAGAGTATTGTATATATAAATATATATGTGACATATACATATATGTATATGCATATGTTAGCACATTTATTCCATGTAAGTTTGTAGGTTTGCATGTGCAGTCAAAGGCATAAATGCACCATATCACTTGAGAGGCTTGAAGTAGCTGAGCACATTTAGTATATCTCTATGGGAATGCAGCACAGTGGCACATTTTATATAAAAAATCGATGAGAAACTAGTATTGAGGTACTGCTGACCAGAAAGTAGCATAAAGAGGTTCGGGATATTTAAAATTTTCTAACCAAACAGAATATTTTCGAAAGACCTATGCAGAAATTAGACTGTTTAGCACAAATAAGTTGGCAAAAGCAGCTTGTTGAACCTTCCCCGAGGGTGCCGATTGAAAATAGATACCACAGTATCACAAGAAGTTCGATCGGTCAGCTTGTACGGCAGCTACATACATACCATGGTGACGCGATCTGGAAATTTTCTTCGGAAATTTTGTGAAGATATCTGGTCAAATGAAAAAGTTTTACATACAAGCATTTGATTCCGATCGTTCACTTAGTATGAAAGCTATAATATGCTACAGAGGTCCGATAACGACTGTTCCGATTAATGAGCAGATTCCTTGTGGGAAAAAAACGAATGCAAATTTTCAGATCGATGTCTCCTAAACTGAGGGACTTGTTGATATACACGGACGGACAGGCAGACCGACATGGTTAAACCGACTCAGTTACGTTTACACAGTTATAGCCGACTTTACATCAGCGCTCCAGTCGTTCTTCCCTTTCGCTGCTTGGCGCCAATTGAAGATTCTCCACCTGGTCTTTCTAACGGAGTGGATGTCTTCCTCTTCCTCTGCTTCCCCCGGCGGGTACTACGTGGAAAACTTTCAGAGCTGGAGTGTTTGCGTCCATTCGAACGACATGACCTAGTCGGCGTAGCCGCTGTCTTTTAATTCGCTGAACTATGCGCAAAGAGCCATAAATCTTCCGGAAAATCTTTCTCTCGAAAACTCGTAACGTCGACTCTCGCGATGCCTCTGAAAAACAATTTTCTTCATCGAGAGAGGACTTTACTTTTCAGTTGCTTACTCGGTGCAAAATAGCACCTGTGGTAAGAGTGATTTTACGTTGGATTTTAAGACTGATTTTGTTGTTGGTGTTGATGGTTTCAAGATAGAAGAAATTATCTACGACTTCAAAGTTATGACTGTCAATAGTGATGTGGGAGCTAAGTCGCAAGTGCGACGACTGTTTGTTTGCGGACAGGATTGTCTTGGCCTTGTTTACTACCAGACCCATTTGTTTCGCTTCCTTATCCTTTCCGAAGAAAGCAGAACTTTCTCTACTTTGTTCTGCAGCTCGAATTATTTTCTCCAGAAGTAGGTTGAAAAAGTCACACGAAAAGGAGTCGCTTTGTCTGAAACCTCGTTTGGTATCGGACGGCTCAGAGAGGCCCTTCCCGATCCTGACGGGGCTTTAAGTGTTGCGCAACGTCAGTTAACATTTAATTTAATTTGAGAATTCTCAACTACAGATACTGCCACTGTGCCCAATATGTTCTTCTGTTACTACATCTTCGCACTGCCGCTCTTTATCGGCAGCGTAACGTTGCAATTTTATTTTTTCGTATGCGCTCTTATACAAATCCCCATGTGTTGTGCAAAAGCGGTTCGGCGCGAAGTGGTGTGCGGCGGTGCGCGCCGGTGCTTCAATTCCACAGATTATGTAACAGTAAGTAATGAAGCGTTGAAGTGCAGCTCCAACTGGCCAGCAGCGCCGGTCTGCCCTGCGGGCGCGCTCCAACAACCGCTCATCCTACAAGTCATCTCCAGTACCCTGCGCCCCTTCAATCACTCATGCGGTGCATCGCAATGACGCCAAGCACCAGCGCGCGCTGCTACGAGAGCTGCAGTCTCCTAGGCGGCGCGCTGTGATGGAGGGCACGCAACGTGTCGGGCCCACCGACAGGCAGTCGGCTGATAGTTGGCAATTGATGTGGCGCATTCAGCGAGATTTTTTCATGGTCATCAACACATGTACGTATGTATATGTGTATGATGTGTGTAAAGTGCAAAGTGGAAAAGTATATATTTAAATATAAATGTAATAAAAACGTACAACAACAAAAATAGTCATATAATAAGTGTATAGAAAAAGCACTGTAAAAAAGAAAGAGCGAAAAACAGGCTGCCTCGCAACAAAGCATCGCTTTCGCATAAGTATGAGCATCCGTAAGTGGTGGAGCGCGTTGGCTACTGGTGTCGCTCGCCACAGAAAGACTTGTAAATTGCTGTTGTACTCGTGCCGCTCGTCGGTAGTCGCTTGTCGCCGGGTCCATCTAATGAAATTGGCATTTAGTTGCGGTTTGCGGTCGAGCCGACCGAAAATAAGCGAACGCCGCTTGGGTTAATGCGAGCGCGCTTGCATTAATAGTTGAGCGTGCTATCGCTTGGCGCTTGGCGTTGGCTTTGTGGCGGTCGCTCGACGCCTCTGATGCTAAATTGTTCTGGATGCGCTGTAGCTTGCTTGTCTCAATTTTTTTTTTTTAGAAATTATATACATATATTTTTTGTACGATTTTTGTTTCTATTGTGCATTTGTGTGTGTTTATTTTGTTGCTGTTACTGGCGCTCAGTGCCATATTGCCGTTGTCGTGTAACTAAGTAGTGGCGCTGCTTAAATGCTGTAATTAGAGTTAAGCGCGATTATTTGCCATGCAGAGTTTAGGAGATAAAAAAATATATATTTTTTTTAATTTTGTAATTTTTAGTCAAAAAAATTGGTAACTTTTTTATTTAATTTTAGTTTTATTATTTTTTTGTTGTATTTTTGTTTAATTCGTCTATTTTCGTTTGTAATTTTTGAAACTATTTTTTTTTATTACTTTTTAATAATTTTTAATTGAAAAAAATTTGTTTTTAATTTTTTTAATATTATTTTTTATTGTATTTTTTTTAAATAATTTTTAATTAAAGAAATATTTCTTTTTAACTTTTTTTATTATTATTTTTAATTTTAATTAATTTAATTTTTGTATTCTCTTTAATTCGTCTAATTTTTTATCATGTTTCATTAAAAAAATATTTTTTTTTACTTTTTTTATTGTTTTTAATAAAAAACTAATTTTTTTACTTTTTTATTATTTTTAATCAAAAAAATTATTTCTTTTTAATTTTTTTTTATTATATTTTTGTTAATTCTTCGATTTCCTTTTTTTATTTTTTTATATTTTTAATTAAAAATAATAATTTTTTTACCTTTTTTTTATTATTTTTAATAAAAAAATATTTCTTTTTTGGTTTTTATTTTAGTTTTTTCTGGTATATTTATTTAATACTTCTATTTCCTTTGTAATTTGTTTGTAATTTTTGAAAATTTATTTTTATATTATTGTTAATTAAAAAAAAGTTAATTTTTTTAACTTACTTTATTATTTTAAATTAAAAAATTTAATTTTTTTTTATTATTTTGTAATTAAAAAAAGTTATATATTTGTAATTTTTTTATATTTTTTATAATTAGTTTATTTTTTTGTAATTTTTTTTACAGTTATATCGATTTTTACATAAAATATAATATATGAAATAATTTTGTTTAATATTAGTTTTTATATTAAGACGTTTTTGTATAGTTTTATTTATTCACCTATTTTTGAGCATTATTTTTTGTTGATGTTTTTTTTGGTTTTTAATATTTTCTGTACTTTTCCATATATTTGCCGTCCCATCTATATAATCTCACTCATTTATAAGATACGTATGTATGTATAACTACCAATATATGCACTTTTATACATTATGTATAATATACCTATATTTATATATAGTATATACATAGATATGTATAAGAGTGTTTACATAAAAATTTATGCACAACTTTGTACGTCCACGCCTCATGCTGGCTGCTTATGCTTCCGACATGCGTTGCCTGTCAATTTGACACGCCCATAAAAAGCATGTTTTAATTAAATATTGATTCATGGTGGCAAGAGCACAGCACACCGACAGCTTTATGTGCCATCTTTTATGAGGCTTTTATGTTCGGTGGTAAACGATTCAATTATCGCAGCCATTTCAGTGCTAAATGGCGCTCTAGGAGTAAAACACTGTTTAACTACCAACGGAGTTCTTGTGGAGAGCGCAGATATTTTCTATGCTTTGAGAGTTTTCCCAATGAACCATAAGATTGAGGGTCGCTTAAGGCAGCAAGCACTTAATCCTGAGAAAGTACTGTTATTGGCGGTGATTTTTCAGTATAGAATTGATAGTCGTCTATTAATTGGATGCTATGGTCGGAGAGTTTAACGAATATTCATTGTGGGTGTTCTTCTGGGAGAGGATTAAGAGAATAAGCATTACAAGACATGAGGGCTCTCTCTTCCTCCCTTTATTTCTATCTCTATCTCTCACCCTCTCTGATATCCTCTTACTTAATGGGGATCGGTTTAGAATTCAACTGATTTAGTAGTAGAAATGTTCGAGTGGTTCTAATAAAATTTTAACACAAGTGGAATATCTCGTCCTTACAACCCTTGAACTCGTTCACTGTAACCAGAATTGAGGTTAGAATAGAATTGCTTACCAAGAAATAAAATCAGACTCCCTTGCTGCTCTATATACTTACAATATATTTGGGTACTTATAGTAACTATAATTTTCTACGAAATCGCCTCAGCATCGCCAAATAAACAACTCGTCTCTTCTCGGTAAATAATCGATGTTATTGTTGTTGGCATTTTTATTGCTCCACCGCTATTGTTCATTGTCATCTGAAGGTTAAGGTTGCAATTTTTCTAAGTTCATTAGAAAAATTCCACAAATCAAGCGAACGGCAAAACGGCAGATGGCAAACGTGGAATTAAAAAATGGCAAAAAGAGAGAAGAATGTGAAGAAGAGTGCATTGTAGTAACTATAAGATTATAATTGTTGCCATTATTGTTGTTGTTTTGTTGATTGCTTGCGTGCTGTCTATTGCAATTTCTTACTCAAACTGCACCAGCCGTGAAACAACAACTGAAAGACGAACAAACATGCACAGTACGGTAAATAACAACAAAAACAGCAATAACTATACTATATGTATATAAATGTATTTACTGGAATTTATTAAGTTTAGAAAAAACCCGCGTGTAATGAAAATTATTTAATTTAATGTTCGAAATGCTAACAAGAGACACTGTTGTTATTTTTGCTTCAATAGCGCTGTGCTCACTGTGTTGCAGAGGCCTTAATTTATTAGGAAAAATTTCTGATTTTCATAGACATTGTTGTCTATAGTGTTGTTTCTATGGATGGAGGGCTTTATGCCACCGATTCTCTCTATTATTAAAGCAAAATGTTTATCCCGATTTTCAATGTGACTTCTATGGGCAAATAATTGAGCTACTTAGGTCTCTACCAGAGACCTGATTCTTAGGTTAGAACTGGTCGAAATGTCCTAGATTGTTAGAGAGTTAGTCGTTGTTCTTGAAGTAAGAATAGTGGCTGATTGTTTTTACCTGTAGTGAAGTGGTCTGATAGTTTAAAAGGCTGCCTTATGCCTAACTCAGGACAGTATGCCACAGCACCAACTCCGTTCTCGATTTTCGAGCCATCCGTATAAATGTTTAATATGTTCCGTGCGATAACATGTCTTTATGCCCACCATATTTTTCTATGTTTATTCTGAATCTTCTTCCCCAACTAAAAAGTGGGATCTTGTAACGGTGCCTGTCAACTCGTCATTACTACCCCAGTTATGTCCGAACGTTCTATGTGTAATAGTCGCCCCATCGATTTTGATGCGCAGCTTTTAGCGAAGAGATCTATAAGTGCCAGGCTTAGCACTAGCTCAAGAGCCGCCGTTGGAATGGTTCTTAGAGCTCCCGTTATGCACAGCACTGCGAGCATCTGAGCCTTTCCATTGCTTTTCGGTAGGTGAATTTCCGTAAGCCTGTCCACAATACTACTGCTCTGTGGAGTTTTACAATCACTGCGCAGCACCAGGTCATGAAAGGGAGAAAGGCCCCAGGTTGTGTCGAGCATCTGCTTACACGCATATACAGGGTTTGTCCGGATTGGCTTCCAATCGGCTGCGTTGTCTTGTCGGACCCGATAGACCCTTTGTTTGAGTCTCTTGAGGACTTCCACGTAAAACTTGGCATTGACGGTTTGTCCAGGAGGAACAATTTCATGGTGGATTCCGTTTCCACTGGATTTGCTCATTCATCAACGACCTCTTCACGGCCCTCCAAAAAGGCCTGGTGTCTCTAAAACACACCACATATCGAGTTGAATTTCCGACTTATCCTTCCTGCGTCTTGGAGCTGCAGGGTGAGCTCTATCACTTTTATTGTCCGCGTAGCGCTTTTCGCGGAAAAACAACACGCTACTCCGGCCTACGTCATCTTCCTGAACCTGCCGTACAAAATGTCCGCTGCCCATTGCCCATTGGTGTTCTTCAACACCCTTCAATTTTCCGTCGGCACATCTGTGTTTTGTCTTTGAAGAAGTCGCAGTGCATCCTCTGGTAGCACCTTCGTTTACGGAATGGATGGCATATAGCTGCAGTCCACTATCTCCACGACGGCCTCCTCACACAGACCCTGAAGCTTCGCCAACCACTTCCTCTTCTTATATCAGCGAAAGGTCGTCGTTGTACTTTAGTATTTTGAGGCCATTCAGCCAGTCCGCATTATCGAAAGCAGCTAGCATAGGCGTATCCGGGTTTCCAACTATTTTGCGAAGAGCGCAGCTATCAGCTCAGCCACTTTCCATTGCTTGCAGTTAATGCACTAAATTTTTGTGCTCTGCCAACATAGGAATTTTAAAAATTGCGAAAACTCTTTTTTACTCAACTCTTTCTTCACCTAATAAAGTTAGGTTACGACCGACTTTATGCACCCTTACTTCCCTTAATGAAATTCAAGATCGTTGCATTAAATATCTTTTTTTATAGTAAAAAAAATACTATTATTTACATTTGACTGATTGTTTGATAGACGGATTGATTGATTGCCGAGCGTTTTTACTCGACTCCCTGCATAATCGCTCGCAGGTGTAGCAAACACAATTTTCTAGCAATTGGCTAGCCGCCAACCGACAATTATACGGTGGCAATGCAATTTGTTGAAATCGTGATATTTCTATAACAAATCTATTAACTTTTACTCAAACTATAAAAATTATTTATTGCACAATAAAAATGGTGGAAAAACAACAATAAGCGACAGTGAGCATAAAAAACGAATTCACATTATAAAACAGGTCTTTATTTAGAGAAAATTATACTAAAATTAATTAATAAAAAAATTGGGGAACGAAAAAAGGAAATACGAGAAAAAAATGTGAGAATTCAACTTAAATTAAAACACTTCCAAGTTTCAGAAATGTCACTTCAAAAAGAGCACAGGGTGGTCTAGGGTTCCCTTTTAGTGGGTTTTATGTGAGGCAAATTTCTTTTTATATATATAGCTAGTTACATACCTTTGTCAAAAAGCAGCCGCAAAAAGACGCAAAGGCTCTTAGATGGTTAAGCGGGGTCTATAGTCGCCGACAGAGCTTTTCTTTGTAGACTTAGTGGTGTCCAAATCAGTCAACTGTTAAATGGGTCATTAGCAACACTCGCAAGTAGCTGCGAAACAAAGAAATAGCCAAGCAGACAGCATTAAAGAAACCATTGAGGATGTGAACAAGAGAGGCGCACAACAACAAAAGCTAATGTAAAAGCAATAAAAATTACAACAATGAGCTTAACAATGCTGGTTACAGTGGTACAGCACTTACACGCCTGCGACCTCAGATATCTTGGTTGTTGAAGAAACTATTATTATTATTATACCCTAAACAGGGAATATTAAGCTTGTTACGAAGGTTGTAGCAATGAGAAAGGAACGTCGGAGCCCCTTTAAAATACATATGTATAAACGATCATCGTGACAGGTTGAGTTGAGTCGAGTTGAGTTGAGTTGAGTTGAGTTGAGTTGAGTTGAGTTGAGTTGAGTTGAGTTGAGTTGAGTTGAGTTGAGCTGAGTTGAGTTGAGTTGAGTTGAGTTGAGTTGAGTTGAGTTGAGTTGAGTTGAGTTGAGTTGAGTTGAGTTGAGTTGAGTTGAGTTGAGTTGAGTTGAGTTGAGTTGAGCTGAGTTGAGTTGACTTGAGTTGATGTCTGCCGTCCATCTGTCTGTACATAAACGAACTTGTTTCTCAGTTTTTGAGATATCTATCTAAAATATTGCCTACGTCGTGTTCTTTCCAAGAAGCTTATCTTTTGTCGGACTATCTGATATCGAACTACTATGTAATATAACTTTCGTACAAACTGACCTATTCAACTCTAGTCCTCATATGGAAAACTTTTGTATTTGAGAAGGTGTCTTCACGAAATTGGGCATAAATTATTGCTCAAGTCAGCGCTACAATATCCGAAGAATTTATTCAGATCGGTCAACTATAGCATATAGCTGTCATACAAACTGTACGATCAAAATCAAGTCCTTGTATGGAAAAGTTTTTCATTTAACGAGCTATCTTCTCGAAATTTGGCATGGATTATTGTCTAAGGCAATTATGCAATCCATAAAGAAATCATTCAGATCGGATCAATATGGCATATAGCTGCCATACAAAGTGACTAATCAAAATCAAGTTCTTGCAAGGCAACTTTTTTAATTGTGAAGGGCATACGTACGGTTACACCAAAGACAACGTTTTGTCGTCTTTAGGTTATTGTTTTTTTGTTATTGTTGCTGTTAGAGAACTACCGTCGATCTCTTAAGCTTGCCACAATCGAGTCGGTAGGCAATTTGCAGCGCCACTACATTAAGGCACTTAACAAGTAGACGACAAACAGAGCCGCCAATAACAACCAAAAGCAACAATCAACCAACAACAACAACAATTAACTCTATAACAATTGACTTGCAGACGACACAAGAAATGATGTCTCAAACATGCCGCGGGGCTAAGAAGCTCCGCAGTTAAAGTGAGCGCCAACGAACAACAATTGTCCAATAAATACAATAACAAAAGCAACAACAAAACATTTCTTTAGCAAGCAATGGTACTTGCACCATTTGCGCGGACAAGCTTCTTCAGCTCGCCTGCGGGCAGACAACTTTTCGTATGACCACTTGGTAAGTGGTGAAAATTGAGAAAAAACAAAAACGAAATCGAAAACGAAAACGACAACGAAAAGGGCAAGCACACACACAAATCTCTCATTAAAAGCAACAATCAGCCACCAATATCAAGCAGTCACCAACATCAACCAGCAAAGAGCTAGCAATCATCAGCCGAGTGACAATTTCCAAACAAACCCTAACCAATTTCGACAAATTTCGGCTTGGCAATAAAACTTAAATGAATGAGTTGTTGCACTACAACAAAAACTTTAACAAATAATAGAATAGAGCGCCTAAGGCATTCGGTTTCGTTGACCATTTGACATCCGCCGCGTCGAACAAGATGAGCTGGGCTGGTCTAGGCGGGGCTGTTTGTGCCGCAGTTTGAAATAAAGCGGAGAAGAGCAAACAGATTTTGTGGGAAAATTACGTGCGTAAACATATGTATATACATATGTATGTAAAGAGGAATGTTTGGTTGCTGTGAAAGAAAGTTTATGGCAGTTGTGCTACCTTTTTGGAGTGTTGAAAGTGTTCACTTGTTGAAACTGGAATCAAAAAATGCTTCCAACCTTCAGGGAGTCTGCTGTGTATATACTGAGACTAGTCCTCAGTTTTTGAGATATTGATTTGAAATTTTGCACACATTCTTTTCTCTCCAAGAAATGGGCGATACATTTCGAGGCTCCTTACTTTTTTTTAAAGGAAAAGCACAGAAACTTCAAATTTAATGAAGAATGTGTATTATCATTCGAAAGAACATTCTTTGGCATTTATTTTTTGAAGAGAGATTACTTTCATATGTTGGCCCCGTCTACGTTTCGGAGGGTCCTTCCGTAGAGTCCAATTTTCGGTGACTCGTTCGATCATTTCGACTGGTTACAGGTGAATGAGAGGCGTGCTGTTTTGCTTCAAGGCCTGAATCGAAGCGAGATAGTCCACATAGACTTTAGAAGTTACATATCCCCACAGGAAAAAGTGTAACGGTATGATATCACACTATCTTGGTGGCTAATCGACTGGCCCAAAACGAGATATTATCTGCTCACCGAAGAGTTCTCTTAATAAATCCATTGATTGATGTGATGTGTGGAAAGCGGCATCGTATTGTTGCAAACAAATGTCGCCGAGATCACGAGCTTCATTTTCAGGATTTAAATAGTCGGTTGTCATGGCGTAATAAAGGTCGTCAGTAATGGTTACGTTCTCACCGATGTTTTTTCTGGATAAAATAGCAGCTCTTGAATCACTTCAGGTTGCTCCTCTTCATGCTCCTAACATTTTCAGAAAGCTTGTCTTGATCTGCTGGTATTTCTGTTAATCCGTCGTTGTTCGGAAAGGGCAATATATAAATAAGTATATAATTTGTTTTTTGCCATGGTTGAGCTGGGTTAGGCCCCTAGCTGAGAATCTTGTCAAGCTTCTACTTTTAAGCCGATATTCTTTATACAACTTCCAACATGGACTTACAAAACTTCGGCTACATTATACTACTATACAAGTATATTCATCTGTGTATCTATATCTGTACATTCACAGCTATCTCTGTACATATGTTAACAATTGTAAGCCTGTTTGCCGTTGTAATTGGTATGCACTTGAAATTACAACAAATGCAAGGCATTGTATGAATTTTTGATTATCATTTGTGAATGACAGCGGACAACAACAAGCCGGCAGCGCTCCAGTAAAAAACAACGCTTACAAGCAAAAGCAACAAAAAAATCAAACGCAATGACAGCAAACTCATCAGCATATCACTATAGAGATATATACCATATATATATACATATATATACATTAAACATACATATGTACATACATGTGTATATAAAAAGTGCATAAATATTGTATGATAATTTTCTAACTATATTTTGCCTTGCATTTCTCCACGCTTCAGTCAACAACAACAATTCAATGTCCGATTTTTTGTTTAGTTTTTAGATTTAAACTTGATCTTCTAAAAGTTAACAATTCTATTCTCAACCCTTTTTATTCTAACAGCTCTAGTAAGTCATTCTGTCAAGCAGTCATTCAGTGAGTTTGTTCAATTTTCGAATACTTTTTCATATTTATTTGATGAAAGACTACAGGAACTAAACTAATTCTTAGTTATTGAAGTCATCATTCAATTCGTCGTTAAACTTTTGGTTAGCCATTCAGTAAGTCACTTAGTTAGTGACATTTAGTCGACAAGTCTTTCAACTATACCAGAAGCTATTCAGTCAGTGATTTTTTTAGCTTTTGTAGCAACCAAAATTGAGACAATTATTCGCAAAATGTATCATACTTCCTATATTTCAAAATTTAATCAGTCTGGCAGTCTGTTCTGTTGACCATTTAATAATTGATCAAATCATATTCCAGTCACTAACCCCGCACGACATTTAATCAGCCACTATGTCAGTCATTTTAGTATTTTGTGCGCAAATTAGTCAGTCAAGTAGTCGGCTATAGAAACAGTCAGTATTTTTAAGTAAAATAATCAATTCAATAATATTTTAAATCAGAAATTTGATTAGTAACTTTTTCATCGATACTGTTAGTCAATTTATCAACTATGCTCTCCGCAAAACACTGCTCCATTCAATCCCTAACTCAGTTAACATGTCAGTCGGTTAGTTGGTCAACACACTGCTATTTTTTTTTTCAATTATTTATTTTCATCCACCAATCGAGCAATCAGTCAGTTACATAGTCAATCATGTTGTGTGCAAATCTATTTTACAACTGTTGGTCTATATTTGCTATGTACTCGTATTATGGAATATTCCTCATGTTTTTGTGCTGTGCTTTCCAGTATTTCTATTTATTTCACTTGTGCTCCATTTCATTTTATGCCATTCGCATTCAATTCTGAGTCTATGCCATTTGCATGCAATAAAATTACATTGGCTGCCCATCAACACTGCGTTCTGCCGCTCTACGGCAGTCGAGTCTCGTAATTCGTTTCGCTATTTTATGTTAAATGGCTCGGTGTGGTCCAGTCCGTGCTGTGTGGCTGTTGATGGCGTCAGCAGGCGTTGACGTTTGGTCTATTTAGACGGCTGTTTTGCATGCTTAATAACAACAAAAAGCGTGTTTGTTCTGCTTCAATAAAATTGTTTGCCACGATATTGTGAGCACATGTGATTATTTTGTGAGAGCCTCTGTGTCTGTGTGTTTTCATTGGATGCACTTTTCGACGTGTGTAAAGCAATTAGCTTTTTTAGCTTCAAAAAAATGGCATTGAATATAATTTCGAAAATTAGAAACATATGAAAATATTTTTTTGATTTTTTTGCTTATTGAAGTCGAATGCCAGTTTTTTTATGATTAATAAAAAGTTTAGTGGAAATTCTCCGTTCTATTTATAGTGATGCTTAATAGTACTATAATAGTCATTGTTGTGTCTCATTGAGCTTATCATACTATATGAAAAATCATATTTTAGAAAATTTTTGTATTAATGCTTGGGTATGAAAAGTTATTTTTCTTTATTTAAATATAAAATTTCGAAAATATTTGAAAATTCATATTAGTCTAAGCTTTTTGAAATATGAGCAATTTTTTAATATATCATCAATTTTTATTAAATCAGGTGGCAACGCTGTTCAAAAGTGAAATTTGTGAAAACACATATAAGATAATGTCTTTTAGTTCTTTTAATCTATGCAATTTTTTTTATATTCCATAAATTTTAGTGAAATAAGGTGGCAACCTTGTTCAAAAGTGAAATCTTTGAAAACTCATATAAAATTATGTTTTTTAACATATGACCCATTTTTTAATATTTCATCAATTTTTTTAATCAGGTGGCAACGCTGTTCAAAACTGAAACACGTATAAGATTATGTTTTTTAATTCTTTTAATATATGAAACGTTTTTTTTATATTCCAAAAATTTTAGTGGAATCAGGTGGCAACCCTGTTCAAAAGTGAGCCTTATCAAATGCCTTGACTTGATGCCAATATTATGTATACTATTATTTTTTTTCTAATAATTTATTGTTTTCAAAAGCTTGCAGTTTAATCAGCGCTTTTGTGCCTTTCATGACTTAATATTTTAAAATAGGTGGCAGCCCTTTCTAACAAATATTTCTACTGGAGTTTTTCCATGAACTGCATCAGCTTTTAGTGTTTTTGTACCTTTTATAAGTTATTTTTTGTAAATAGGTGGCAACCCTTCTCCAAAATTATTTTCAAATTTGAGCTTTTACAAACATCTGAAAACCATTTTTCCATAATTATTTTATAAATTATCTGGAGTCAGCAATTTTGAACAGGTGGCAACCTTCAAAATATTTTTTGCTGTTTTTTTCTTAATTTGATATCCGCTTTCTGGTATTATTTTGCTTTTATAAACTCCATTTTGAAACTGAGTTCAGTCTTCATGTCAGTGGTTACATCATTCTTTTATTTAGTTATTAGCATTAGCAGACATCATGTGACTATTTCCATATGTCAATTATAGTACTTATTTTGAGAACACTTGTAAAAAACTTACAAAACTAATGCAATTTAGTAAATGTGTTCACAATAAATTTGGGAATTCAAGCTGATTAAATGCCAAGGCAAGTTGTGACATCACATCATCTAGTAGCTCTAAAATTTCATATCATAAAATTACATCATATCAGGAGGAAATGCATCACTTATACACGCTTCAAATATTAGCAAGTCATTTGAAACAAAAAAAGTAAGGTTATTTTGGTTTTTGATATTATGAATCACATCATGCGATATCACATCGCGAGCTCAGCTAAAAGCTTGATTTAACTCTTACAGCATAATAAATATTGCATATTCTTAATATTCTCTATTTCAAAATATCACGTTACATCATTTAAGTGATATCTGATATGCATTTTCTCTCTTAACAAGCAATTATGCAAGGTTTTCCAATAAGAATGATATGATTTCTTTACCAAAAACACACTAATTATTAGGAAATTCAGATGTTTTTTTATTTAATGTGAAGTATAAGCAGTTATAATAAAGTTCTGAATATAACATCATTCAAATGGCTTCCATGACATCTTTTGTGGGAACGAAATCGATAAACCCAATTTCCGAATACTTTTACCACTATATTAAGTCTTATGTCATAAATAGCACGTTCAATATTGACTTCTAAATCTTGAAGAGAGTCTGGTTCATTGCTAAAGACCAATAAATTCAAATAACCCTATAAGAAGTAGTCTTATGGTGAAAATCACAACTTCTTGAGGTCATTCAAAGTCACAATTTCGTGAAATAATTTAATCTCCAAACTTTGTCCGTGATCACCGAAATCTCCATCGAAACTGTGATTTGTTTTTATGATTCCAAGGGTATTGTCCACAAAGAATTTGCTCCACCCGGCCAAAACGTTAATGCGGTATTCTACCTTGGAGTTTTGAAGCGTTTGGGCGCCGTATTCGACGTGTTCGGCCCGAATATCGCGAAGATGAAAGTTGGCGTTTGTTGCACGATAATGCGCCGTCTCATCGATCGACGCTTGTGACCGGTTATTTGACCAAAAATCACATTTTAATCACTCACTTGATATGGCACTGTGCGACTTCTTCCTTTTCGGAAAAATGCATTTGCCCACAGAAGGCTTGCACCGGCATACTGGCGGCCATACCGGCAAACAAGCTGAAACACTCGTTCGACATGCTTTTGGACGGTGCAAAAAGCTGTGTTGAAGCGGAAGGAGACTATTTTGAATAAAATAAATTGAGTTTGCGGAAAAAACCATTTGTTCTGTTTTTTTTAAAGTCCTGTTTACTTTGGAACGCACCTTGTATACCGCTCTCCGTTGATAGTAACGGTGTTATCAGCTTCATTTCGAAAGAAGTAGGGACCGATGATTCCACCGGACCAAAACCACAACAAACTGTCGATTTGGGTGAATGTAATGGTTGTTTATGAATAGTTGATGGATTTTTCTCGCACTGCAATCAAGAGTTTCGTTTACTTACCGCAAGTGCGCCTCATCGGAGAAGATGCTTTCCGTAGAAATTTTTCGTTTTCAAGTTGTTTCAAGGCAAAATCGGCAAATTTTCGACGTTTGCGGCGGTCCAAAGGCTTCAGTTCTTGAGTGAGAAACATTTTATATACAAATGCAAACCTAATTCTTTCTCAAAATCCGGCATGTTTTGGTTTGAGACAGTTTTAATTCTTGAGAACGTCTTAGAAAATTCCAAGTTGGAATCGACAAATTGCGGTCTTTAGCAACAACTGCTTGAACGTTCATTACGTTGAAAAAAATATCACCTCATCATTACTATTTTGATGCGGAAGGGGCATGGTAATGCTAAGTTCACGTAAAGTGATATTATTTAATTTCCTGTCGATATCGCAAGCGAAGAGGGTTATATACTGATTTGGTATAGAGTTTCCAAGCATAACAGCAGTGCTAATTTGCGCTCAATGACACACATGACATCACATCACATCTAATTCTGCGCAATCTGCATCAGCGTATGAGTCAGCGTGGCGAAACAATTTGCTATGCAAATTCACCGAGCACACAAATAACCCACTAACAAGAACCCTTATCTTAAAGACTGACAGAATCGTGACCGATAAAAAAAACAACAACAACAGCAACAATAACAGCAATCATTGAACAGAAGGCTTGGAAGCATAAAGTGCTATGTTGTGTTGGCGTTGACAACTTTGTAGTTAGGTTGTCTCAATGGATCTCGGATAATTAGCATAAGCAAACGCAGAAGAATTCTTCCGCAGGTGCCACACAAATATAAATAAACAAATGATCAAATCTTTACCAATTGCAAAGTTAGAATTCTTGCAAGAGCATTTGTAAGCCATTAATTGGCGCGGGCAGTCAACGCTTGCCGTACTTAAGAGGTGCGGGGAGTATTAATTGCCAGCAAAGAAATCCATCAACAGCTAACATTTAGAGGTTGAAGTGTAATCAATAATTGTCGGCACGTCGAAACAATTTGAGAGTTAGAGACGCACGCGCGGACTTCAGTCTAGAAGTGAGGGTGTGCGCTTACACAATTTATAACTCGAGTTGCCATTTTGCATAAATCTTTAACAAAATTAATTGCAAATGCAAATTTAAAGCGAATGACACTTCGCATGAAAGACAAACCAAAAATGTACACTCAAAGCAATTACAAAAACAAACAATTAAAGATAAGCTTAGCATTGGATCGCTATCTGGCAGCAGGCAAGGTTAAACGCTTGTAACTGCACAGCCAACTTGTTGTCACTAAGTGCACTGAGTCATTACCGCAATGCAACAATTTGGCTGACAAATTGTCAAACAAGCGAAACACTCCTCCGAGCAAACACTCAGCAGCGCTTCGGACCGGGTGAAGCCATACTGTTGGAGCATTGTATGCAAATGCGTAGTGTTGACGCCAACAAACATCAAGTGGTGAACAACAAATTGTTGTGACATAAATTATCCGAAGAAGCAGAAAGTCAAATGAATCGGAAGCGACTAAGCTTTAGTGGGAGGGCAAGATGGATGGGTTAAAAGAGAGAGAGAGAGAGAGAGAGAGAGAGAGAGAGAGAGAGAGAGAGAGAGAGAGAGAGAGAGCAATAAGCTAAACACCCTCAGCTGAATTGGCTCTCTTAGAGACAGCGGAGTAATTAGCAATAATCAAGCTAACCAAATTGAGCGGAAAAAACAGGAGACCCGAAATTGGAAAATATTGAACTTAGAACTTCTTAAGCTACCCGAAAAGAGAACTTGGACCCCTGATCAAATAAAATAAACCTTAAACTTGAGTTAACCTAGCCAAGTACTATATAGAAACACATTTACTACGGATTTTTATATACAGATTTGAAAAGAATTGTCTGCTCTCTTTAAATCAAGAGCACTGAGATCTCCTTTGAGAAGAGGAGGCTCCACACCGTCGATTGGGTAGCTCTAAGATTACTATGAGCTCAAAAGAAAACTGGAAATATGTCAAGCAGCTAAAGGCACAACCTCCGTAACCCACCGAAACGGACCCGGTTCTTATCCGCTCCCGCAGCAGTCGGCTCTACGTAACCGGAACGGACCGGGATTTTTATTTGGCCAATGGCTGTCAAACCGGCAGTATTCCCTCCTACAATAACAATAATAACTTCATATATTTCCTCCGACCATGACGTCAAAATAGTAAATTATTGATGAGAACACTTTCTTGATTTCCTTTGGTAGGAGCCCTCCTTTGGTTTGGTGTTTTAACGGCGGAAAATTATTTCCCATACTCAGAGAAGCTGGGTAGTTGACTGTCCGGATATAAACTTGACTCAGTTCCGGTTACGCAGATTCGACTACTATTTTCTTGACTTTCTGACCATTGTTTGAACTTAAACCCACAACAAGCCTACAATTTTACTTTTTTCATCTCATCTACCTAACTTCTATCCAAAAATGTATATTAAACTCACCCAACAAAGTCATTATCTGCTTATGAGAGAGACAAAACATTAACTCATTCACAAGCTTTATTGGCATTATCAGAAAAAGTAAGCGATATCAAAACTATTCCTCTCAGCCCGATATGCTATTCATTTCATTTCATTGATTTTCCCGCATCCATTGATCACACGCATGAACATACCCAAAGAGTTGGTGTTGCCTTACATTATTCAGTGTTAATCAGGCATAAAGAGCGCTCAGTTGGCCAACCGGCTTACTTATTGGCCTAACCTGCCACAATGGCCGCAAGCGCTACGCAAGAATTATCACAAATTTGGGCTGCCAAAAGCGGACACATTCACGTTTGTTGTGCGTGTAGGTGAATATTTCGTCGCGGCTAAATTGAGTTATCTCCTCGAAGCTCTAATTTTATTCATGGCCTGAATGCTTATTAGCACGTTGTGTAAGTGTAGCTCGCGGTCTGTGTTGCGCCAGTACGTCCATTAGTCCGCACTATGGCCGCCGTCGCCACAGCCGCTGTTGCACTGATGATACGCATGCTCATTATTTACCACTGCAGCAGTTCATCAGCTCACCAGCACCAATATTATTCAAAATTTTGTGGTTATAATTTCCATTGGCTGTAATAATCGAATGAAAGTGTAAACGTGAGCGTCAATTATTCAACTCAACAAATACGGTATATTCGATAGGTAGGGCAAAATATACTAATATATCGGTCTAAAAATAATCATTTTATTGTCGCATTTAGGAATTTCGGTCAGAGTTCATTATCCGACGTCTATTTGCGGGTAGCCTTCTGTGCGCCATTTGACAGTTACTATTTGACTTCATCTCAGCTATAATGCAACATTGGTTTGACGCCTGCCATTTGACATCTATTCGAGAACTTTAATCTGACATTCTTTTGACAACTACTTTCCGTCATCTGCTTGACAACTGCCACCTAAAATCCATCTGACGAACGTTTGACAGCTTAAATTTGACATTTATCTGTCGCCTGTTTGAGAGCCACAACTCTGACATTCCTTTGATGTCCGTTTGACTGTTTCCATCTGAAATAAATTTGGCTTATGTTTGACAGTTGTCATCTGACATCAATCTTCGACTTCACTAAGAGTTTCTCCTAGTTTACCGTGTCGTCCGTTACCGTACTATCCACGTCTCCTCTTTTACTCTTTTATATAATAGACATACATTTTCTAATTATGTGCCATGTATGTTGTTGTCATAACTCATAGAATGTTTTCACAAATATTTACAATTCGAAGACTCTTGTAAGTTCGTTCGAAGTGCTCTTCTGTTTTTTTAATGGAATTTCATGTTATCTAAAGAAGCACAAATTAAAGTGTTTTCATTGAATAAATAGCTGTAACTCTTTCGGTTAGTAGGCAAGTAGATGAGTAGGCTGGTGAGCGCGTGAGCATCGAAGCGGAAAGGCGTTAAAAGCAACAACAGCATCGTCAAAACGCGGTAGTCAGGTTGGTAGTAGACGCACCAGGGGGGAGTTTTCTAAATAGGCAGAAATACAGACGAAGTCAGCATCAGCAATAGTTTCAACAACTACGCTATCGTCAGCTTTTTATCACCTGCAATATTTTCGTTTTTTGCATTGAGATATGTTTACAAGAAAAACAAAATAACTGACAAGGTCACCGAATGCTGTAAATATGTAAACTCAACACGACTTAGCGCGTGCAACGCTGCTCATTCGGGCTTTAGTTGGTGTAGTTTGAACTCACTGAATGGGGGCGCTGTGTGTGTGATGCACAGCAGATTTTGAGAAATTAATTACAGGGTTTACCAGATTGAAATTTGGCTCGTATCATTTGGGGCTATATCACTTTCTTGGAACATGAGCAGGGTGTATCCTATTTGCTTTTTGTAGAATACAATTTATAGAGAACTCCAAAATTCCCGTACGATTTTAAGTTGGGAGCAGTATTCTGAGATTCAAAAGGTAGACTCGAGAGTGGTTTGTTTAAAACTTAATAAACCTCGCGAATCCTTCAGGGGTAAATAACAGTGCGTCAATCGTTTCTTCTTTTCCCAACGTGGGCCAATTCGTGTTAACAAGTGCAGCCAGGTCCTTCTTCACCTGATCTATCCAAGAATGGAGGTCTTCTTTTTCCTCTGATTCTATTGGAGGGTACTGATTCGAAAACGAAACAAAAAAGCTAGACGGTTCTCTTCCATCCGAACAACATGACTTAGCCCGCGTAGCCGCTGTCTCTTAATTCGTTGAGCTAAGTCAATGTCGTCGTATATATACAAGTATGTATCTCGTACAGCTCACCGTTCCATCAACTGCGGTATTCGCTGATGCCAATGCGCAAGGTACCCTAAATATTCCGCAGAACCTTTCTCTCGAAAACTCGTAACGCCGACTCACCAGATGTTGTCATTGTCCATGCCTCTGCGCCATATAGAAGGACGGGAATGATGGGAGACTTGCAGAGTTTGGTCTTTGTTAGTCGGGAGAGACTTTACTTTTCAATTGCATACTCAGTACAAAATAGCACCTGTTGGCAAGTGTGTTTCTGCGTTGGATTTCAAGGCTGATATTGTTGTTATTGTTGATGGTTCCAAGTTAGACGAAATTATCTACGACTTCGAAGTTAAGATTGTCAACAGTAACGTGATTTCCCTTGCCCTCATTCACTACCAGACCCATTTGCTTCGCTTCCTTATCCAGTTTGGAGATTGTGCCTTCACGATTCATCTTTGCAGCTCGAATTATTTTCTCCAGCAGCAGATTGAAGAAGTCGCACGATATGGATTCGCTTTGTCTCAAACCTCGTTTGGTATCGAACGGCTTGGAGAGGTCCTTCCCGATCCTGACGGAGCTTTGGGTATTGCTCAACGTCCGTTTATACAGCCGTATTAGTTTTGCGGGGATTCCAAATCCTAGTTCCTTTTCGTGCTGTCGAAGGTGGATTTAAAATCGACAAAGGGGTGGTGTTCATCGATCCTCTTTTCACTTTTGATCAGGTCAGTTGTTGATTTTCCAGGCCTAAAGCCACACTCATAAAGTCCAATCAGTTTGTTGACGATGGGCTTTAATCTTTCACACAATTCACTCGATAGAACCTTATATGCGATGTTGAGAAGGCTTATGCCACGGTAGTTGGCGCAGATTGTGGGGTCTCCATTTTTGTGGATTGGGCAGAGCACACTTAAATTCCAAACGTCGGGCATTATTTCGTCCGACCATATTCTACAAAGAAGCTGATGCATGTTCCTTATCAGTTCTTCGCCGCCGTGTTTGAATAGCTCGGCAGGCAATCCATCAGCCACCGCCGCTTTGTTGTTCTTCAGACGGGTAATTGCAATTCGAACTTCTTCATGGTCGGGCAATGGAACGTCTGCTCCATAGTCATCGATTGGAGAATCGGGTTCGCCTTTCTCCTGGCGTTGTACTTTCACTGCCATTTAGCAGGCTGGAGAAGTGTTCCCTCCATAATTTAAGTATGCTCTGGGCATAATTCACTAGATCATCCTAAGGGTTCCACAAGAGTATTAGATTATTATGGTAAAATTGTTTGTAGCCTCAACACTACAGCGCAGTGGATAGAAACCTTTCATTTGTGACTTTTCTACGGACTGAATAATATTTTTTAAATTCTAAAGTATATTTTAAGTTGAATGAAATTTTCGTTTTTTTGATGATCTTAGATTGAGCTAACCCCTTAAATAGAACAGTCAGATACCAAAGTCTAAAGATAAGTAGTTGAAAGCGCCAGTGAAAAAAGTATATTAATAAAAATCCCCAGCAACCCAACAAAGCTGACTAATGCACATATTTATATATGCATATATATATGCAAATTGTTCAGTTTTAATTTTTTTCGTGTTGTTGTACATTACAACTCTTGAGTGTTATATTTATGCATGTTTCCTCTGCACTTTGCCGCTGCTGACAAGCGCATACGCGCCGCACTGGTTGTAACTATTGTTGTTGTTGTTGCTGCTTCTGGTGATTTTTGTACATTTTGCATTAACAATAATTTTAATTGTTAAATCACGTTCAAAAGCAAAAGCAATTATCCAAGTGGCAGCACACAGCGGACGCCGGCGTCATTATCAGCCCGGCAGCCCTTACACCCGCCCGCTAATCACAACCACAGCCAGAGCAAACGAATTTGCACCAGTTTATTAAGTCACTTGCAATTGCAGTGCATGCCGTTTTTGTCATTTGCTATTTATTTGTACTTTTCTTGCTTTCTAGCGCTTTCCCCCCGCGTTTTCTTCAAGCTACCGACCTTTTCCGTCATTCGTTGTTATTAATGATTATTTGTAATCGAAATATTTACATTTGTTGATTTATAAATACATATGTGTCTTCATATATAAAGGCGTCTACAAATCATAGCGGTACACGAGCGCCTTGAATGCACTTTACTTGCTTGTAAATACGCTTGTGTGTGTGGATGTGCGCTGCGGGCGGGAAAATTGTGCATCAATCACTCGAAGAGTTTCTTGCACATTGACCGTCGCTGTCTACTGCCTACACACACACACATGCATGCATTGATTCGCAGAACTCGCCACATGACGCTGCACGGAAGAACTCTCTAAGCTTAGGCTCCATGACTAATCGCTTTTAATTCGACTTAAAAGTCTTCAAGTAATCATCAGTGCAGGTGCACCACTTGTCGTGGTGGTGGCATACATAGTTATGTACATATGTACATATATGTATAGTAGGGTGGGTCAAAAAAGCGAATATTTTTGCTTTTCACTTGATACTCTGTAAAATAGTTTCAACCTACTATTTTACAGAGTATCGGAAACGAAGGACAAAATAACAAACATTAAGGGAACGATAATTTACTGACGATCTGAGGTCGAGAAAACGCAGCTGAGGGTCGTGGCTGAATTGTTAAGGGTTAGAAGTGATTTACATATCTCGATTTCTGGCGAAATTACGAGTCCTGTAGAGAAAGGTTGTATTTCAAAGATGTAGTACTTTGTTCACATAACCTCAAAATTTATTTCAAAAATTCACATAAGCAAATTTTTGGAGTTTTTATTTTTTCTTTCAAGAAATTTGGTGGTATCTTCCCATCTCATGCCTCAAATGTACCTATTTTTTTATTAAAAAAAAATTTATTTAATATTTTTTCTCTTATAAATTTTATTACTAACTGTAAAAAATCGCATAAATCGAAATGTCGAAAACCTCATAGTTATGTAGGAAATTTATTGCTTTACAAATATTCTTTATATCGTCATCTAAAATGCAAAACAATATATCATCAAAAAAATTTAAAATCGTTGTCAGATATAATAACCAATATATGTATAACCATTTTACAGAGAAAGCTCCAATTTTGCTTCAATATGAGTGTATGATAATTTAAATATAACCATTTCATAACCAAAACTTTAACTCGTTGTCAGATATAATAACCAATATATAACCATTTTATAACGAAAACTCCAATTTAGCTTCAATATGACTGTATGCTAACCTAAATAACTCGTTGTCAGATATAATAACCAATATATAATCATTTTATAACCAAAACTCAAATTTTTTTTCAATATGAGTATTGTGTTTCCTTCGCCTGTAAAGTTGGAAAAATTGCTATTACGTTTTTTTGCATTTTAGGTAACCATATGTATATACAACATAACTTATATATACACATATAATAATTTTTTTTGTACCACCCTAACACATATGTGTAAGTACGCACTTGTACCAGCTTGGTACTTGCAAGAACGTGTAATTGCTTACATAGATATGTAAATTAACAGAACTTTAAAGACATATGCACACATACATACATATGTCGGTAATGTACATACAGGTAAAAATTTGTAAACAAGTCATCATATCTTGCGCTTTAAGCGTTTCTTTAATGGTTATGATTATTGCACTGTTGCGATAATTAAGCTGCGATTATGATTAATGACGCATACGACAGCAACGCCTTCCTATATACAGATATGCATACTTACATACTTATATATATATATAGAAACACGATAATATATAAACGCCTACGTATTCACATTCTGTATTCTTTCAGCTTTCCGCAGTCTTTATTTCATTCATAAGAAATTACCTCGAAGTCTAAATTAATTAGCATACTCACAAATAGACAGCGCAAATAGTATACATTTCAGAGCTGAGTGGACTAAAACATTATTTTTTCGGAATTTGATTACTTAATAACTGTCTTTGATTCGCCATTTATCAGTTTAAGCTTTGATCTCTTTTAGAAAAGTGTATACCTTATCGATTTATCGATCTGGAGAGTATGTGGATTCCACATTAATCAATTTGATTCTAACTTTAACTCTTTCATGGAGTTGTTGGTTCGATTCGCTGCTCTTCCAGATTTAGAGAAATTATCAGATGTCCTCTTTTTTTCCTCTGAACAGAATATACATATTAATTTCGACACTAGCTATATATGTATATAGCTTCCAAAAAATAAATGCCAAAGAATATTCTCTCAAATGATAATAAATATTTCCCATTTATTTGAAGTGTATGTGTTTTTCCTTTAAAACAAGTTGACAACCTCGAAATCACCTCGGATCACCCTTTATCTGAACAGCGTGACGTCTGCCTGCCTGTCTATATAAACGAAATAGTCCCTCAGTTTTTCAGATATCGATATGAAATTTTGCATAAGCTCTTTTCTTCCCACGAAGCTGCTCATTTGTCGGAACTGCTGTACTACTGTAGGATATACATACATACATACTATGTAGTACACGTATCGTACTATTTGGCTGTTCAATATTAAGTCGTTGTAAAGAAAAAAGATATCTTAGGAAACTTGACACGGATATATTGTTCAAGATCAAACCAATACAGCATAAGACAGTCATACTTACAACTTGTCCGTTCAATCACGATAAATATCTTCTTAAACGATATTTTTTCTTTATTAAGTAACGTAAATTCGACTTGAAGGCTATTGATCAAATAATATGGATAGTAAGTTGAAAATTATATGCAGATAAAGATCGATTTTTCTTGTTATCCCTCACTTTATAACTTTTATTCATTTCCGAAATTAACGGTTCTCTAGTTTACGGATGACTGCTTCGTGTTTGAAATAAAAAAGGTGATCCATTTCGAGGTTCCCTACATTTTTAAATAACGAGATAACGATCGCCATTAACGGTTACGTTCTCACCGTCATCATTTTTGAAGAAATATGGACCGATAATTCCACCGACCCTCAACCCACACTAAGCCGTTATTTTTTCTGAATGAAATGGCAGCTCTTGGATCTCTTCAGGTTGCTCTTCTTCCCAAATGTGGAAATTTCGCTTGTTTACATACGTAGTCATTGAGCTAGAAATAGGCCTCATCGCTGAAGAAAATTTGGGTCGAAAACGACGAATCTTCATAGAACTTTTCAAGATAGAACGAAGCGATGTCGCTTGGGAAGTTCAGTTCTTGCACAAGCTGTATTTTATACGTAATTTAAGATCTCGACGTAAAATGCTCTAAATCGTTCCATACGTCAGTCCGAGTTGCTAGGAAAGGTGCCGAATCGACTCTCCGCGGTCTTCGTGTACAATCTCAGCTACGACTGCCACATTTTCCTCACTGCGTGCTGGACCTGGACTATTCGGTCGAATATTATCCAATAATGAATGCTGAGTCTCATAAGTTGAACGAAGCGCGCGAAACACTTTCTAAATACCAAACAATACTGTCCAAAGATAACTTGACAGCTTGTCAGAAAACGGCCCTTACTCTTTTACATTATTTATTCCAATAGTTAATTATTAGGGAACATTCGAGCAATTGTACTGTAGTAATGTTATAAATACCACCGGTATCATAAACAAATTTCGGCCGTAAAAGTGTTGACCACAAGAATTGCTGTGTCCTGCCTTGCTGTAAGTTCACCCGAAAACGTTCACTTATTGCGTTACATTTCTTTATGGTCGTCGCATCTTGTATAAAGACTCTGGGAGTAGCATGGTGTAAAATCGCTTATTAATTTGAGATACCTTAAGTTAAGGGCTCTATAAATCCGTGAATCATACTTTTCTAGATTTCTGGAAAACTTCAATTTCATGTTCTATGAACACGATTTCTTTCCAGAGTGAACACAGCCAATTATCGTAAACTTTTTTTTTATATGCTTTTTGTAGCTTAATATTAGCCTATTTTACAATTTCCTATAATTTTTTAAACCATGACCGAATAAATCTTTTCTATCTAACTTAATTTGTCGCAGCAAGTATTATGATAAACTTTCGTCAAAAATGTATTGGCGGAAAGAAATAATCTAACTTCCAATTAGGTGTGTTGTTATGAAGAAGTCCACCGTTTGGATTGATTTTTAGTTTCTTAGTTTAGTTTCTTATCTCAAAAACGCGGTTTAATGGCTTTCTGGTGTACATACAGTTAGGCTACCGCTGGCAGTTATCATTAGTGTATACATTTTTTTAAATTTTAGTACTGTAAAGTTAAGGCATTATCTCACTAATACATTTTTATTAAAATTGTTACAAATACTGATTTTAATAAATTAACTTATTTTATTTTTCGTTGCAGCTTTCGAATATTCCCTTTCGCCTCTCTCGTTTTGACTCAAAACATCGTTTATTGTGCGCAAATAATGCAAGAGTGAATTGATTCACACGCTCACCGCTTGCTTTAAAATAATTATTCAGTAAAATATTAAATCTATTTCGTTGAAATCTTCAAATGTGGAAAGTGTAATTCGGTAATATTTGTTTCGTGTAAGCAGTGTTTCGTATGTGCGTATAATCAATTCGTGTGTATAGTAAGTGTTCGGGTTTTCGGTCGATAAAAAATATATGAAAGTGTGTTCGGTTTTGGTGCGGTTTCGGTGATAAAGTGAAATTATGTGCAATAGTGGAACCAGTGATTTGCAGAAGTAGGCGTATTCAACAAGTAGCAAATAAATCCAAAACCTAGGCGGTATTTATTTGGTAAGTTATATATGTATATATATATATATATATGTATATGTATATATTATATACTCCGGCTAGATCATGGCATGGAATCGATCATTAATTTGAGGTGCCTTACCTTATAGTTTATTATTTTATATTTTTTGTGAAAACATTCTATGGAGACTGAAGTGTGTGAGTAGGACCGCATTACTGAAGACAGATTAATCTAATGATTTCCATGCCTAGTGTGTGAAAGTGCTCAGCAGAGACATATTTGTGGATTTTCGAGGAAAACCGTAGTCTCTATGTTTTTATTTCTCTGGTTTAAGACTTGCTATTAGGGAATAGATGTCTTACCGTTCGTTATAACCCTCCTGTTTCCATAGAACGGCTCTTTAAACTAAAAATAATTTCATGAATTTATCTCTTCTCAATAGGACTTATACTTAATTTATAAACAAAGCACAGGCGACTATAGCTTTAAGGGAACTCTTTAGAGAGGTTCTAAAAAAAATTATCAAGAGAGTCAACGCAAGTCCCAAAAAAAATTCTGGTTCATGTAGCTGATGAGGGATCCAAGAAGCGTCCGTATGTTTTTATAGCATGGACCAAATAGAAGAGATAAACAAAAAATTCTGAATTAGTTCTGGTTCTGAAATTGGTTTTGGCTTAGAAGAAGTGCAAGCTGTTGCAATATTCGAAACGCCGCCGAACTGTCGAGCTGAGAGTATGATACGTAGCAATTTTCTATCATATTGGGTAGTCGAAAAAATCTTTTCGTATTTCTAATCAAACTTCTACTTATTTTTTTTTATTCATACTAATAAATAAATAAACAAATATGTACGATTTTAGTCGACCACCTTTTGCCATTTTCCGACTGCAACGACATCTATTGACAAAATACGAAAAGACTTTTTCGACTGCCAATATAACGTATCGTAGTTTCACATTTCGAGAAAAAATTCTAAATAATTTTTTATTTTTTGCTTTCCTTGCTGAAAATGTAAGACTCTTTAGTGGATCTCGAAAAAAATAAGGTATACATTGTCACCTGTCACCTGTCGCCTTGCCACCTGAATATGCCGTAAGTTGGTTGGTGGGCTTCTTAAATTCCTGTGCAGTGTAAATAACTCAAAGTTTAAGTCATGACAAACAATAATTGACTTATTTGCACGTATTGCATAAATATAGAAATTAGTATTTGTGTATGTATGCACGTATGTGTGTGTAAATAATTTATAAATTTGCACATTACGGTCACATATTTTGCACGATTTGTAGTGCACGTCAATCATGGGCTTGAACTATTTGCGGTTTGTCAGCGCCGACTCCCCACATACATACATACATATATAAATACATGCATATAGGCACAGGTGTATAAATATATATGCATAATACTGTGAGCGATTATGTAGCAGTGGCCAGCAAATATATTCGTTTTAGTTACAATTGCAATAACAAAAACAAACACCTGCCACAATAACTCGAATATTTAATTAAATTCCTTTATTTGTGTGTGTATAAGTATCAGAATTACATTACACACAATTGTAGTGGAGTAGGTTTTGATTATCCTAATAACCTTCCTCCCAGAAATCAGGATCACATCATGTACTAGAACAAGTTGTAACCAACACTGGTTACCGTAGTGGTCTTAAAAGTCTTGGGTTTCCTCGGGTAAAAAACAGCCTTTTTTCAGCAATTTTTTTCTCTAATGAAATTGAATTTTTTATTGTTACAAACATACACTATTAACAAAGAAATTTTGAAATTTTTGGAAAAAAATCTTTGAAACTCGACCATTGCGACGCCATTTCCGGTGAGCCCTCGGAAAAAAGATGCGCCCGCTTTGGCAGCATAACTCTTTACAGGTTCATCTAAAGTGAAAACAAAATACGTGTTTTAGTTAAAACCTTAACTTAGAACTTGGACAAAGGAAAAAAAACTTATAATTGGATTTTTGTGCAGAAATTTTTACAAAAAAATGAAAATTTCTGTGAAAATTTCGCGACTTTTTTTCCGAAGTAGTTGTAATCGAAAAAAAAAACAATCCTTTATCCAAATCTTTAAGAATTGTATCTTAAAGACCTATGTAAAATTTCATAAAGATCGCTTGAGTAGTTGTCGAGAAATCTTGCCAACCGACTTCAAAAACACAGTTTTGAGAAAAACGCGCTTAAAGACGGCGTACTTAGCCTAGCTAGATTCGAGCGCAAAAGTTCTCAAGGCTGTATCTTCGAAACTATTACTAGGATCAACTTGAAAATTTAGGATAATTTCCTAGAGGTGTTGTAGAATTTAATAAGACGATAAAAAAACGATTTTTTTTGAAACCCATTTAACCCCTTAAAACATGAAAAATATATTTTCATTAACGTTGCAATGTCATAGAACATGATCACTTTTGGTCCAACGCTGTATAACATGGGACTATTTCGGTAATTTTATCCGGTGCAAAGAAAACAAGAGAAAGGTTAGCTCCGTCTGCACCGAAGCTATAATATCCTTCACAGGTTTATAGGGTGTAAAATTATCGCTATCGTGATTTCGAACGGTCAGTTTGTGCTTAAGTCACGCTCGTGCCTCCATGTGATAAATAACCATAAATCAGGCGCCGTGCCTGGCCAGTGCTTGGGTGATTCTCGCGCCCCGATGTGTCTGTTTGACCTAAAAGAAAGTATACACTCCTCCTTGTGATTGATTGTGGTTCTGTGCCTCTATGTGATGGGATTTGGAAGTCACAAAATGACTTCATGTGATTTAAAAGGCTCTATACAGTAAAGCAGGCATCGTGCCCGGCCAGTAAGGTGACTCTCGCGCCGATGCGATGTAATTTGAAGTCACAATGTGAATTCACAGAAAGCTGGCTTTTTATAAGTATGGTACCTGTTTTGCATGATATTATGTGATTTGAAAGTCATGAAGTGAATTCACGGGAGGCTGGCTGCCAGCTGGCTCTATGAAAGTAAAGTAGGCTCTGTGCCTAACTAGTGCTTAGGTGACTATCACGCAGTGATGTGATATAATTTGTATCAGTACAATTTCTTCGAAGATTGCATTATTTTCTTAGACAATTACTCATGTCAAATTTCGTGAGAATATCTCTTCAACTGGAAAGTTTTTCATGCCAGCACTTGATTCCGATCGTTCAGTATAGCATAACATGTGGTTAGTTATATAACTAGATTTGGTTCCAAGCATAATACATTTGGACCACCTGGTCTTTTAATTTTTTCAGTGTACTAATATGACTTTGTATGTGTTAAGTTAATGTATATGTGTACGTAATTGAATAATAGCAATATATTTTAATGAGTGTTATTAATTACGGAAAGCATAGCGGTTTGGTGGTGTTGTTTAAACAGCATTGGTGCTATTTATGAACGTACAGTTGTGAGAAAAATATATGCAAAATATATTCACTGCAGGCCTTAATCGAATTGGATCCGTAGTTTTTCAGGCCAAGCACAATAACTCGTCAGCATTCCATACAATATTTCTGTTTTTGGAAAATTTTCTAAATTCCATAGTTTTCTAGATTAAATGATCTGGAGATCAAAGTATCGGGATCGATCCTAACTCTTCAAAAACAGCCTTTATTTACCTTTTTTCGGGAAACCAAATTAAGTTTATAACGAGTAATCATCGAGCTACGAGAGCTTAACTGGAAAATTATTTCGATGACGAAAATTAACATTTTATAATTTCTCTGCATTATGGATGTGAAAAATCTAATAAAATTTGTAGGTTATAAAATAAATTACCACAATCTCTATATTTCTGAAAACATCTTACATTAAAGTGCACATATTTTGCGCAATACTGCAGTTTTATATATACATACATGTAATATAGTATATATAAATCAATACAAATATTAATTCAAATTCGATTGTGGTCAAAACTAAATCCAAACATTCACCTACTTATTGGCACAAATGAACAGTCAGGTCAACAAGCGTGTGATCTCTCAATGAACAGGGACAGTGCGGGGTGAGTTGCTGGCAGCAAGCTACATCTGCGTCCCATCCAATTAAAAACAACTCCACTGAGTCAGCCGAAAGCCCTTTTTTGCGCCGAGTTGCTTTGAGTTCTCATTACAATAATAGTAGGTTATATTTTACAACAACAACACTACCATTTGACATTGTGCAGTGGGAAGAATTCGTGACCAAGGCTTTTGTTATTTATTGACTCTGCGAATGAGTGCTGGTTTTACTACTATTCGTTGCTTGCTGCATATTTTAATGTACAGGTGCGCATTGAGTATTAGTTGGGCAGGGAAAATTCGTTGGTCAAGTGAGTCATGCGGAATGCAATCTTTATGATTTTTATGACATTGTGTTAGATTTTTGGAAATTTTCAAAAAATTCTTACATTAACCCCATTGGCCAACCAAGTGAAGCAATACATTAAATCTTTCGTCTCGTAACTCTTGTCGGAGTGCTCTAATAGATTATTTCATCTAAAGCCGTACTATATGAAAGTCGAACTTAAAGTTCGATATTTTCTATAAATATGTACACATAGATATATTGTGGTGCGCGACTTTGATTTCGTCTTTAAGTTGACTTTTTAGAAATGGAACTGGCTTAGAACTGAGTACTAATATTTTTTAAAATATTTTTCGAGTTTCAAAATTTCAATAAATTATTCGCACAACTATTCCTGGTAGCAACCCTGTGGTTATGAAGCCTCAGCTTCTGCAACTCCAAACGCTGTTTTCAGAGTCGGTTGGTCCAGTCTACTTTTTCACACGATTTTCTTAAATTGTGTTGAATAGTGAAAACGTTTATTCATAACTATTCCGATATTTAAGTTACTCTTCACTTACTACAACAAAAAATACGTTTTTTTGGGAAGCCGCCCTTCGACTATTAGCTGTATTCTTTTGTAGAAAAATATTTTTCTTTTATTTTTGGATTGGATATAATTTTAATTTGATCTAAAAAACTTTAACTTACGCTGTCCTGAAGCTCTAATACCTTTCACTGGGACATACATATGAAGGTATAAAAAGCTATCTGTCCGCTCTAAACAATATACTAGTATATAGATTGAAGTGTTGCTTTCCACAATATTCCATGCCGAAATTCGTAAAGATATGTTGTCATAAAAAAAAACCATTCTAGGAGATCATTGACCTCTTTTTTTACATTTAGCAAAGCCAACAACCTTTGGTTTCATTTGGTGTCAGTAACCCTTTTGTTTACATTTTATGGGGTCAATAACCCTTCGGCTTACATTTTGGGATCAATAATGTTATTTGCTTACATTATGAGGTCAATGACTTTTTTGTTTACATTTTGCCGAGGTCATCGATCCCTTTGTTTACATTTTATTAGGTCAATGACCTTTTTGTTTACATTTAGCCTATTTCACAACATTTGCTTAAATTTAGCCAAGTTCACAACCTTTGTTTACATTTAGCCAATTCAACAACCTTTGTTCCAAATTGGGGTCATATCTCCTAAACCATTCAAGCTGATTTAACCAAAGTCGCTCACCACAAAGACTATAAGGTCTTCTACTGATAGTTTGAAAACCAATTCGGATCATAATCCTGCTCACTCTCCATATAACTGTTCTGCTAAAAACTACTAAAAACGCGATTAATCAATATTAAGGTTAATTCAATTCTAGAAATACTCATTTTTTTCATTTTTGTATTAAGTAAAATGCTGCATAAAAAATTAAATTTACTATAAAATGCGTTTGTTCTGAGGTGGATATAACCCTTAGGCCTCTTCTCACATGAATATTTCATTAATATAGTAATTTGAATTTATCAGAATGATAGAGACTAGCAAAATTAGTTTTTCTGCTTGTTCCTAAACCGCTACAGACGTTATTTCGTAGTAAAAAAATATCAATTAATGGGTGTACTTTATATATTTTTATAATTACAGCTTTCTGTAATTATTTAAATCTACATGCCGAATGACTGACACGCAACTGAAAACTCTCAAAGTTATATACAGACTTACAAGCAATGTCATCTGTCCAGTTTGCGTTAGTCGAATGCAGTGAATCGGACAGTTGACGTAAACGTCGTCATGCGATTGAAAATAAGTACATAATAATTGTATGTTTATTTTCACAATTTTAAGATTTCGCGAGTTCTTAATACGAAATGTGATCTATTCGAAGAGAGAGAGCTTATTTGTTTTTTTTTTTTTGGAATTTATTTAGTTATATTTTATTCTGTTCGCTAAATCGAACTTGCCTCCCAGAATACAAATGAAATTGTCTATTTAAAACAATACAAATTCCTTTTTTCTCATTTGAGCAACTCTATTGCTTTGTCATCCAAACATTCGTCGACCAAATTTGGACAACTGACAAAAACAGCCGATTCAATGCAAACCCTGAAATCAGTTAGAAATTTGTTACCAAAATGTCGCTTTCCGAAAAGCAAAAACGAAATACTGTCATTAAACTAAAACCAAAAATGAACTTAGAACTCGAGTCAGTCGAGTCATTTTAACTTTGATCATTGTCCGCCCAACCCAACACTTGTTGTTTAAACACAATAATGCGCCTCTCCCCCTCTGCTCTCCCCTCTACACATTTTGGCATTTGTGCCTAGCCGAAGTCGTCAGCTGTCAACTGTCGGCTTTGCGCCGGGGCGTCGCTTTCGTCAAACCATCGACAATTAACGCGTCCACTCATGAGTCGTCCGTTCGTCTGCCCGTCCCTCGGCTCGTCATCACTAGCACAGTTAATGATTAGACGCGCATTTCGCACTTTATTTGTCGTTGGCTCGTATTTGTTGTCGTTATTGTTGCTTTGTGCGCTACAATTAATCGCTTTCGTTGGAGCTTGCAAGCGTATGGCAGTTGGAAGTGAAATACAAATACAAATAGTCTAAAGACTAGCAAGACTAACTACTAGTAAGAAATGAGAAATTTCAAGTTCAAAACTCACATTATATTGGCGTTGTTGTTGTTGTTGCTGTTCGTTTTGCGGTACTGCTACGACGCCGTTGAGCTATCAAAGCGGCAATTTGTCAATCCGTCAAGCGTCAGTGCGTCACTCGGTCACATGGTCACCATTTTCATCGCATTGCGCTTATGCAATCGCTTCGGTGGCATTCTTCTTTCATTTCAAGCGCAACAACGCTCGTCGTCTAATCAGCGTAAGCGTCGCAAAAACAACACGCTCAGCACGAGTTGTGCGCTTCAGTAGGCAACGCCGTAATGTTTTGCGAAGCGACTCAACTGCCAAGCACCAGGAATGAGAGCGGCAGTTTGGTGCGGGCGAGGAGACACACATTTCTCATGGATCGTCGAGCTGTTTACGTGAGTGGAGCGGCAAGGCGGTTGCTGTGCTGTGTTGATCACTTTTTTCGTGCTCAATGCGACTCTGCGTTACATACAGCTATACACTTGTACTTATATGTAAGTACTTATGTCTGCCTTTCTGTTTGTATGTGTGGAAAGCTCGGCTTGTGTTTGCGTTCCAAAAAGGGGCGGCTTTGAAATGAACATGAAAACCGAAGTCGTTAAAGTTTGACAGTTCTAAATTAGTTTCTTTTCAATGTCAACGTCTAACTACAATAATAACAACGCAAAAAAACACCCAGAATACCAAGGTTGTAAGAAATGAACACAATTTTGCTGAAAATATTAAGATAGTCTAACAAAACAACTGAAGTCTGAGAGTAGATACTAAAACTAAGTTTACGAGCTTTAAAACATTTATATTAGAATCAAGTCTCGATTTCTCTACTTTTGATTTTTTCAAATGGTTTAGACGCGTCTAAAACTCTTTCGCCTCTAGTATATGGTACCCATTGAAAGGCTAGTTCGATGGATGAGCTGAAACCTGACTCTTATCTACTGGGTTATATAAAATTTCTTTGGCTCGCTTTAGAGCTCGGTTCATTCCAGACTCGTATCATATATATAGTAAAAGACCCAACTTTAATAGTGCTTTTGAGTGCTTAAAAGTCTTTGGTTCGGAAGAAGATACAGGAAAGACAATCTGATGTTTAAGCCTTTCAAGATTAAAAAATGTGAAAAGTTTAAATCAATTAATGAAGTTTAGAACTGTACTCTAAGGTTGGTTGCCCTTTGTATTCTCGGGTCGATTTAAGTATTATCCAGCAACTTGGTGGGTTTGGTAAAAAACATGATTCTTTTCCACCCCAGCTGCCCAATGTCTCCTAAGTTGAAATATTGGGAGCCGTGAGTCCCACCTCATCCGGTTTTCTTTCGCATGTAGATTTCGTTCTTGGAACTGTCGATCACAGAATCATTGGTCCAATCTTTTTTACCGGGTTTAACCCGAGTTCAATAACAGATCAAGTGTGTTACCATGCCGGGCTCCAATGGCCTAAAGTCATGAGCCGGCTGGCCGGATTTGATACAATAGTCTACGGCTACGACCCAGATGGTCCATCCTTTGAGTCCAATTTTCGATGACCCTTCGAGCATTTCGACCAGCTATTTCCACAAAAAAGGGAGATGTGTTACTAAACAGCAAATGCCAATTGCATAACCAAGGTGATTTTGGAAAATTCCGAAATTTTGGTAATCGCGAACTCTTTCGAGACTGCGTTACTTAGGTGAAGTTTGGAAAATCCCGAAATTTCGGTACTCATGAATTTTTTCGGGATTCCATCACTAAGATGAAGTTTGAAAAATCCTGAAATTTCAAGGCTACCGAACTCTTTCGATACTGCGTCACTAAGGTGAAGTTTGGAAATTTCGGTACTCATGAATTTTTTCGGGATTCCATCACTAAGATGAAGTTTGGAAAATCCCTAAATATCGGGACTTCCATATTGGTACGGGATTTCATCACTACCGTGAAGTTAAGAAAATAATTGGCCTAAGTGTACCGGAAGCAATCGCCTGTCTTAATTTTGAACAAAAGTTGTCACTCTCAATGAAACTTGATTATAAAGTACATACATACATACAAACATATATCAACTCTACGATTATACGTATACCCAAACATACGGAAGGTATATTAATTTCTCATTTATTAATTGCTTGCCATTAATAAAACGCTTTAATTGCTTGAAATTAATACATTTTATTCAGAAACTGATTTTAAATTGCGTTGGATTTAAAAGCAACAGCTAAAATAGCATAAGTAGACATTAGCAAAAAATGATTATTAATGTTTTTCGCAAAGAAAAGTTTGCGTCGGAATTCCGAAGCTCTGCCAAAGCAAATTGCTAAGCATGCGCTATAATAAAAGAAGGCAAGGAACGTTTATGTCTAATAATTCTTTACAGAAATTTATTTATGTGCAATATTTCTTAAGTCGACTTATGCAAATTTCTGCATTTTTGCGAGTTGTTTCATGTCCAAATCAATAAAGCGCAGCATAATCAAAACGATGTATTTCGACTGGTTTACCGGCGTTTAACGGTACAGATAGCATGACGCGGCCGAGCACGCCAAAGCGCTAATTAACGCTAGTTTGCAATTCTACGAAGCGACATTGTCAACAAAAACGCCGAAAAAGGCATTAAGCCACAGGTAAAGAAGCCGCCGAAGACAAAGCAATGTTGAGCAAAATGGTGCGGATCAGCGACAGCAGCCGAAATGGCAGCAACATGAATAAAATTGGCTTGTAGGGAGCAGCAGAAGAACACGTTTTTTGGCTTTGACAAAAAGTGAAGATTTTTTTGGATATTCTTTTTGTTTATTTTTCCTTTAAGCTTGGCTGCTGCCTCCGCTGAAAGCCATAACACTGACCTTGAGCGCTTGCAAGTGGCTTAAACGACTTGTTTCTTGATTTCATTTGTTCATGGTTCTCGATTTTTTAGTCTTTTTCGCGTTCTGCACAAAAATTAACAAACCGAGAATGGGTGTGAGAAGCTGCTTTCGATTTCAATTTGCATACAAACAAACGCACATATTTTGGAACATAAATGAAATCTTTCTTTTAGCAGATTACAGCTGCGTCTTCAAGCACTCGATACAACCGCAAGAGTGAGCTGTTGTTGAAAGACATGTGGAAGAAGAATAAAAGTTGAAGAGAAAAAAAAAACAAGAACTCTTCAGCTGCCGGCAATTCAATGGAGCAAGTCTATCAAAAACTGTTGTTTCTGCTCAGCTAGGAAGCGGTCTAGGCAAAGCAAAAAAAAAAAACAAAAATAATAATAAAAGTCGATTTGTATGAATATTTTTTTAATAAAAAATCTGCAGAAGCTTTTTTAACTTTGCTAAGAACACAGCATGAAATTGCTCTTCTAAACTCGTATTCGAGTAGTTTTTTGTCACACGTCGTCCAACATTTCTACAAGTTTTTGATCCCTAACAAATAATCAATTGACTGAAACTCCTCTAAGCTAAAAACCTTGTTACAAGATATTTATTTCTTTAGGTATGGGATTTGCTAATAGTCCCAGGGGGTCATATTCTGAAAGCAAGGTGCGTTCTAAAGTAAACAGGAGTTTTTGAATCTAGCGCCCCCTGGTGCCATCTATATGTTGAGTGGTGCGTTAGAATCTGCTAGCTTTATCGATTGACCCGTGAGAATGTCATGACATTTCATCGATTGGAAGTGAAGTGAAGAGCCAACATTAAATTTCGAAAGCATCTGATGCAATTGATTGGGCTGAAAGAAAGTCCTATGGAAAAGGTCAGAAATTGTACCGCAATCGTCAAACAATAAGATCATTGACTTCATTGACCTTGGGTAAGGGTTGTCATGGATAAAGAGAAACAAAATAAATATTGACCTGGGGTAAGGTTGTGTCATGGATAAAGATAATCAAAGAGGTTATTGACTTCACCAAAGGTTGACCTCAGGGTAGTTGTCCAGGCTAAAGGTAAACAAAAATAGTCATTGAGTATTATAATAGCTAAGCCCTTGACCTGAATACAACATACCGTTTACTGAAAACGTTTAAAAATTTTAGCGTTTTTTTTTTTTTTAAAAATTGAGTTAAAAAAAATCGGATTAGTAGCTAAGCCCTTGACCTGAATACAACATACCGTTTACTGAAAGAGGTTTAGTAGCTTGGAAGATTTTCGAGCGTGTTTTTCTTGCTTAGAGTTAATAAAATCGGATTAAAAATCGCCCTGACCCCTTATAACTAACAAGCCTTATATACCGGAAGGAACAAAAAAAGTGAATCGCAGTGCAGGTTTCAAAATTCAAAATACATTTCTTGCAGCAAATCTCCAGCAGTGGCTTCCACAATCCGGTTAACATGCAGCAAGAAGTGGTCTTCAAGGGCACACATTGGAAGCAGCTTTACGAAAGCGGAAAGTTACCGAAAATAAAACTTTTTTTTTTGTAATTCAACAGAACCACTTAGCTATAGGTCTGCTAGCTTAAGGAGTCAAACCAATTTTTGTCGCTCCAGCGGTTGCCATTTTTGTAATGACGTTGTCATATGCGGTAAATAAGCAAATTTATGAAGATTTCTCGCAGAAAGCGACTTTTTTTTGGCTGCACTTACTTGTTTACGAAGGAAGCAGTTGCACAAAAAAATACAAATAAAAATTAATAAAATCAACTAAAAAAGCAGAATTGAGAAAAAATTCAAAGAGGAAGAAGTAAAGAATTAAAAATCGTCCAACTTGAAGAATTCTGGTTTCTGCAAAAATCAACGCCGAACCACATATTTTTTTGCTGGTCACTGATAAAGCGGCCACATACATACAAACCGACAGACATACATGTGTGGAAGCAGTTGACCTCCAAAAAGTTTAATACAAGAAATACATGAATAAATGCGTGGATCGACATTTCTATAAGCGCATGAAGATATACATATGTATGTATGTGAACACTATATATATATGGCATGTAGCTTAATATTGCTGAAAAAGAACGTCGGTAAGATCCACGAACGAAATAAAATTTCTTGTATTATTGAAATGCGAACATCATAAAGAATTAAAAAATTAAAGCAAAAACAGAAAAAACAATGCGAAGAAGAAATCCACTAAAATTCGCGCAGCTCAGAAGGAAATAAGGTGCGCCGTGTTAATGCTAAGAAGTTATGCGACAAAATGCACGATAATACGGCGGCTGAACACGCACGCGTGCATAAATACATAATTATATACATGCTTATATATACAGTATGCATATATATACAATATATACATATTTATACAAAAATATGCGAACGATAATGTTGTGGAAGAGTAATCCAGAGAGATGACTAAGCTCAGTTGCATTGCTGCTGGCATTATGTTGCCAAAGTTAGGCGCAAGATTATGGGAAAATATGCATACAGAATCAATATATTTATATCCATACATAATTCAGGATTACAAGCTAATATTCAGAAACATCGAGCTTTCGATTTTACTTCTTGAGTTCAATGAAGTCTGTACAATATATTTTAGCGCCGCATAATACTTGAGACTTTCCGATTTCATCACTTCCTAGGCAGATCTTTTGCCTGAACGATGCCGAAGTTTTAAGCGTTAATTCGTGAAGTGCATGGTTATTGCTAATAGCCCCAGGGGGTTACAAACCTTATGAAAATAGTACCAAATACTGCTGTCTCAAACTCGATATTTTGACTTGTTTGACACTAACCACACACCTGATAACCTTCGAAAGCATCTGATTCAAATGATTAGGCTCAAAGAAATTCCTATGAAAAGGTTAGAAACTTTACCACAATCATCAAACAAAAGGATCACTGACTTCAAGGTTGTTGTCCTGGCTCAAGATAAACAAAAGGATCATTGGCCTTGGGTAAGGTTGTTGTCATGGATACATACAAACAAAGAGATTATTGACTTCACCAATGTTTGACTTCTGGGTAGTTGTACAGGGTAAAGGTTAACAAAGGGATCATTAACCTCAGAAAGATTTTTGTCCTCCCTATAGGAAAGCAAAGATTCATTTTGAGAGAGCTTTGCCGCAGTTGGTCGAAATTATTTTTTTTCCCAAATCCGTCCACAAAGATATTAAGACTGTTGTGGACTTCCTTGTTATAATAAATAACCTTTGTCTGTTAAAGTATTTGAATATTAAGAGTAAGTTATGGTATTGTGATTCGGAAGTCTAACATTTTTTACGAATAAACTTTATGTCGACATATTATTGATGAAGATCAAATACCTAACAAAATGGAAACTAAAAAATGTGTGGTTAATTTCCGAAGCTCTGTAAAGTCCACCCTTTGTTCTTGGGACTCACATGAGACTGTGCTATGGAGAAGAGTTTATTTTAGGAGATAGCTTTTTGTCAAATAAGTTGGACGTCTAGACCACTATGTTCAGAATATACATTCTCTAAATATATTTTGAGCCAATCTGAATAGGCAGATCAAACAACTCTCGGTTACCAATTCTTATATTGTAACTTGATTAGCGTATTAAATAAATTTAAACTAAATCAAACCCATTTGTGCCAACACCTATCAACATACTTTACATACATATATAGTATCTGTTAAAAATATTTCGCGCTTCCAAAACTGACTTCTTATGCAAGGCAATATTTCTTAATTTTTTCTCTCACATCTTCTTGTCCGGTTTGTTGTTCTTCCTCCGTCATTTCTGCAATACCAGCAGCACACAGCTGAAATGTTTAATGACATTGTTGCCGATAGCTGGCAGCAGCTTCGGCTGCCATACTTTGTCGCTGTCAATAAAGCCCACTCATGCTGTCCAAAAGCCATCCGCGCCAGCCAAGCTCGGCTAAGAGTGGTTTTAAGTCGTTTTAAGCCAACAAAATGTAGAATAAAACGAAATCGTTCGAAAAATTATCAAAAACACCTTTTAAGTCAAGTAAGCGCGCAGAATTCAACTAAATCCGGTCATAAATAAAATGTCTTTTTCTTCATCTGCTTCTTCATGATCTTCTTAAACGTCTCGCTGTCAGGTTTTATGGCTTTGGCGTGGATAATATGTTGCGAAACTCTTCTCTTTGGTGATAGTGCACATATGCGTTCTAAGTCGATCTAAAATGTACTTAAGACTCTGAAACTTTAATTATAATCTTTTATAGATATATTATGTAATTGGGAGACTATGCACATATAGTCACAAGTCACAAGGATAATACCCAGAATATTCAAATTATTTGAGTAAATGGTGTTTTGAACATTTAGAACGACTGTATAGTAAAAATTTCGGCAGTGAGCTTATGCTTAGATTAATTAGTAGTCCAATTACGATAATTGCCTTAAGCGAGGGCAACAACCATTCCTGTGATCAATGACACTCTTTTAACTTTAGCGTCTTCAAGAATCATGAGATTAACGGGCTTTAACGAAGTCAATGACCCCTTTCTTTACCTTTAGCAAGGATAACAACCTGAGGAAAATAACATTTGGTTTAGCTTTAGCCAAGACATCATGACAATGTTCTTTGGTGGGGTCAATTACCTTTTGTTTACAGAGAAGACAACAACCATATCCAAAGTCAATGACTCTTTTGTTTACCTTAAGTGAGGACAAGAACCTGAGGTCGATGACCTTTGGTGAGTTCAATGACCATTTTGTTTGTTAATAATTCAATAGCTGAGCTCAAAGAGTCATATGGAGCTCAAAGAGTATATGGTTATTGACTTATAACGGTCGTTGACAATTACTCTAAAGTTTTCGTTCAGCTTGATTATTTAGTTTAGAGGCTTTCACAGGTAACCAGAAGTGAGGTTAGTTTTAAAAGGCATTTGCATCGCATCCAACTGACACAAGTACTAAAAATAAGAAATATGCGCATTAATTATATTATATTTTCACTAAGATGTCTTTCAAATTGACCAGTATTTAAGGCTTTAAGTCATTCCTAAACACAAAGGTCCTCATACTCGACATCGCCAAAGCAAACAAAAATTCCTAAAATTGAATTATAAATATTTTAGATTACTTCTCAAAGCTTTCACTATCGCTACAATAGCAACGGCAGACTAAAGCAAGCAGAAATCCCGGGAAAATTTCGTGAATGCAATGGCATGCCACCAGCAACAACAACAGGAAACAAGACATATCAGTATGGAGTCTAAACTATTCAGCAGCGGCAGCGAGCAGGCAGCTGAAGAATGACGAGTATACATTCGTCGAGCTTGGGTCACAAGCAGCGACGCAGAGGCATTAGAGTCGACAAGGCAGACGTTGGTTGGTTGAGTTCAAATTGAATGAAATGAAATGAGACGAAATGAAGTGGTGTCATAAATATCTGTCACCACTTGACAGTTATTGCATGTGCATGTGTGTGTAAGTGTGTGCGCGCTTTATGAAGTCATTTGTGGCACCAGAAAGCGCATCTTCTTCTTACTCTATTTGGAATTCCACAAAAAGGTTTGGAAGTGCTAAGCTGCACAGCTGCAAACCAAAGCCAGCATTTAAGACCCGTATGCTTGTGTATTGATTTTTGGAGATGCTCCAACGGCACAGTGCAAACGCAAAGTATGCTAAGACTCATTTTTATTTTTTATTTTCGAAGTCATAAAGCGTGGTTTTGGCGTTCCTTTTTATTGATTTTTCGTTCATACCCTTACTTTTGCTCAACCTTTTTCCATTTATTCTGGCTCTCCCAACTGTTATCTTAGCACATCGCCTTAATAATTTAATCTTCGCGCCACTTGGGCTTTAAAGCTTGTGGATATGCCTTGGCGCCCGAATATTCTTTCTTCTCTTTTAATCAAGTCAAAAATTAACTTTGAATGTCATGAAAATAAATTTAAAAAAAATAACGCCATCAACGCTGCGTTAACGCTGGCCACCTTAATGGCCATTAGTGTGGCCAGACACTCGACAGTTCGTTACATAATTCATTGTCTGCTGCTCGTCTGCGCGTTTGAAAATTATTTGCATGAATGTTAATAAAGAATTCATTATATTTTTTGCTTTGGCGTCTAAAAGATAATTGGTGAATTTTGAGTACGCTTTTCGCACAACTTACGCTCTTTCTTCCATAAATTCACATCATCTTAGTAAAGCTAATGTTTTTGCTTTGAGCTTAGGAAATAGCTACCTTCAGTATGACTAATATTCTAACAATGTCATCAACTTCTGTGGAAAGTGAGCAGAATTCCAAGTTTATAACTACAATTTTAATGAGAGTTAGGTAAGATTATGTTATTTTGGCAGTCTTGGCCGCAACGCAAAAATCAGTTTTGTCATTAGCGATGCTAGATGGAATACCGTTACGAAGTTCATGCTTCTGGATGTCTGCGCTTGACACGAATTTCAATAGGTTCTGAAGCCTTACTGTAGATATCTCTTCCAGTTTCTCATATCAAGGGGCCCCTAAATATTTTACGCGTTGCCTTGCTAGTGTGTTACCAGTGCACAAGATATGCTTCATTATTACCATGGTGCCTTGCTCTTAACATTTCCTGCAGTCAACTCGATATGTCAGCCCCGTTCTGCAGGCAGGTGGATATCACTCTTGGCAATCTCGTCCACTATATAATTGCTATCATAGTCTTTGTGAACTGGCATCCAGTAGAGGTGAAGTCGCTTGTTCCTGGCGATACTCTTTCCAAGACAATTCGAGCTTACTAAGCTCATTGATTGCTGATTTCAGCGATCTTAAGGGGGGGAAATTTGTTTCGTAGAAAATTTTTTTCGTGAATTTTTTTGAAAAAGTTATTTAAAGGATATTCTTACTTATTATTATTGAATATACAAACATTTGAAAATATTTTCTAAAAGTTTTTCGAAAAATTGATAACGGATTTATAGTCGATCTCTGCAGGCACCTTGAAAAAAAATTTTTGTGCGGTGACCAGCCTACAGCATCACTGGATCATCCGAAACCAAAAAATCAAAATGCTTTCTTTAGTTTAATAGTTTATCTTTCAACTGATGTCGAGTTTTTTTTTAATTTTTCAGTTTTTCAATTTTTTGGTACCATTTTCAAGCTCAAATTTTAGCGCGAAAAAATCGATCTTATTTGTTATTATAAAATTCTTATCGGAAATTACCATTTTCTGAAAAACTGACGTCATTCGAGAGTATATGTATGTAGAATATTTTTTTCTGAGGCCACCTCACCGACTTTAAAAATGACGTATTTGGGAAAATCGATTCAAAGTTTTGTACGAATCAGAAAGCTGGTAGATAGTTTTCAACCTATTTTGTACCTAAAACTTTCAACAATATTCTTTAATTTGACAAAAAAAATTGTGGGGATTGTCAAATTATATATGCGGTAGGTATAATTAAGTTAGTACTATAATACTCGATAGATTTATTTATTCTATCTTTTTATTAGAATATACAAATTTATAAAGGCACTTCCAAAATTTTTCATGGAACAGTCTGTTCCATTCTATTCTCTGTAAGTTCTCCTAGATTAAAATATTCCTTGCCTTGGTAATTTATCTAGGAATCGTCTCAGGAATAAAACAAAAAAAAAAAAACGCTAAGAAATTTTAATATTTTTATTTACTGTTATATCCTTAGATGAGCGCAATGGCTGCTGACGACTATCAGTTATCATAAATTTAACGAAAATTACAACAACACAGTTGTAAATAAACTTTGGTTGCTCATACGCAGCGTAAGGCAAACAAGAGCAGCCTGTCTTGGATATGGCTTCTGGCAATGGCAATATTTGAAGCTTCAAGTGAAAATGGAAAACAGCAACAACAAGCTCTAGCTGTTCATATAGTCCATATTTGGCCGAGTTCTTCCTGTCCATCATGTTAAGGTTGTTTTTACAAGAATACCCACATACACCACCTCAGCTGCAGTCCATCTCGCCATAAATTACTAACACAATCGCAATTTCCTCTACTTTCTGTTCGTGTCTTGTTTCTGTTTTGTCTCTTGTTCTTCTTTGACATTAATACCATGTTTTTGTTGTGGCAGCATGTAAAAACTAATTAATGCCTTGACATATTTTCGTTAATAGGCTGTTAAAGCGTGTGCAATTTGTATGTTTTCCGACGCCACTTGCTGGTTAATTGCCAAGATGCCTGTCCAACGGTGCGTACTAAGTCACATATATTAATAATAATTATTTTTTTGTTTCCTCCTGAAATGGTAGGACACATTCTTCAATGCGACACTGTTGCGTTCTTAATTTCAGCTATTTTACGACACTTCATTTTGGCATTTGAGACATATGTATGTTGTAATAAAAGTTATGTTTATGCCCACTTTTATATACATGCATACACGTATGTATGTGCCGTTTATAAAGCACTCCCTGTGGGATTCCTTAAGTTACCAAGCAATTTCCTTACTCCATAAAAGACTTGCTGTCTTTTTATTTGTACTTCTCTGCTTTGTTGCATTAAAAATAATAGTGGAGATCTTAATTCAGTAGTGAATTTTGTATATGTTTGTATATATGTATATTAACCGCCATTTAGATATGAACGTACTCCTCATCCTTTATATAACTTTGCCTACATATTGGGTATCTTACTGTATTATATTTCATATGTCTTCAGAAATATAATTAAGCTAGGGCTTCTCACTAATTTGTTGCTCCAAATGATGTGCGGAAGCCCTACATTTATGTACTTTATTAATGTTATTATATATCATTTATTTATATATTTAGTGAGATGTTGATATATTTTATTATTATACGAATAAAAAGTGTTAGGGTACTATTTTAAATGTAGCCTTCAAAAGATAGATTCAAAAGTTCAGAATAATCAATAATTTTCTTTTCACTTTACACTATGAAAAATTGGTCGTTAGATACTTCAAAAAATACTCTCCAAATTTGAGTTCTATATATTAATAAGAAAGTCCTCGCTCTTCAGTTTCCTATTTTTACCTTATTTAAAAAAAGAAATGTGTATCTTCATATCTACAAATTGAAACAAATACCTTATATCTGTAAAAATCAAATAAAATGTTCTGAAACCATTTTTTTTTTCTTGAACATCATTGTTCTTGTTCTAGTTTCTAACTTTTACTTAGCATATAGTATCGGTCTAATGTGCTTGATATTAGAAATTTCACATACCAAATCTTATAAAAAATTACCTTTGTTTTGGAGGAAGGTGTTTAATCGATGGTATTCATTTTGTTTCTGACTTAATGTCAGTCATAATCGTGGCTCGATGCATTATCATCGTGTAAAATCCATGAATTGTTCTTCCTCAATTCCGGACGTTTTCGACGGAAGTTCTCACTCAAATGCTTCAATTCGACCATATAGAACTCCTTATTGGCCGCCTGTCCCTCCGAAACAAATCCATGATCCACCAAACTACGAATATCGAAAAAACCATAAGCATCACCATGATTTTTGAGCGGCGTTCGCGTGGTTTCTTAGGTTTCAGTTCGTTTTTTCCCCCATTCCGATAATTGTAGACTTGTTTCCATGTCAAACTTATAGCCAATGTCTCATCGGCAGTTATAATGCTCTCTATGAATGTGGGATCGGAATTCGCACGATCCAAAGATACCTGTTTACAATGCTCTTTTTGGAAAACAATCAGCTTTATCGGGGCGAGTCGAGCAAGAACGCAATTTATACCCAAAATATTCACCAAAATCATTCGAACGGACTCGTGAGAGATGTTGAGCTCTCTTACCATCCTTCTATCACTTGTCTGATGATTTTTAAGCACCATATCCTTTACTTTTTTAATATTTTCAGTTGAAGTGGTCGAAGGTCGTCTCAAGCGAGGCATGTCTTCAACGATTTCTCGACCACCTTTGAAGGGTGTGTACCACTCGTAGACTTTTGTTTTTGATAAAACTCAATCACCGTAAGTCTTTTTCAACATTCGTAACGATTCCGTATATGAAATCTGGCTAGAAGTGAAAAATTTTAGACAAATTCTTTGTCGCAACGCACTACTGAGGTGTACCGACTTAAGTAGCAACCTGGTCGACAAATCGTGCTCATATTTGGCATAGTAATTAAGGGCAGTCCTTACCAACTTAACGAAATACCTTTTTTTTGAAATATTATTTATTCGGGGAATTTAATTACAATTTCCGATTGCTTGTTTTGCATCTTGATATCACGTTTCATTGTTGTCTTCAAACAATTTGGTGTCCTCAATGAAACTACTTATCTCCCAAATGCTTTTTGCAGATATGAGATATGAGAGCTCAATGTCTGTTTTGTGATAGAGCTTGAAGTTGTAAAACCGTTGCTTTACTCCCTTCAAATGTTATTATAGGTCAGTCCCATTTTTAGCACACGTTCTCCAAATGGCCCATGCCCTATTATGGGTGATGTAAGTTTGTATATACTTTCTCTGCACCTATTGTTAATAAGTTTTTAGTTTTTGTCCTGTATTATTTTGACCATCCTGTATTTGATTATGAATTTCCATCTATTCTGAGCTATTTGTTCAAATTGTATATTGTGTTCCTTATTTATCGTTACTAGCGTTAACGGTGTTAGAACTGCCTCGGACTCGTCAAATGAGGCTCCTGATTTGGCCAACTCTTCGGCTTTTTGGTTGCCGAAAATGTGCCTGCACCGGGCGCATAAATGTTGTTGACCTGTCAGTGAGCTTATAACCTTTTTATATTTGTTTACTACGCTGGAATTACTCTTTGGCGACGACAAGGCTAAAATTACTGCCTGACTGTCTGTGTAAATGGTCGCTTTCTGTATCCTGCCGTAGTTGTTCAGTAGAGCTCTACAGGTCTTCTCTATGTCTAGAACTTCAGTTTGGAAAACAAATATACAGATCGTCGGAGTATACCTCCGTCCTTATGCCGCAGTCTATTTTGAGCCCGTCGGCATAGAGTTAGTTCGAAATTGTATCCTTTTTTTCCTAAACCTGTTTTTCATTCACGTCCAGAGTTTATTCTCACCTGGAAGTAACTACTGAAATCCAACTTTGGGCGATATATTTAAACTGATTTATTTTTATAGAATAGTATTCAGCTGGTTTAGAATTTCGGTATCTCCATGTTTCTGTTCTAACCATTAATCTCATTAAGGCTTCTATTCCTAACTTCTATTTACCTACTGTATCTCGACCCACAGATAATTTATGGGTGACTGATAAGTTGTAGTACGACCGAGTCAAGGAGGTTGAAATTAAGTTAGTTGAGGTTTTATTCATGAACAGCATCAGTTCTGTCTTACTTGGGTTTACCTAGTTCGATATTCGCGGCCCATAGGTATACCCTTTTAAGACCCTTTCGATAATCTGACTGATTGTGAGAGAAAAAAGCCCTGAGCGATAAGTTATCCACTATGATTGATCTGATATGTATAATCATTAGCCTTTCTAGGACCTTCAGCATGAAGGAAGTGAGGCTTATGGTTCTAAAGTCTTTAGCATTATCATGTGTTTTTCAGCAGTGTTTTTATAGAAACACCACTCTAACTCTTTTCTAGCATCTTGACTACATCCTGGATAGCCGAATATTGGCCTTATTGATTGCTTAACCTTCATATTACTAGATTTGAATGATCACATAAGAACCTGATTTGTATTATTATTATTAAAGAGTTCTTATCTCGTGTTGGACCAAAAGAATAATTTGTTTAGAGAATAGAAAAAGGAAACATTATGCGATGAAGAGTCTAAACAAAGAGAGCGCGATCAGACAATTGAAAAAGACGAAAGTAAACGAAATAAGTTAAGCTAGCAAGAAGGCGTGCGAAGACACGCTAAATTCCGAGAAACGAAAAAGCAAAAATAAAATCAAATAAAAGCAAAGCAAACAAAAATCGCGAAAAGCATTATTAAGAGAACTACTCAACAGACGCCGTCGTCAAAGTAAAGTGCAAATTTGTAAATTTTGTTTTGCAAACCTTGAGACTGTGGAAAATAGAGAAAATATTTACAATAAGCGTGGAAAAATATTGTTAGTTAGAATAAGCGCAGAACGCAGCGACAAAAGCGCCGGCTGCCATAAACACACACACACACATACACATATACCATAGACTCAAATGCAGTCACAGGCGCAACAAATAGCGTTGCAATGCAAATGCAACGGAAGAGCAAAAAATCTACAGCGATGCGGTCGAGCGGCGCGACAACAACAACAAGTGGTTGATTTACTTGGGCAACTACACATTCACACATATAAACATGTACATACATAAGGGTGTGCAGGCATATTTATATACCAGCCTCATCAGCAGCCCACTTGCCGCTGCAGCCAGCCTCTCTAGCGCTCAGCCATCCCGCCCGCCTGCCAGCCAGCCAACCAGCCAACCACTTGTGAAATTCAGCACAATTTTCGCATTGAGCACTCGTGGGCAATCTTTTTAAAGTTGTGGAAGTGGAGGAAAATCGCACAAACACTGACAAGTGGAGGAGAGTGGTTGCAGCAAAGAAAAGGGACTACGTGTCGGCATGCGGTTGGTGGGAGTGAGGGAGCCAGCTCAAACTAGAAAGAGAAAAGAAAGAAAATATTGTTAGACATGGGTTTGTGTGTGTATTTGTAATTGTATACCAAGTGATTTATTATTTTCCATGTTATTTTGCATTCGAGCGTGGAAACTGCGCAGCGTTCTAAAGCTCTTCTGCGCCGCGCTGCACTTGTCAAATGCAATGGATGGTTTTGTGCATGGATGTGTGTGGGTATGCGTGTAGAAATAGTTCTTGATTATTCGAAAAGTACATAATGCACTTTTATGCTAGAAATGCTTGCATTTGCAATGAAATTTTGAACATTCCGAGAATAAAAGAATATAAAATATTTTCCGCATATGGGGACCCTAGTTCCCACAGCGAGCATTTTATTAATAATATTGATCAATCTCTGAGATATTTAACAGAAATTCGAAGAGAATTATTTTATTATTGAATCGGGTCAATACTTCCCTGAGCCCTTTTATACCTAATATAAAGTTTTTCGAACTTCCGGTTCACTTTATGTTGCATGTATATGGATACATAGCGCCATCCTAAATAAGCTAAATAAAAATCTAAGTAAATCAGACTATATCTTCCCACGGGTAGATTTCAATGGACACTTCGAAGTGAGGATTACCTCTAGACGCGAATGGTGAAGAGGTATAGCAGGGGAGGAGGATGCTACCTCTATCTACACCGATGGGTCGAAAATGGACTGTGGTGTGAGGGCAAGAGCATACTCCTCTTTTTCTGTCCGCCTACTAAACTCAGGCAGCGCCTTCTAAGCGGAAGTATTAGACCCAGAAAAGGTCTGCGAAGTTCTATTGAATAACTGGCGGAGGATACAGAAAACAACCATATACACGGACAGGCAGAGCTTTGCTTGCCTTGTTGACACCACAGATTAATTCAAACATTGTCAATGACTGCAGGACGGTTTTAAGTTCACTGGCAGGTCAACTGTTTGCCCATAATTTGGGTTCCCGGTCACAGGAATATTTTCAGCGGACGAGTTGGCAAGCTAGGAGCCTCTCCAAACGAGTCCGAAGCGGAGTCCGCTAGGAACTCTATAAGCATTTTGAACAAATCGCACAGAACAGATGGAACCCAACAACAAGTTGCAAGATAACAAAACAAATATGGATGAAAAATGACACGAATAGAGCAAAGGCTATCTAGGCTCAGAAATAGCACATACAAACTCACAGCTACTATCCTTATAACAGTAGTTGCCGTCACTACAAGCAAAATCGGAATACGTAAACGGTTTTCGACTTCCTGTGCGAATTCCCAGCTTCACATTATCCAAATCCGACACAAAATTCTTGGAACCCATCGAGCACCAAAGCTTGACTTACCAGGTTTTTAACTAATCAAAATTCGAGCTTTGGCTGGACAAAAACGATCAAAATTTTGTTTAAAATTAATATATTTTCAAAAAAAATATGCATAAGTTTTTTTTTTTCAGTTCATATTATGGCAACAAAATGTTTGATTCAGCCCGGGAGACCTGGCCCCTTTGTAACGAACTCAATGAATTAAGTGGAGTTTCAGTCACGGAAAATCAGCAGCAGTTTGATTGATTGCGTTTTTATAGCTTCGTCGAAGATATATCTCCATTAACCGTTCATATTATTAAGCGGAAAACTCTATTAACCGGACAGAAAGGCTGGTCGTGCCAATGTCCGCTGCTGATGTATTTAATTTTTTTCTTCATAATTTTTACTGTGTATTCTCGAAATATATCGAAATAGGTATAGCCGTAAAGTTATAAAACAATTGATACAGTCAGATTTAAATCTCAAAAATCGCCTTTCCAGGCGGAGATCTCCGAATGCCTATACATTAGAGTGTACTATGGCTCCACATCTGATATATATACTATATGTATGTTAAAGAATTTTACTTCACGAATTTTCCTATGATTTTTTGCCACAATTTTGGTATAAATTTCTTGAATTTATACCAACCAAAGTTACCGAAAGTTAAAGTCAGACCAAATATACTTTGTATGAGTTTCTAGAACAGTAAGGCTAGTAAGGCTAGTTAAAAGCTCAAAAATGAGTGTGCTCAATCACAGTTTTATTAAATGACGTGGTTTGAAATCAAATACCCTAAGTGACAGTTTTAAAATTAATTTGCGACAAAAGTTTCAATTTAGCCCTATCTTATTTGTTTGCTTACTTTATTAACATATTTCTTTTTACTTTTCAGGTGAGTGAACTCAATGTTTTACAAATTACTTTAAATTGACGTAAGTGCTTTTATTTAAATTATTTTTAAAGACTTATTATTACTATTGTATAATATTTAAATCTCACTTTCATTTTCCTTCGGCGTTACGTGTTCCACCTTTTTCTTCTACTCCACTTTCATACACCCAACAATCTAACATTTTCTTCATCATTTTATTTATAATTAACTCATCCTTACTTATTAAGCGCAAACTTTCTGTTTTTAAATTCTTCGCAATCCTTTTGGGTTCTCTTTTTGTTTGTTGCTAAGAGGATAAAGTAATAGAAGCCCTAAATTTAACCAAAATTATTGGCGCTTTGTTGTCATTACTGCTTAGTTAACGCTCCGCTCACAATTATTCTCACCAAGTCTCTGCGGACCTTTCGTTCTAAAATTGTTTTGTCTGTTAGGGAATTGCCGATTTTTTTACTTCATTTAATTTTATTATTTTTACCGCTTGTTTACCTTCTTTGTAGTTAATTCAGCGTAGCTTAATTTGCCTTCTGTTATGTTAGTGTAATATTTACCTTCTTCAATTCAATTTCTTTCAAAAGTTATGGAATGTTTACAACCCTTTTTATTCCATTACTTTTTGATGTTGTTATTGATGACCACATTATACTCGTAAGTTGGCATTGTTTCTTATCTTCTTTTGCTCCTTAACAACGTATTTTCTGGATTGCTGTTTCTATTTTATTTCTTTTAAGGACCCTTTTGAATTATAAAGTTCTCAGTTTTCGTGTCGCCGGAAAAGATGTTCTAATATTTCACTTTATATTTTAATTATTCTATTAATTTAATGCCCAAATGGAGTCAATGTTTTGAAATTTTTATGAGAGAGTACGAGTGTTATCATATAGATTTTGTTTCACAAAAACATTCTTTCAAATGGTGGCCATAGATAATCCATCACTTAGCTTTCTCCCACTCGCTCTCTAACTGTACTCTCTTTGTTATTTTCTTTTTAAATCTCTTTACCTCATTTTTCTCTTTTGGAATTGACTTTAAATATTTGTATACTAAAGGGTGATCCACTTCGAGACTTCCTATTTTTTTTTAAGAAAAAACGAATAAAATTCAAATTTATTGAGGAATATTTATTATCATTCGAAAGAACATTCTTTGACATTTAATTTTTGAAGATTATCTCTTTCAAATGTTGGCCGTGGCTACTTCTCAGTTGGTCCATCCGTTGAGTCCAATAATCGATGACCCGTTAGAGCATTTCGACTGCTAACTGGCGAATAACACGCGTGATGTTTTGCTCCAAGGCCTGAATCGAAGCGAGATTGTCCGCATAGACTTTAAACTTTACATATCCCCTCAGGAACAATTCTAACGGTGTAATTATCTGCTCACCGAAGTGTTCTCTCAATAAATCCATTGTTTGATGCGATGAGTGGGAAGTGTCACCGTCTTTTTGAAATGAAAAGTCGCCGAGATCACGATAACGATCGCACACTAAACCGTTGTTTTTTCTGGATCAAATGTCAGCTCTTGAATGTCTCCAGAACGATCTTCGTCCCAAATACGACAATTTTGCTTGTTTACATATCTATTGAGCCAGAAATGGGTCTCATCGCTGAACGAAATTTAGCTTGAAAACGTCGGATCTTCTTGAAACTTTTCAAGAGCCCATAAATCGAAGTGATGTCTCGACTTAAGGGTGATCTGTCAAAAAAGGCTATTGAAAAAAGTTCCTTTCTTGGATTGCCCGGTTTAAGACCGGTCGACACGATTTTTGGGTCTGACTTCTGCATATTTAATTTCAGTTTCTCTTATACCAAAAATAAGGGTAAAACATTTTTTTAAGCTTGCCTTGTCAGACAAAAGCACCGGTCTAATCCAAGAGGTTGTATTTCATCAAAGCTTTGATTCTTCAAATTCTATCCGATGATTAATTTTTGCTTTTGGAGTTTTTCACTGCTTTTACTATTCTATTTGATTTTATAATTTTAGTTTTTCTTCCATGGGACTTCTAACCACGATCCACCGAATAGTTATCTTCACACACTCAAACTACCAGACAGTAGTGAAAAATATATTATTTACTTAATTGCCCACGGCATATGTAGGTTTTACTGCCCAAGCAAAAAATATTTTTATTAAAATTAATGATCGCCGAGCCCTAAACTACTTTTCTCGAGTCGAGTTTTCGCCAGCTCGCGCTTCGCAGTTCAGCACACATTTGATCTCTCATTTCCCTGCACACTTTTTTCTTTCTTCTCCAACACTCTCCTATATATTTATACTCGTACATATGTATGTATGAGCATGTGTGCTGTTTATCAGCATGCACGATCGGTGATCGTTGATCGGCATTGCATGCTTGTTAAGTGTAAGATTTTCAAGGTTAACACTGAAGGCTCCAGCGATGCTAAATTACAGCTAGCACTTGCTATATTCCAAGTACAATCAGCAAATGAGAAATAAATAAAAATCAATTTAATCAACAACAAAAAAGCGCTAACAACCGCAGCGCGCTAAGTGGAAAAGCTAAGAAAGCACAACTACAACGACCAAGCGAACACACGATCGTGTAAAAAGAGTATCCAGCGTTGAAGAATAACAAGCGTCTATAAGATTCTACAGAACACGAGTAAATATGTATTATGTGTACGTAAATACAAAATAGTTTGCAAAAGTTCTTGTGATACGATCACTTGTGTGCGCTGCTGACGATCGTTTAAGCGCAACGAGGCCAAAGCTGCTGAAGCTTTGCGCAATGCTCTTGATTCCATTTACTGCTGCTGCCAGCCAGCCAGCCAGCGTTCGGCATACAAATGCTATGGTGGTGCCTTAGACCGATGCACTTTTCTAATGCCACAATAGCAACAAAACAAAAAACAACGTTTAGTAACGATCGTGTTGATCGTAGGCAAACAACGAGCGTTGCACACGCCGTCGTGCGGGCACGTCGCTCTGCTTCATCCGACAAGCTCTCACCAGGGTGAATGGGGTTGGTGTTTGGGGAAAGGGGTGAGCGAAATGTAAGCGCCTTGTTTGTATGCGTGGATGCTTCAGTGAGCGACGTATAGTTGGCATTTATGGCGTCGTCGGAAGGCATACGAGTACATACATACATACATACAAACAAACGTATAGATTTGCACTTGCATGTCAGCGCGTTGATTGTTATTACTTGGTCGGTTCGCGTGCTGTTGTTCTATTATGGCTGTTTGCATTGGGGTTGGCCTTAGTTGGCTTCTTATAGCTGGCGACGGGCGTTGTTTTTTCTGGCTCTGGCTTTGGCAGTCGGCGCGTCGTGTACGAGCGGCGTAATGTATTTTTGCCGCGCAGTTTTGTTACTGTTTGCGCAGTTATCTTGACTTTTTTTTGTAGATTTCTGTTTTTAGTTGTTTTCGTTAGCCTTTTAGTCTCTGCGAGTTTGTGTTTTTTTGGTCTAACGTTCTATTCGCTGGCTTCATTTGGCTCGTATGCGTTTTGTTTTTGTGCGCTCGAAAGGCAATTAGTAAAGCGCGAATGTTAAATGTGAGAATTTTCGAGGCTGCGACCAAAGTAAAACATATCAACATGAGTGTGGCAGACACACAGGTATACATATGAACATTCGTAAATACAGGGTGATCTGCTTTGCTTCAAACCAAATTTAGTATAATCAACCAAATTAAGGTAATGAGCATTGCATTTTCGCATTTTAATTTCACTTCTCGTGGCCTTGTTATTTTTATGGCGGTAAGTAGAAAGCTTTAGAGGCATCTAGCGAGTCTGTGTGCATTAACAAGCCGTAGTTGAGATTGAGGAGGATATGGAATGTTCTTTATTCGTTTGAATTGGTCGCTGTCGATTTCATTGGATTCGCCAGTTATAATTTCACTTTGGTCACGTATGCAAACCGTTAAAATTCTGACGGTATTCGGAAGTTAGTTCTAGAAAACTAAGCTTTTCCTTAGCGTCCTCAACTTTTTAGTTTCCTTTACGCTTATTCAGAAACTTAATGTTCAGCGGCTGGAATGAGAGTCTCATTTCGTTTATTTTTCTCGCTTTGAACCGAATTTTCGGCTTGCTCTCTCTATAATATTTCGTGAAATGACTCAAAAAATGCCTTGACTGATTAACGGATCTCGATAACAAAAAGTATCGGACCTTTTAACTAGTCCAAGACATTTTTTGAATGATTTGACGAAATATCATAGGGTTAAAACCAGTAAGATCACAAGTTAAGCTACTTATCAAGTGTACCACCTCTACAACGAGCACAAATTCGATAAAGAGAAGCCAAAAAATTCTTTTATTTTTAGTAACTGTTTTTATTGGATTTTTAATTTCTGAAGAACTGGAAAAAACCGTTATTTTCTGAGCACACCTCATACATAAAAATGATGTGCGTTTTAAGTTCGACAATCATGAGCTCATTTTTGATAATTTCCTTCTCGCACTTTAAGTTTCAGAAGCTCTTTGCTAGGAGCTCTCTATTTTTTCGAGCTTTACATTACCAGTTTTACGAACTGCAAGTTCTTGGTAGTCCAAATACTACTATTTTAGGATTACGCGATGAGATTAATAAAGTTAGCTGTTCATAAGTGCTTTCTCAAAGTTGAGAAATGAACAGCTAGAAAAATCAATGTATTCTTAAATCTAGTATACACAAGAGAGTACACGATTCATCGGTTTCACTAATTTATATATCGACTATTTCTAGGAGATGTGGATAAAGTCTAGTGCTCTCTCTCTCTCTTTTTATTACTTTATATACTATCTCTCTCTTTTTATTTTCTTCATCTCTCTAATTCTTTATTGATTTCTTTCTCTGTCAAGTTATATGTTCGTCAATCTATTTCGACTATGACGGGAATGAAGATTAGTGCTCTCTATCTCTCTTTCTTTATTTATTATTTTTTTTCTCTCTCATTATTTATTGCTTTCTTTTTCTCTCTCTCTCTCTGCCAAGTTTTATGTTTATCAATCTATATCGAATATTTCTAGGCGACTTGAACCCGTCTCTTCCATTATTTGCCTGTCTCATCCTCTCCCTCTCACTGTAAAATTATAAGATCATCAATTATCTGGACTTTTTTATCTCTCTCATTCTTTATTGTTTTCTTTCTTTCTCTGCCAAGTTATATGTTCACCAATCTATCACGACAATTTCTACGAGATTTGAACCGGTCTTCCCCATTCTTTTCCTCTCTCATCCTTTCTCTCTTACTCCAAAGTATAAGATCACCAATCAGTCCATATAGGACCGGTTTTTGAAACAGCGACTCAAATAATACTTCACCTTTGATCGAAGTCATTCGGTACCACTGTCACATCCCTTGTTAAAATTTTTATCGCCACGAAGCACAAACGTCTTCTTCGTTCAGCGCCGCGTTCGGCTCTACCATTTATTCGCTAAGTTTTACACATTTTTGCTTACATTTTGTTACTTAATTGCGATTTTGCAGTTCGTATCTTTTTCTGCTTAATATTTCTTCTTCTTTCTCTGCTCTGCCTTCGTTGCAATCGCTGCGCTTTTGTTAAGGCTGTTGCAGTGCGCTTCAAGATGACCTCATTTCGGTTTGTCAACAAGTGCAGGGTGATGTGTGAACTGGTAGCGAGCGTGTGGGTGGGGCCAAAGGAGGCGCAGCTGCTATTGGGTATTCTTAAGGCAATTTTGCAAGCTTGTTGAGTGTAAAAAAAGCGCACAAAGAAACGAAATTGAATATTCGCTTGTTCGTGTTTGTTTTTTTGTTACTATTTGAGGTTAGGGAGACAGTCAAATTGAGAAACTTTTTCTATTTTTTCCAGAACTTCGTTGGTCAGGAAAGGCACTCTCTTGCACGCACTATCTCTTGATATATTTTGGCCAGAAGAATGCCAAAGTTCACAGCCCTGAGGAGAAATGATTCGCCTTTTCACTTTAGCTACCCGTTTAAACGGAAGGGGATCCCAGAGGATACTTGGTCTAAGACCGGAAGTCGTGAGCTGTTAGAACCGTATGTAAATAATCGTTTCTGGCTACTTCTAAGTGGATGGCGCTCAGAGAACTTTCCTCACTTACGTAAAAGACCTCCTTTTTTTGGACCAGTTCATGAAAAATAACGTTGAATTAGATTATGATGACTGGTTCCGAATCATATGACTAGATAACTGTTAAGGCAGTTTTGTTTCGATTCCAACTGGTTGTCTTCGATGGCTAAAGAAGCTGAAGTCCATGTGCCTTAAATCTTGTCTCGAGGCAGCTAAAAATAAGTACTAAGCGGATTTCCAACTTTTGACTTAGTATGTGCTAGATTTTTAAACTCACCGCATAGCTGTCAATCAGACTAAGACTGATATCACCCTTTCAAGTTGGAAGAGAGGAATCTTTCTGAGGTTACACAGCTCTCTAGCACTGTTGCGATTCGTATTTAGTCAAAAATGACCTGCGACAGCGCGCATCCCGGCAGTTGACTACCACCACCATTAAGCTCATTTGAGATTAAACCGTCGCACAATAAACTGTAAGAAATCCGCTAACCAGTCCGTTAGTAATGAGCGCCTGCTCATCTGCCTTCACATCCTCAGCAACTCCGTTAACTTTTTAGAAACAAACTAACTAATATAGTTTCTTCTTGGGTGGCAATTTTACTACAGGGTTCTGATGCATATTTGCTTACATAAGTATTTCTTACCTAACAAATTTCGAAAAAGTAATAACCGTTAATTTACAAGCATCTTGCCACTTGTGCAATTAGCTTGTTGCACTTCGCTGAGAGCGCTAAAAGTGACGCCCGGCGGGTGTGGAAAGGGCTTGCGGATTACTAGTAATGACTGTTGGTTGTTATGCGACGGTCTTTGCGCGTGTTTGTGCGCCTCGCCCGCTTGCTTTGCCGATAAAGACGCCTCGCATGCCGTACGTGACTCTGCAGCAAAATTTTGGAATATTTTTCCATTTAGTTTAATAGTGTTTTAACACAAATCGGCATTAGTTTTGAAATTGTTTTAATTTGTTGTTACTTTTTGCGGTGATTTACCATTTCTTGGAACTGCAATTGTGAATTTTTGAAAACTGTTAATGGCATTTTTCGCTGGAATTCAGCGAAATTTTGAAAAATTCTTGGAAAGCAAGTGTTTGAATTTTTGGTAAATGCGTTCAGCGTACTAAAGTTGAATGTTGTGAATCGCAGCGTAGAGCGTAGGTGCTATAACTTGTTGAACAGTTTTAAATGTCTCAATGTTTCCCGATGTTATTGATATTGCAACGTTGGAAAACCTTTTCTAAGTAAATTTTACGTATACTTTTGCCGAGTCGAAAATCCTTAGCTGTTTATAAATTGGACTCCCTGCAGCTTTTGTAGATCCGATTTTCTTAGGAACGATTCAGTTCCACATCGATACACTCAGCTGACACTCTGTGGGAACTGAATCGTTTCTCATTCAGCTGATACTGTGTGGGATCGATGGCTCCATGGTTCATCTTCGACGCTTTTTCCGACCGGGTTGTCGCACTCTAACTATGGGTATAGATTCCACCATTGATTTAAGCTTTGGTTCGATCGGTTGATCGCACTTTCCTCATTCAAAGTTCTCTTAAATATTGAGTAAAAGTGCTCAGAATGTCACTATTTTTTTTATATCTGAAGGAAACAGATTTTTTATTTTCCGAGATTTAGAAGTAGATTTTTCCGTTACCTAAAAGGTTACTTTTTTATATATGAAAGTGGGTATTTTTAAATACTTTTGATGGAAGTTTGATGGAAAGTGCAAAATGTTTCCAAATTTTCGCTTAAGTTTTTTATATTTTGTTAAATAAAAAACAGAGTTGCCACATTTTTTTATTTTTATAAAAAAAATCATAGCTAGATAAAAGAAGAAATATAAAATTTATTGGGTTTTAAAAAGATTTTCGCTATTAGTTTTTTAAAGTGTTGCCACCTGTTTGAAAATTCTATATTTTTAATTTTATAGAAATTCCTTCGTATTATAAACGAGCAAACTCTACAAATTGAAGTGGCTTATACAAGTGTGCTGTTTTTAATATTTTCGATAAGAGTTGCCACTTGTGTAAAAATTTTAAGTCTCAATAAGCTAAAAATATAAGTCTTGATAAGCTAAAATATAAGTCGAAAATGTAGCATATTACTAAATTTTGATTTGTTTTATTAAAAAACAGGGTTGCCACATTTTTTATTTCATACAAAGTTCTTTGTAAGATAAAAGGCGAAATATAAAAGCGATGGATTTTAAAAAGTTTTTGCGTAAAAAATTTGCAAAAGGTGTTGCCACTTGTTTTGAAAATTTCAATTATTTTCAATAACAGTAGTATATTGTATTCCGGTAATATTAAATATGGTGATAGAAATAACGAGTAAAATCTATTTTTACTGTCGGAAAATGTTAGTCGAGACAACAAGCATATACATACATATGTAATTAATTAAAAACCAGTGTTGCCATATTTTTTTATTTTATAGAAATTTTTTGGTAAATTAAACGACGAAATATAAAAGGGATGGTTTTTAAAAAGATTTTGCGAAAAAAATTGTAAAAGGAGTTGCCACCTGTTTGAATGTTTTTTATTTTCAATAACAGTGGCTGTTTTTATATTGCATTTTAGTCATATTAAATACATATGGTAATTGAAATAATGAGTAAAGCTTTGTTTACTGTCGGATAAAGTTAATCGAGACAAGCACCCAAAACCTATCATTTATTGAATTTATTACGTAAGACATTTAGGAAAGTAAAATACGCATACATGTTGCTACACATATATATGTACATATGTAATAAATGTTGTATTAAGGCAAAAATCACTTTTAATAGTGCTTATGCCATTATTTTACTCGCCACTGTCGTAACAATTGTCGGCTGTCCTGCGGCATTGCGTCAACTAATACGGAACAAATTGATATTTTGCATATGTCTTTGTTTTGCTCTTCAAGTACTTATGCTGTTGTTGTTGTTTTCTAAATACTTTGTAATTTCTATTGTTGTTTTTGGAGCAACTCAGCTCTTATCGCCGGTTGCATCTGCACTTTTGCTATTGGCGTCATTGTTGTTGTTGTTGTGCGCGTCTTATTTTCAAGGTATTTGCTCAGAACTGGTAATTAAAATCCACTCACGTTCCCTCGCAAGGCAGACAGACAGAAAACAAATAAGCATGAAAGTACGCAAGTGCCTAAGTATGTAAGTTTGTAAGTCCATAAGTGCGCAAGTAAAGTATGCTTTTAATGGGCATTAATAAGAAAATAATAGAAGCAATAGCTGATGGCGATACCAGCCAAAGAATGCGCGGTTGGCAATGAAGTGCTTTGAAAGTGGGCGTGGCAATTGCAAAAAGATGAGGTAGGACAAAGCATGAAATCGCTGGAAAACGGCACAGCGACGGTTAAAAAGTAATGTAGAGACAGAGTAGTGGATCCTCTACACGGTCAATAATCCATTAGACAGTGCCGACCAAGAGAGCCCGCATGATAATCGCTAAGCTTCCCGTCTGGCATTGGCTGTGGCGGCGGAGGCGTATGAGTGACAATTAAGTGGAAACGCTGTGGCGTTGCGTCCGTCTGAAGAGCAGCTGATGAAGTGACTATTTTGTTTGTAGTTTTTTCAAGGAAGACACCAGACAATGCAGTTGCTTTTCTTTCCGCGCTAAACTCGTCTTGAATTTGCGATCTGCGATTTGCCATTTGCGTTGAGCGTTTTGAAATGCTCGTGGTTCGCCGGCGGGAATACGAAACCGCACTGCCTGCCACACTCCCGGAGGCTTTGTGCGGTTTAGTGATTTGTATGCGCCACTGGCAGCGCCAGCCAGCACACCCTACTAATACAACAACAACAACATGAATTATAGAAACCATAATAATCGCAATAACAATAATAATAACAATAACAATTGCGCTGCATTTCTCTTTGCAATTATTTATTTTATCTTTTGTTTTTGTTTTTGTTGTTTTAATACTTAATGCCATTATAGTTAACGAGCGCATAGACAGCTAACGCTAGCTGGCCCAGCAATGCTTGAGTGGATTAAATTAATTCTTGTGAATTTTTTAATTATTGCACATCATCGCTGCGGTGATCAATCAAGTGGCAATGCTTTATTATATCGTAGAAATAGCAAAAACAACAATGCGATTGTTGTAATAACTGGGGAAGCGCCGTGATTGCCAAATGGCAGAAATTTTGTGTTGGTTTGTTGAAGAATTCGTTTTATACCAGGGAGAGTCATTGAGAAACCAGAAAAATCCCTGAGAACCATGGAGAATCAAGCAGATACACTGACAACCACGAAGAACTGAAAGTCTCTAATAACCAAGGAGAGCTACTGAGAACCAGAAAGAGGCACTGAAACCCATTGAGAGTCACTAGAAACCAGGAAGAGATAAGGACAGCCATCAGAAGTGCCATCAGAAGTACCAGGAAGAACCTATCCGAATCATTGAGAAGCAAGGAGAACTAGGAAGAGCCACTGAGAACCAGAGACAGCCACTGAGTTACTAAGAACCATGTGGAATCAAGGAGAAGCACTGCGAACTAAGGATAGCCACCAGAAGAACCAGGAAGAATCAAGGCGAGTCATTGAGAACCAGGCAGAACTAGGGAGAGCCACTGAGAACCAGAGACAGCCACTGAGTTACTAAGAGCCATGTAGAAGTAAGGAGAAGCACTGCGAAATAGGGACAGTCACTGAGCACCAGAGAGAAGCATTGATTATCAATGAGAACCAGGGAGACCTACTGGACCAGAGAGAAGCACTTAGAATCAGAGAGAACCAGGGAAGACCACTGAGAAGTAGTGAGTACCGGGGCGAACTAAGGAGAATCACTGAGCACCAGAGAGAGCCATTGAGAGTCACGGAGAACCAGGAAGGGCTACTGAGGACCAGAGAAAACCTCTGAATATCGGAAAGAATCAGGAATACTACTGAGGACTAGTGAGTACCAAGGCGACTAAGGATAATCACTGAGCACCAGAGAGAAGTATTAAGTATCTATTGAGAGCTACTGAACCAGGAGAAGCACTTAGGATTACAGAAAATCAGGGAAGGCCGCTGAGAGCTCGTGGGTACCAGGGCGGACTAAGGAGAGTCACTGAGCACCAGAGAGAGTCACTGAGAACCAGGAAGAGCTAGTGAAGACCAGGGAGAACCTCTGAATATCAGAAAGAACCAGGAATACCACTGAGAACTCGTGAGTACCAGGGCGACTAAGGATAATCATTGAACACCAAAGAGAGCTATTGAGAATCAGTGAAAATAAGGGAGAGCTACTGAGAACCCAGAAGAACCACTGAAATTCAGAAAGAACCTAAGAAGACCATTGAGTAGTGTGAGAACTGAAGAGAGTCACTGAAAACCAATGAACCAAAAATCAAAATTCATAAGCGGAGTCGTAAATCAAACCGACATAGTTGCACTTTATGACTGCTCGGAGTGGATAATGTTTATTAACGTCAGATTTCATCAAAACTGTCATTATTTTAGCTCTTTTTAGAAATAATTAAGTAAGAAATGAGCAGCATTGTTCTACAAGCCATCAGCAACGCAAAGCACGATTCAAAACGCGTGCGCGCAATCAGAATTGCAAAAGATTATAGCTATCGAACGCATAAATCACTCAAGCTTCGAATATTCAAGTCGATTTGGGTGCGTTTTAGCCAAGCGATTGTCACTGTGAACACACAATTAAATATTTTGAGAACCGATGGTACCTAAAGTTAGTGCAGCCGCTGAAACTGCCTACGTCAAATATAAAAGTAATCATCGCCGCTTACTCGAAGTAATCATCCAAATGTGCGACGATTACTACCGCGAAGGTTTTCTCCGGTCTCCGTTTGAATCGATTTTTCTGTGCGTTTGACTGCTCATTTCGCTGATGCCATTGTGATGACTGCACTCACCGCAAATGCAATGCATAGCAATGACTACACAATACCTAAAAATTTTGCTTTTCGATTTTGCTCTTTCCATCGTAAAGTCCGGCTTTGGCTCAGCACCAGCCATTGGACCAGTACGCGCTGCAATTTTTATGAAACGCAGAATCGTTTTAATTTTCTACTTCTTCGCTGCCGTCCAGCGTACGATTTGCATGCGTAGCACGTGCTCATCGTGGATTGTCGTCGTTAATGTCGCACCGCACCGCGCAGCGTTTGAGCGCATTCATGGCAGAATTCTGCTGACTCGTCGCTTCGGCTGCTAATACACCATCGAGCTTTTGTTCCGCGTAACTGCGTATGGTTGAGGCTGGCCGGACAGTCGCCTGATTGCTGCTAGCTACCCGTTGAATCCGCTTTTGGTATTGTCAAATCACAACCACCGTAAGAGACTGCGCGCACGGCATGCGAAAAAAGCAAGCAAAGTTGCGATGCGCGGCAAAGAACGTGCGATGGGTTGACGAAACGAGCACAATGGTATTAGCAATTGTCGGCGCTGTTACCGTCAAAATTGGCCAACGCCATGCAGCACGGACGGCGATTGCAATTGTGGCGATGGCAGTAATGGCCGGCTTATTCAGCGGTATCACCAAATGCAGGCAAAACGCTGGTGTGTGGCGATGCATACAAAACTGTATGTCACCGGTAGACACTTGGAGCAGGTAGAATGTGACTGGAGCTATGTTGATTCGCAATAGTTGGACGCTAAAGTTGAGATGGAAGGAAGCTATAATGAAGGAATGTATTGTGGTTGGGCGGAGGTAGTATAATATGTGTCGACTCGTTAGAATGGAGCCATTGGGAGAAATTGGGAAACAACTAAGATCTTGTAACACTTATAACATTTCTAGTGGCATCATATTCAGTCTAAACAATAGCATATTATAACCATAGTACCTTGTTAAGCGATGGCTTTTAATTGGGCAACAATTTGCATGCGTTGTCAGATATACCACCTCACAAGATGACTAGATATGAAAAAAGAAAAAATACTTGAAGTTCGAAGCCTGATATAATTTCAGTAGGTTTGCGGATTACGCTTTTGAATGTTGAGGATAAACCTGTTAAAACTTTATACTCCAGGCTCTTCGCCAGTTCATCGCCTTGCTCATTAGCGTCCTCTGTAATCCTCGAACAGCTGTTTCAAACTGAGCAAAGATTCGGCAATTTACGATTCGCCTTCTATCCCCACAGTCCCTAGGACGTTTCCGTCCTTCTCCTTTACCCCACTAGCGGATTGAAGGCTTGGACATCAGTCAGGAGAATCTATGGATTTCACAATTTATGGCCCCCTTGGACTTCTTATGATGACCCAGGGTCTCCGCGTTTAGCAGTACGAGCGCTTGCCAATAAGGGAGTATTCATGGAACCATAACTTATGGTCCCTTTGGACTTCTTTTAGGACCCATGGACTCCACGTTTAATAGGATCAGCGGTTTTTCGGTTCTCCCGAGGCATATAACCAGCCATTGGTGCGTGGGCAGTGAGGTAATGCAACACTTTAAGCTCTCCTCGACTTCTCCTGCGGAGGAAAGCTCAACCGTAAGTCATACCCAAGCCCGAAGGCATGGTGGAAGGCCCATTTTATCTACGGCCTCCAATCTGTCCTCCTTCCATACCTTTCCCACAAGAGGTGCTGCCTGTTTATAGAGAGCTGCCGAATCAACCCACCTTATGAGCTTGGAAAGCCCATGATGCCATCCCGTCCCATCCCATCCCAAGATTGCTTCTAATCACTGTGATGAAAATCGCGGAAATGGCTGCAGCTGCCCTTTTCTACACTTCTCGAGAAATGGTACTAGCGATTTCGCTAAACGTTGGCACAATTCCCGTGTGTGGCTTTTTATCGGTGAGATTCGCTCTTATATGACCTTTGCCGTTCGACTAACGTTTGAAGCACGTGCTGTTCAGTTCTTCCTCTTCCATCCTCCAGCACTCTTCTGGTCCACTCAAGCGTGCTGAAAAGATACCTGCTCAACCTCCAAACTGCATGCTGCCAAACGTCGGGCAGAATTATCTTTCCGGACCGAAATTTTGCTTCCTATTCTATGATTTTGCCGTGGTTAGCCTGCTAGTACTGGCGATCACGTCTTGTACCACTTTGTCCCGTCTTTTCTTTTCCTAGCGTATGGTCTTGATGAGCCCGAGATAGAGGTTGTACCGGGCCAGAGCAAAAACAGCTCTAACTCGACATTACAAATACCATTGATTGTGAGCTGGCAGCATAAATTGTAAGCTTTAAGGAATTTAAGGAATGGAAGTTTTAGTTACCCAATACCCGTTACCTTTCCTCATACACATAAAGGGAAGTCTAAAAGTTAAGGTTTTCCAAAAAGTTGTGTTAATCACGCCCAAACATCTGACAAATATTAAAAAGAATATGGTTCTCTACCAAAATTTGCTCTGCGGTGTGAAATATGTGTGTAAATTTCTTTTCACACGAACATATTTGGCTGTAGATACTCACAAGCATTTTGAGCTTTAATTGGAACATATGGTGTGTACCTCATCAATATCAACCAAACTATGCCACACTTCGCATGCCAATACACAGTGTCAACTGTCCTCTGGTTTTCGAAAATTGAGGCGCCGCATTGCTTGCACATATGGCCCTTCCGCGTCACATCCCCAGACATTCCTATCAACAACCATTGACTTCGTCGCTTTTGTTTTTCGCCTCAAAATTCATCATAATAATTCAGCATTTTAAAGATTCTTTGGTGCGGGTGCGCATATTTACGCCTGTCACTATTTACTTGCAACAACAGCAACAAGAACCAGCCATCCGACCGATCGACCGGCCAGCCAATAAGCCAATCAAGCGTCCACTCATCTTCAGCATTTTTGGTTCGGTGAATTTTTTCTCTCTTTTTGTGCGCAATTTCATATGCAAACCATGCCTCTGCAGCCACGGCACCCAATTTGTATCTCAAGTCAATCACGTCACGGCGGTATTGGTCGCCGGTTGGTGGTGGAGGCCCGCGTTGTGTCATGCGTCGCTGCAGCCCGGGCGGAGATATTTTATTTTAGAGCAAAAATCACGCTCGCTGTGAATTTTATTAATGAGCCCACACCAAATGAACGGACGGACGGACAGACAGTCAGGCAGGCAAACCCATAGCGTGGACGTTAATAAGAAGGCAACAATAAGCAAATGACAACAACAACAGAACAATGCTGACAACAAAAGAATATGAGTCTAACAGGCAGCAATGCAAATTAGTTGCGGTGGCGGCAACACAAAATCAACAACAAGCATGAGCATTACAACAACAAAGCAGTGCCGTGTCCAATGGTCAGCCCGTTCCATCCGCCTGCAATCGCTGTCTATTCTTTTTGCTTGCGCACAAGTGTATTTTGCACTATTGTTGCTGTTGTTGTTGCTAGTATTCAAGCTGTCTGTGCGCTGAGTTATGGTCTACGGTTCGTCGTTTCTCGCCATTTTGGTGGCTTCAGCAATAATATTTTGGTTTTTCGGTTGTGTCATTTATTGCCTGTGTTGTGGTTGCTTGGGCTGTTGCCGCTTGTCTCGTTCTTGTTGTTGCTATTTTTGTTGCTATTTTTGCCTTTTTTGCGACCACTCTGTCAGTACACTCCCTCACAATGCGCACTTTTTCTGCATTTTTTTCATAACTTTCTTCTTCATTTTTTCCTTGCCATGCTTTGTGCTCGTTTTTCGCTTGCCATTCTTCGCTTATTTGCATGGAAATTGGCGCCGCTGTCCAAATCATCCTCTTCGTGTTCATCATCATCAGCACTTTTGTCCGTTGTCTGCTGTCCGCTGTCCGCTGTCACTGTTCGACATGACACAATAACATTGCCGCCTAAATGATGGGCCCGTAATAAATTCTTTATTCACATTTCGTGTATGAATTGAATTATTTGAATTGGACCGCGGCGACGGCTAATAGTATTCCTTGGAAGAGGCACATTATTGCTTTGTTATACAGTGCCTACGGTGCGGGGTGTGTTGTGCTTCAATTTTTTTTAAAACGAAATTAAAATGAGGTAAGAAGGTATTTTCTGATTGAAAGGTTGTTCGAGGCTCTCTTAAGAGTTAGAGTTTTTCGCAAGATCCGTTCCGATCATATTAGCACAGATATCTCTTGCCTCATAGTGGGGACCGGTTTCACCGATTGTCAGTATATTTATATTTCTATTATATGTTCTAGTGCTTATGGCCCTGAGGCCACTAATATTATTGTAAGAATGTAACCAGAAAATTTGCAACAGAACTTATAGTAATCATTAGCGGGGTATCAAAAAATATTCTTGTCTTCGTATTCGTTGTCGCTTGACCAACCTAGCGATAAAGTCACCAAGCACTTCCCTTTGATACGGATTGTAGCTAGACGTTCATCCACCGTGATGAATGCCAAGACACGGCGACAGAGTCTCTTCCCCACCACGAATCCTACACCAAATTTGCGCTCATTTATATGGCCACTTTAGTAAATGCCACAAGGATCTACACGCCTCAGTCCTTGTCCCGTCCATCGCATTTCTTCGACGGTGGTGATGTCAGCCTTTACTACAACGAGGTCATCAACCAGTTGGGCAGCGGCACCATTCCAATTAAGGGTCCGAACATTCCAGGTGCATGCCCTTAAATCGCAATCCTTAACACGTTTTCAGGGGTCATCATCAAAAGGGGAGGTCTCTTATTCGAGGTTCTTTCCTTTTTTAACTGGTAGTGTTTTTTATGTGACGGGTCCCTAACCCAGCGCACAACCTTAGGGTTTTTTGGCTACCCAGGGGATACTTGGTCTAAGACCGGAAGTCGTAAGCTGCTTGAGCCATATTTAAAATATCGTTACTGGCCACTCCAAAGTGAATGGCGTTTAGAGAACTTTTCTCACTTGTGTGAACTTCTACACATGGTTCCATCTACTTGTCAGAATAATCGATCAAAATCTAATGTTTTTTTTGCCTGATGGTGGTCTTTCAACCTTTCGATAAATGTTTTTATGTTAAGAAATTACAATCGAAATTCAAAATTATGTCACATTCTCTCAAAATACCTCTGTCAGTCTATGATCTTATTGCCAGAATTTCGCAAATTATTTTCGAAAAATTGTGGACTAGTTGCTAACTCCACCTGGATCCACAAATCTATGATAATCTCCTAGGAACAAATTAAGGAAAAGTATCGAAAGTTAAGGAAAGTGGAGGAACACATAGTCTTAAGTAACATTTTTCTTCAATAGTAACAAGACTATTTATGTAAGATATCTCCAGCCTTAGTAGCTTTACAATTATCGTATAATTGACGTAATATCAAAATCCTACATTTCCATTTTTTCTATCCAGTTCTTTAATCTGTCTTTTGTGAATGCGGTCCCATATTCAAAGAGCGGTTTTATGCCTGAACGAGAAGAAATAATATCAATTTAAGCTGAAGCTGACTTGAAACTATTTTACAAGAATGTGGCAGCCCAGATACTTATTTTTTTTACTTAAAAGAGATATCGGTGGAAAAGCTGATGATATTATACTCAATTTTTAAACAATAAAATAAAAAAGCTAAAAGTAAATTAAAACAGACACTCAAACGTTCCACGTGCCATCTTCAGCCACTTCAACCATAATAGTTTTTTTGGGTCTTTTCACTTAACTTACCGCAATCAATAAACCCATAAATAATTTACATTGTTTGGTGTCATCCCCAGAAAAAAGTCATAAAACTTTTGCATATGAAATTTCATTTTAAATGGCTTCATTTGCGAAAGCCCAATCATAATGAGGCGACATTGGGATTGGCGTCAGTTGCGACATGTCCAAACAAGGCTTCGATGGTCGCCACAGAATATTAAAGAGCTACCGAAAATAAATCGCAACAATTTGGTTTTGCGTAAAAAAGAAAAATAATAATTTGGGTATTTGCATTGATTGTTGTATTTGTGCCTTGGCGTGTATCAAATTATTGCTTTTTCCATTTGGAAATAAAATAAAAAATTCTCAAATAATATTTAGAAGCAATTTAATTTGCATACTTTTAGCAGTTTAGCAAATGCAACTTTTGGAAATTTATGCGATTAGTTGTGTTTAATAAGTATAAAATACTATATGTGGCTTATGTACCAATATTTAGTTGAGCGCCTAATGGTATGCAGCTTATTATCTAGCTATTTCTGTTGCCTACATCCAAGCTCCAGGCAATACCTGAAATTATAGTTCACATTTGCTTTATAACAGACAATTATACAGAAGCCATTGCTATGAGTAAGTTAAGAGACGCATGCTGACGGTTATATTTCCCTGAGTACACTCTATCGCATTAGCTACTCTTCGTTGTATTATTTATCGTTGAATATTACTTAAGGCTTATTTGAGTTAGCCTCTTTGAGAACATTATACTGGACCACAGAGTTTGACAGTGCTTATCACAAAACAATGATATGGTTTATATACCATTTCTGTATAGCGCCTGCAGCTTATTATTTGGTTATTGGTATTGCCTACATTTGAGCTTCATAGATGATTAGATTTCATATTTTCTTTACGGCTGAAGGCCTTGTAGCCAGTGCTGCGTTTATGTATTTATATAATAAAACTCTTTTTGTTAAATGAATTATTATAAATAAATAAAATAAATAAATAAATATTTTCTTTACAACAGATAATTATACAGAAGCCATTGCTATGAAAAGGTTAAGAAGCAAATCTTATTTAATTGTCCCAGTTCCTGCTCTATCGAGAATTTTTCATGCAGTTGAACATATTTACCATCCCTTTATGTAAATATTCAATCATATCGCTGAGTTGCGTCGTTATAAGTAACTTTCGGCGATCTTGTGCGTTTAATAGGTAGATAGATTGAATCTTTCCGATCAAGCTAACTGCTTTTATTCATACTATTTGTTGTCGATTATTACCTAATCCCTATTTGATAAAGCTTTTTTGAGAACTTTATAGTGGCCTAAAGATTTTTAGAGTGCTTATCACAAAAGTTTATAGCACAATGCACTTGACACCTATCAGTGAGGAGTGCAACTTATGTGTTCTCTACAAAAAAAGCTAGTCCAACAGTGATAAGATTACAAAATATCGTGTATAGGGTTTTTGTCAGGTCTCATGTGAAAGATCAGATTACAGAAGAACCAGTTTAGAACTTATCATTTCGATTCAAAACTTGGTATGCCCGTTCCTTATTAAATACTTGTATATATGAGTTCGTAGATGGGTGCCACCACTGCCACGCCAACAAAATTCCATTAACCGAAAACCTATAAAGTGCCATAACTAAGCACTAAATTAAGATATAAAACTGTAATTTGGCACAGGTGTTCGAAGTAGCAAGAGGCACCTGTGAGCAAAAAATTTTGAAAAAGTGGGCGTGGCCCTGTCCTTTAATAAGTTTAATGTACATATCTCCTAAACTACTAAAGCTAGAATAACCAAATTCACCCAGTACAGATAATATAAGAACTCCTACCGGAAGTGTGAAAATGAAAAAAAATCGGAATATTATCCTGCTTACTTCCCATATAACGGTACTTAAATACTACTAAAAACGACTTAAAAAATAACTAAAAACACTAGAGACATTAAACTACTACCCATATATGTAGCTTCCATTTGATTCTTTCACTTACCAATACACCAATAAAGAAGTATTTAATATAACGGGATACAATTTTCCACAAATAATTCCTTTAAATTATGCCACTTTATGACTAAAAATTGCCTAGATCCAAAGAAAATACAAAAATATCGTATAAAATGTTCGGTTTCACCCGAACTTGGCGCTCCCTTATTTATATAAAATAACCGGGTTGTTTGTTCCCTTTTCTGAAAGTTGAAAGATAATGCTGGAAAGAAAGGAGGGTGAGTCGAGGTGAGTTTAAACTATTATATTTCCAAATAGGGTTGCCATCGCTTTCCAAATAGTTTCGCAAGTTTGTTAAAATAATTTTTTACACATTCGAGAAAGTTTTCCAAATAAAAAAAATCGTTTAAAAGCTTCGTCTGAGAAAGACTTGAAAGTTGGAAAATGGTTAAAATATCAGTTAAATTATATCGTTCCATTTGAAAAAAAAAATTTAGGCTAAATATAAGGAAAAATCAGAGACTTCGACAACATTTGAACAGGCGATAAGAGATTTATGAACCTCTTGGCGTGAATACCGCAAATTTCCCTTCTACTTCGAAAGTCGATTTAATGAAGTAGCCTTTGGTGTTTTGGGTGAGGATTTTCCTCTGATGTACTTGGCGGTTAGAGAGTTATACCAGAAAACAAGAAAAGGCTTTACTAAGCTTTACTAAAGCATGTCTTAGGTGATAAAAAAATAAGGGAAACAAGAAAAAAACGTTAAACTTGGTTGCACCGAAGCTATAATACCGTTTACAAATACAAATCTTACACATTCCTTAGAAGAACTTTGCATGTTTAGTGTCTATGACAGCTTTATGCTGTAGTGACTCACTCTGAACAATTTCTAAGGAGGTTGCACCATTCTCTCCAACTGAAAAAATTTTCCATTCAATTACTTTATTTCGATTTTTCGATATATAGGGCAGCTATATGCCATAGTAGTCCGATATCGATCATTCCGACAAATGAGCAGCTTCTTAGTGAGAAAATGATGGGTGCAAAATTTCAGATCAATATTTCCTGAAAGACTAGTTCCTATATATACAGATGGACGACTAAACCTGCACGCTGAACATTTCCTGACGATTCCTGTTACAAACAACGTGACAAACTTAATATACATACCTTGTTTAGGGTATACAAATGAGAAAAGGTGAACAAATTATGGTTTCACCTCCCGTTTCAATACCGAAGATTGACACATAATTTAAGATCGTAACTTTACTATGGGCCTAAAACTTACATCACTGCTACTATTTTCATCGAAATTGCACAAAGTATTACAAGCATTGACATTAACCTAATAGCCTGTTCAAACTTCAACCTCTGCTCACAAGTGACACAGCAAACTTGCATAATGCCAAGCGCACCTCTGCTGACCTTCTGTACTTCCCAAAAGCAACAAAAAAACTCTAGTCAATACCGGCGTATCATCAAACAAAGCTTAAAGCTTCCGCCAAGTGCCTGCATGGTTTTTGCGCGGCAAAAAAAAAAAACAACAAAAACAAATTTGTTACAAATTAGTTGCGACGTAATGGTGATATAAGTGTCTTTTCTTTGTTTTTCTGTGGGGCTGACAGGCACGTACACCTAGAATTACGAAACGAAGTAGGGTAATCAAAGGTGGAAACTTCAATGCAAAAATAAAAAACAAAAAAAGAAAAAAGTAGAGAAGAAACGATGAGCAGCAAGCACAAAGTAACTTTGTTTCTGATGTTTGAGGAACAAATTAGTGGCAGAAAACCACAAATCACAACAACAACTCAAGCAACAATGAAAGAACGACACGCAACAAACCGAAAAAAGTGTGTGGCCGAGGGGAGTAGCGATAAAGCTGGAGTTAATGGCAACAAATTAACTGTCATTACCAAACAAATTTTAATTATATAATTAAGTGACATTAAATTGAGCGAAAAACAAAGTAGGAAGAAGAATAGTAAGCAGGAGGGAGCGGAAGTAGAGAGCAAACAAGCTAAACGTTGACCGTACACCTGACAGCACGTGTGTTTTCTATATTATTTGTATGTGTGTGTTGCGTATTATATGTTTGTGTGAGTGTGCGTGGATAACAATTTGATTGCATGAACACCGTGGCGTATGCGTAACATGTAATTTGCATGTAACTTCTCTTCGCTTGGGCAGCGCTTTCAAGGTCAACTTTTTTCCAATGCTTGTTTGTTTTTAATTATCACACACACACCCACATGCACGCTAACACAGCTGAGGAAGACCAAGAACTGCGTGTAAATATTCTAAACCCACAAATAAAATGAAATAGAGAGCATATTTGAAAAAAGCAATAACAACTCCAGCATATTATACGTTAAATAACACATAGACGAGCATAAAAAAGCGAAATTAACATTTAAGTCACATAGCGACCTTCACCTACAACTGAGCAGGCAGCAGGCAGCGAAGCAGCGTACAAAGCAACAAACACATGAAGCAGGTGGAGACAAGCAAAGCAGCAAGCAAGTAAACAAGCCAGCCAGCCAACTGACCAACTAAGCAGAACTGTCAAGCGCTGCAAAACAACAATAGAAGCAACAACAACTACTAACTAAGTAAGTCAACAACAAGTCAGCGCGCATGTGGCAGGTGGCAAAAGCGCAAGTGAACCACAATGGGTTCAGGTGTGTTGTGTGTGTGAGTTTGCGGGGGCTCTGCAATTTTTGTATTGTTTTTTTTTGTTTCTTTTTAACGATTTATTCGCCATTTCCTTATGCTTCTGCAGCACATATGCCCATTTATTGTGCTGGCCAACATGGTTTGTTGTTTGTTCTTGTATTTGTTGTAGCATGTTGAACATTAGTCGATTGGTTGGTGGCTGCCGCGCTGCTCTTAGTCGTTAGCATGTTTCTATGCTTTTGTCCAATTTTACTCACCGTCAGGCATTCGTACGCCAGTTGCATGCCAAGTGCGGGTGATTATATTGAAGTATATATGTATATGTACATATATATAAGTATAGGGATATATATGTATATGTACAATGTTCATATGCATATAAGTATATGGTTATACACGGACCGCGGCTGCTTACTCACTTTGTGTTCATTATGTTTGGGTGTTATTTAAAGCCGCGATTCTATTAACCAATGTTTTTGGTTGTTGTTATTTTTGCAAGAATCTGTTTTTTTTTAATCAGTAAGAAAGCTCACAAAAAGCTTGTCTACTTCGTACTGCTTCTAGTTGGTTAAATTTGGAACTACTTAATTTTTTCTGTATAAAATTTTCTGACTGGTGGCAACCTCTCTGAAAAAATTAGCTTTTCTTTAAATTTTATTGAAAAAAAATGGTGGCAACTCTACCCGAAAAATTTTCATCTGTAAACTTTTTATTGGTCTTCTATTAAAAAAAAAAACAAAAATTAAAGTTTTTAATTTAAGCTTAATTTTTAATTTTTCGAATATGTGGCAACATTCTCTAAAATTTCTCACGTCATACCATATAATTTTTCTTAATGCGGATTAGCTTGTGTTATTTTATTCTAATTTTACATTTTTTAAGAAATTTTTTGAATTAAAATATTTAAAAAAGTGGCAACTACTCTTACAAATACGTGCAACTGTAAACTTTCCTTATCACCTTTTATTTTATACTCGTATTGTATGACTTCATTTATCTGATACATTTAATTTTACAAAAAATTGAAACAGGTGGCAACACTCATCTAAAATATATTTTTAAATGTGCGCACTCTTGAAGCTCATATCTTTGTCACCCATATTATACATATGTATGTATCTTTATCTTATAGATTTATTTTTTTATTTAAAACTTTTAAACAGGTGGCAATCTTCTTTTTTGTATAAACGATTTGAGTCTAATACAGAATATTCAAAACAAATTGTAAATATTTTCATGACATTTTGCAGGGTTAGATACCTTCCCTATATTACCCTTGTGACGGAATTTTGTTGCGGCACACAATTTCGTTGCAGCCGAGAACTTTAACTTATTTGAGAAGCTTTTCATATAAAAATTTACCGAATTAAAAACTAATAGGCAATTAAAAGCTCAATAGAGTTGCCACCATTTAAAAAAAATATCCTCAATTTTTTAAAATAATTTATAACAAATTAGAGAAGGTTTTACTAATAAAAATTGCCAAATTAAAAAATAATCATCGATTTAAAACTCAATAAGGCTGCCACCTTTTTGAAAATAAAATCACAAATTTCCTAAAATAATTTGTAACAAATTTAAAAAGGTTTTTTAAATAAAAGGTACCGAATTAAAAAATACATTTTAAAAAATAAACTCAAACTTTCTAAATTATTTATGACAGATTTGAGAAAGTTTTTCATTTAAGAAAATTTTCCAAATAAAAATTACCGATTTAAAAAGTAATCGTTTAAAAGAGCGATTGGAAGGAGCTGTAATCGCATTCGTGGTGCAAAGCGAAAGTTTATAAAAAGAAGTTGTTGTAAACTCTGGTTAAATTGTAGCGACGTCCAGTTAAAAATATTATTCTAAAACAAAATGGTATTTTTGAATCACAAACAGATACATATGTATGTATTTATGTATGTACTTCTGCCCGTTACAATGATTTTCCTATTTCCCATTGCCGAGCGCGCGAGATTAGCGGAAGTTACTGTTTAAATTTGAAAGCTTTTTGCTCGTGCTTTGAAGAGGCAGCTACGATTTTGCGTGGCGATTACTAAAACAAACAAACGAAAAAAAAATTATAGGAAATATGTACATACAGACAGACATGAAACGGCTTTAAGCGTAAATTTGATGCGTAAAATTCGACCGACCAACCTACTAACACTAAACGGCGGCAGAACCTGTTCGGCCACTACAAAACCAAAAAAAAAAAACATTAAATATTCCAGCCACAAGCCTATTCGCGCAACGAAACTGTATGCTAGGCATAGAAAATAATAATGAAATGGATAAAACAACAAAAAACAATCACAACATGTTGCTTCAGTTGACATTCTGCTGAAATGACGCGACGGCGGCCAGCGCCACGATTTGCTGCGATTAGCTTTCAGAATATCCAATTCGTTTTCATTGAATTTTCAATTATTATTATTATTTCTTTCTTTTTGTTGTTGTCTCAATCGTTTTGTTTTATAGTTTTTAGCGTCATGCCTTCATTTAGTTGATTTGCTATTGTTGTTGTGCGCTTTAACTTATTATCATAGCTGCTGTTTTGCTTTGGACGGACCTGTTGTTTTCGCTTTGCTTTTGTTGTTGTTGTGTCATTTCAAATTAATTTGTGCGTGGACCATTGCGAATGAAATTGAAATTCAAATCGAAAGTGCGAGTCAATTAAATGCTGGGTTTTCTACCAACTGTCAATTCCGTTTGTTTTGCTAATTTCGTGGAAAAAATGCGTTCGAAATGCGTAAACGTTTGTGGCTTAGCCGGCATTTAACGCTAAAATCAGGAAATTGTATATAATTGGACATAGACGAGTTGTAATTCGAGGTGTGACGAGTGGATAGGTTTATTGTTTTAATTTTTTTTGTTAGGCATTTTGGAATGTGTTTTAAACAGCTAAACACTTCGCTGGTATATAATATAATTTCGAAGTTTCGGGATTTAAAAATCGGGATCCCGAAATTTCGGGATTTTTTTCGAGTTACATTTTATATGATTTGAAAGTACTGAGCTACAAGTTATAAGCAGATAAAATCTGTGCGTGATAATACCGGTATTTCGAGATTTCAAAACCTCGGGATTACGAAATTTCGGGACTTTATCGGGGACAAATTGAATTTCTTTTGTTTAAAAACTATTCCGCTTATAAAGGCATTTTCAGACTTTTCGTAAGAGTACAGGAGAAAAAGGATTGACAGACCTACGAGCTTTTCAACACCTTAAGAGGGGACTGAAGTTTTTCCCAAAGCAATTTTTTAGTCATGATAATTAGAACTCAGTTCTCCAAGCATGCTGAAATGTACTTATCATAATTTAAGGTCTTACAGTTTGCTCAGAAATCGATCGGTAATCGATATCCCATTTTTCTTGATACTATTGATCAGAAAAGTGTTTAAGAAAAAAGCATTTAAGGCAAGTAGAGTTCAACAAAAAAATTTAGAAAAGAAAGAAAAAGCGTGAAATAAGCCTTTCTTTTTAATAAAGAGCTGTCCTTCGAATTGAATCCCATCCAAAATCATGTCTTTACACGAGTTTATGTAGTATATTTAGACACGCCGTTGGCATTCGGTACAAGCTTCATCAGTTCAGGACCTCCAAGTTTAGCCATATAGTCAACCTTTGCTCTCTTACCTTCGAAAATCAGTAAGAAGACTACATTTTTGTGTGAGATATCACATTTAGAAATCGCAATTTTTTCATAAAAGACCAAGTAATGTGCCAAATGAGACTATCAAGGACAATAATGTGATTTGGTACGATTCCAGTAAGCATTAGAAGAAGAAGTCAAAGAAGATTCTGACATTATTGTTATTTAATAGTAATAGGATTAGATGTTCCCAGATTTTTCCATAAAATGAAAGCGTCAGTTCCATCATATTTCCGCAAACCCTTAAAAACACCGGCTCTTCAAATCAGCGGAATCTTTCACATAGTACTTTCTATATTCGATTTTGTTGTCGACTCTTCCCTATAAAGCAATGCTTTAAACTCTACAATAACTCAGCTGTTTCTCTGTCCGCAAATTAAGTGGTTATGCTAAACAACTTGTTGTTTTTATTAAGCATTTCTATTTTTAATAGTCATTAGTTAGTTAAATTGCCGATGATGCGTGTGATAAGCATTATAATAGCTGTAAACAAGGAAGTATACAAACATACACACCTACATACATATATCTAAAAATGCTTGTAAATATGTAAATTCATACGCTGACACTTCTACTCATTCGCTTCTCGCAGTTAATTTGACCGTGTCATTTGTATTTTCTTGTGACTACTTTGTTGGGGGACTTCGTACCGTTCGATTTCGAATTCAAATGTAATTTTTGATTTTTGCTTTTTGTTTTGTTTTTTTTTCCTTGTATTGATTATTGCTTTTTCTTCCCTCTGCCTCTTATTATTTTTCGCATTTTTATTGTTTTCTTGTCATTTTAATTACACTTTCATGTTTTGCATACAAATATTTTGCACCTGATTGTATGTGTCTGTTTTACGGACTTTCAAGAACTTCGTGGTTAACCCTGTGTTCGGTTACAGAGCGAGTAGCACGTTCCAGGTGGTCGAAAATTTTACGTTCTTTCGAGTTTAATACCGAAAACATTTTATTATTCACCTTTTATTTGTGTCTTTCGGCGCTCATTCCATTGTTTTGTTTACCTTTTGGCGAGGAATAGCACACATGGTCGTATTCTTAGATAAACATATGTACATATAAGTATGTGTATATGTATGTATATGACTCATATATTTATATGTATTTGTGCAAAAGTCAAACATGGCGGAAGGAACAAGCGAGCTTCTAGGAAATACTTTTGAAAAAAAATATGTCAGAAATATTAGTATGCAGTGAAGCGCTGTGGGTTTTTTCCAGGTGTTAAAACAAGAATTTCAATTTTCTTTTGTAAAATTTAGGTGTTCAGAAGTCTTTATACAGTTCATCTGATGTATTTAAAGTACAAAGTGTTATTTTATTACAATTGTTTTACTTTTTGGAGCACACTTTGCTCTTTAGCAACGATTTTAATAATGGTTTTTACTTTGAGCATCATAAGTGTTATCTAGAATTTATCTTGAGCTTTCCACAGAGTCGGTCAAATTTTGTACTGTGTCTGTGGATTCAAAGTATGCCACTAGACGCTCAATTGCTGATCTGACATGACGATTATGATGACCATAAATTGGCGGTAGCGTTCTTAAAGTTGAGGTCACTGACTCCGTTTTTCGGTAGTACATTTTAATAATTTCGACTCGTTGTTGGATCGTACATCTGTCCATGATGAAATGGCAAACCTTACTGAAGAGAAATGTCAAAAGTGCGGGAAAAATATAGCGTCGTTTGCTTTCCCTATCGGTCTACTTTTGTAGCGTCCCAATTGAAAAACCCGTTAGTATGAGTGGTAGATATGAATTCAATATAATTTTTAATTATTTCTGCTTTACCATGAATTTTTTTTTTTATATTTATTTTTAAGTTTGCCACAAAGTTTGTAACACCCAGAAGGAAACGTTGAAGACGAAGAAGGTGTAAACTTTGGCCTTAACCTACATTTGCCGTTATGCCTTTTAAACCCAAAACTTTGATTAAAGGAAAACTAAATTCTTAGTAAAAATATATACATATGTATATACTATGTTATAAGGAATATGTAAGATACCATCCTATTCTAAGATATTTGAAAAACATTTTCACACTCTAACCATCATCAACTGTCTCCGGCTAACAAGCTAAAAACCCGAAGACTTCAAAAACTACTAAAATATATTTATGAATATCATTCATGCACACAGACACTGCATTAAGTGCCCATAAAAATTATGCCAACATTTCAGTGTTCAGTGTTCCACAAGTTCACACCGACATTTTCAATATCAACACTGTGCGTACCGCTACTTCCTCGCCGCCACTCGGCGACTATTTAGAATTTCAATTTTTCACGCCAATATTTGCTATATTGCATGCATATTCAATTCACTCGTGCAATACAAAAATACATACATACACGCACATATGTACGTACTTACATACCAACACACTCGTGTCTTTTTACGTTATTACGTGTGCCGATTACGAGCGATGCTACGTTGTGACTGCGTTGGATGATGGTCATTGTAATTATAGCGCCATAATTGTTTTATTTGTTTTGTTAATAAACAATATTTTTTTTAAGTATGTACACATGTATGTATTTACCCAGCGTACTATTGACGTGTGGTAGTTGTTGTTGTTGTAGTTGTGCTATTGAGTGTGTTTAGCCAATGACATATGCAAATCGGACTTAAGAAATGTTTGCATTCTTACAACGTCAGCGACGAAGTGCACGCACACAGACTAATAAATATATGTACTTATGTAGGTATGTAGTATATATATTTATACATATTTACATACTTAGTAAATCAGATAGTATGTAAATATGTATGTTTCAAAGCATTTACTTACAAATGAAGATAAGCTTCTGCATGTCAAAGCAATTATTAAAGTTAGTATGTACATACATACTAGTATGTACTATATATGTATGTATGCATTTCTGTCTCTCCATATATTTTACAAATATACGCAAACTAGTTCCTTAGCTTTTGAGATAACGATCTGAAATTTTGCACACGTTGTTTTTTCTTCAAAACGCTGCTCATTTGTCGGAACTGCCGATATCGGACTATTATAGCATATAGCTGCCATACAAACTGACCAATGCAAGTCAAGTCCTTATATGGAAAACTCTTCTATTTTGCAAGATATCTGCACGAAATTTGACATATTTTATTTTTCTTGACAACACAACAATTTACGAAAATAATTTTGAGATCGGACCACTATAGCAAATAGCTGTCATACAAACCGACCGATCCAAGTCAAATCCTTGTATGGAAACCTCTTTCATTTTTCAAGATTTCTTTACGAAATTTGGCACAGTTTATTGTCAATAGCAACACTACAATCTTCCAAAATTTTTTCCAGATCGGATCACTATAACCTATAGCTGCCCTACAAACTGACCGATCCAAGTCATGTCTTGGTATGAAAAACTCTTCTATTTTACAAGATTTCAGCACGAAATTTGGCACATATTATTTTCGATGTCAGTACTATAATCTCCGAACAAATTTTTCAGATCCGACCACTATAACATATAGCTGTCATACAAACTGACCAATCCAAGTTAGATCCTTGTATAGAAAACTTTTCTATTTTACAAGATATCTGCACGAAATTTGGCACAAACTTGTTTCCATGTCAACACTATAATCTCCGTAGAAATCGTTTAGATCGGACCACTTTAGCATATAGCTGCCATACAAACTGTCTGATAAAAATCATTTATAAAATCTCATTAGACGCTTTTATGCTATATGCAAGGCACCTGTGAAGGGTATTATAGCTTCAGTGCAGCCAAAGTTAACGTTTTTTCTGTTTTTAGTGCCATTTTAGGTGCCAAGTTTTATCTTCTGCTGCGCTTCATGCTTATTATACTATATAAATACATATGTACACATACCATACATGTGCGTTTTTGTGCGTTTCACCTCATAATGTAATTTTATAACCTTTGCAGAACGCACTCGTATTGAATTTGAATAAATTTCCTTATTACTCAATGCTTTTGCTTGTTGTTATTGTTGTTATGCAAGCTAAGTATGTATCGCAGCGCGCTGCATCACAACAATATCTCTGTATGTGTGTATATGTGCAGTCAAATGCAAATAAATAGCATTCCATATGAATGTTTACTCGCACTTTACATTGCCATTGCCATTTGTTGTAAACGCGGAGAATAAAAAAATAAAGTCAATAAAATTTTATTATTGACTAAGCAAATCAACTAGAGACAAGCGAGTACACACTTAAATAGTATATTATACATACATATGTATGTATGTACATAATTATTAGCTTTTCCATGTGAAATTATGTGAACTTGAAACGGATAAACTATAAGGTACAACCAACCAGTTTCAGCAGCCTCAGAGGCCTAAACTAAATTGGGTAGTCGAAAAAGTGTTTTCGTATTTCTAATCAAACTTGAACTTATTTTTTTATATTTTTATATTTATAATGAACTTTAATGAACCAAATATGTACCATTTTGGTCGACCACTTTTTGCCATTTTTCCGCTAGAGACATTATTCCATCAGTGTAAAACTTTTCTGGTTTCTCGGCGAAAAACTACGACAAGTAATTTCCGCCGGCTTTTCTTAAAGCCAACTTTACTCCATTAAGGGAGTTCTGCATTGACCGAAACAAATGGTAATCCGATGGTACAAGGTCAGGGCTATATGGTGGATGCATCAAAACTTCCCAGCCAAGCTCTCCCAGTTTTGCCGAGTCATCAAAGCTGTATGTGGTCTAGCGTTGTCCTGATGGCAGACGAAGCCCTTTCTGTTGATCAGTTCTGGCCGTTTTCTTCGATTGCTTGCTTCAATCTCATCAGTTTTTGACAGTAAAATGTAGAATCAATCGTTCGACTCGGCTTGAGCACCTCATAGTTAATGATTCCTTTCCAATCCCACCAAAAACTCAGCATAACCTTTCGAGGCGTCAATCCTGACTTTGCAACCATTTGTTGAGCTTCATCCCGCTTCGACCATGATTTTTTTCGCATATTATTGTCGTATTTGATCCACTTTTCCTCTCCTCTTACCATTTGTTTCAGAAATGGTTCGATTTCATTTCGTTTTAGCAAAGAATCCCAAATGTTAATTCGGTTCATTAAATTTTTCACAGACAATTTATGTGATACCCTAACATCGAGCTTCTTTTTGTAGCCAGCCTTTTTTAAATGGTTCAAACTCGTTTGATGATGAATGTTAAGTTCCTTAGCGATGTCATGGCTGCTTAAGTGACGGTCCTGGTCAATCTTTTCCCATAATTTCATCGACTTTTTCAACGATAAGTCGGCCAGCGTGAGTGCATATTTCACATCGAAATTTTCGGAATGGAAGCGAGTGAACCATTGTTGTGCTACACGAGCTGATACAGCATCGTCTCCCTAAACTTTACAAATTTCATTCTTTCCTTTTTTTATACAAAAATTTCAAAATATAGCGAATTTCTTCATTATTTTCACTCATTTTTGAACAGCTGTAACTTTTTTTCAACTTCCCCGAATTTAATTTTTTTTTTTTGGTTAAATGAAGCTTAAAATCTCATCTTTCCAATCACTATATGGTATGACACAATGTGATTGGTAGCACTGCAGATATTCGACTGCAACGACATCTATTGACAAAATACCAAAAAAAAAAACTTTTTCGACTACCCTATATTTGTTGTGGACTCGAATTGAAAATTTTCGTGTTTGGTTAGTTGAGAGGACTTTAAGCCGGTCTACTGTTGTTGTGACTGAGATTATAACAGTCTTGTGTAACGGTACTAACTTTGACCGAATGTTAATTTCAATATTGAAACCAATTGTCAAAGCACTTTTGCCACTCTGATTGAGGTATATCCCAAACATGCGTTCTGAACGCATCCATCACCTCTTTTAGTGTCCAAAGAGTTGTTTTCTTCGTTTATTTTTTACTTACGGGAATAAAAAAGTCATCGCTGCAAAAGTGCCATACGAGGGGTGACTCAAAGCGAGTGCTCAAAAATGCAGTTTTTTCGGTGTAAATGTGTAAAAGCTCACATTGCCGTGGTGAAGAGTGATCCCTATTCGGCGGTAAGTTTTCCTGGTTTCTTGAAAGACAAGTGGCTAAAAGTGGTTGTGTACCACTCACAATTTATAATTCTGCGTTGTTCTATTGGTATGGTTGCCACATGTCGATTTTTTCCAAAAAATAGGCAACAATTGTCTTGGAAGTTCTTTGTGCGCGAACAACTTTTGTTACATTCGGCTGATCTGGAGACACCCATAGAGTCGACTACTGTTTACTTCCGGGCGCATATGCGTAAATCTACGATTCATCTCCTGTCACGATTTCGCAGACGTTCATGCAATATTGAATGTGTGCTGGTCCCACTAATGCCTAGAGGTGTCCTTGAGGCAGCTCCACTACTGAAAATTGTATCAACTTTGAAAGTTGTAAAAGTGTTCGCGATTTAATGCCAATTTTTGTTCGATATGAATATTTTAAGTTACTGTATATATATATATGTCAAATAGCGGTCGTATTTCAAAACGTTTGCATAACATCAAAATTGTCAAACTTTACGATAGAGTTGTGATTTGCCAGATTGCAACGCTAGGGTTGCCAAATCCGGAAATATGAAAGGATTCTACGTAAATTACAATATTAGTAGATAATTTTCTCATTATTTTTGGAATTTGATAGGACAGGCATTTTCAAGGTATGCGAAAAGATATTTGCTTACAATTTACGGAAGTCTTGTCCCAAGTTCTATCCGAAAGAAGTTCTGTGGTTTAATTAATAACTGCCGTCTGCTTTTTCTACTAAGCAAATTACGCTTTACTCATCATCCATCCGTTGTGGGAGCATTTCAGCCATTCACTTGTTACCCAATTTCGCTTATGGTCAACACTTCGTGGAAAAGAAGTATTTTACTTTTAGCTGGCTTTCAATTTGCCTTTAGTACTCGTCGCTGTTTTCAGGGTCAAATAAATTATGACATTTATATGAATTACACGACGAGCTACACGAATGCAAATAGCTGCGCACACGGTGTTGCTGTTGTTTTTTGTTTTTTTTGTGTGCGCCCATTCGCTGTTCTTGTTAGCGTGCTGGAGTTAAAACCAATGTGCCGTGTTTACACACACACACACTTACTTAGGTACAGTATGTACATGTGTATGTATGACTGTAGTGAACTATATGTTCGCTGCTGCTCTTTGGCTTCGGCGTTAGATAATAGCACTTTTTCGCGGTTCAATTTGAATTTGCGTGCCCTTTTTTGCTTTGCGAGCTTGCTTTTTTCAGTTTTGCTTTATTGTTTTTATTGCTTTTCCTGTTGCTATTGCTGTTGTTGTTGCTCTTGCTTCTGCTGTTATCGGCGCTTCGTTGCCGGAGTTGTTGACATAATGAATATGTGAGAATTTATGGGTTAGTTTCGTTGGTGTTTCTGCTTGTTATTGTTGTTGCACACTCTGCTCACTGGCCATGGTCATCCGGCAATTTATCACTTTTGTGATATTTGCTGTGCTTCGTCATTACTTCATAGTTTCTCTACGTGCTCTACCGTCTTGATGAACATTCTGTTGTAAGTTTTAGCTAAATGCTTATAGTTGGTAGTTTTGTTGTAGACACCCTTCAGCTTCGAGTATACTCGATTCATATTCACGCAATTAACTGATGTTTTCATCTTCGCGTGAAATAAAGTTTTGCATTTTTCTAAGCAGTCAAAAATTCATTCCCCAAAGGCAAGTTCCCTACAGGTCAGAACATCATCTGCTCTTGCTTCAAAATCTACTTTTCCCATCAATAGTTTTCTTGGACTGATAGAGACGCTTATCCATTGTGTTGCTTAGAACTCTTAAGTACGGTTCAAAAAGAGCGACAAATATCTAGAAAGCGCACAGAGCCAGCCACGAATTTGTTGAGCTGGTTAATATCTATTCTAGCCAATTCGCTTTTAGTAGAAAGTATGGCAATCAATAGTTTTACTTGGACTGACAGAGGACAGCTTATCCATTGTGTTGCTTAGAAATTTCACACCATTTTGTTATGGCCATAGTACCACTGTTAAATAAAAAAGCGACAAATGAATCTGAGAGATTAAGGCAACAAAGAGAAATTATCCAGCCACGAATTTGTTGAGCTGGTCTAATATCTATTCTAGCAAAAACCAAAAATACAGGGGACCACATCTGGGCTGTAGGTCGGCTACGGAAGGGTTGGGATGCCGGCCTTGGTTATGTAGCTATTCACAAGAAAGGCGGTGTGAGCCGGGGCGTTGTCGTGGTGCAACTTCCAAACGGCTGCAATGTCTTGTCGGACCCGATTGATCCTTCGTTTGAGTCTCTGGAGGACTTCCGCGTAAGACTTGACGGTTTGTCCAGGAAGAACAAATTCATGGTGGACGATGCCTTTGATGTCAAAAACTGCAATGAGGTTTCATTTTACTGTGATTTTTTTGTTTTAAAAAATTATTTACCTTGGTTATTATTACAAAATCAATAATTGATGTTCAGCTCTCTTGGGCGTATACGTAACCTTCGCAGCTTCGATAAATTGAGAAGCATATTCAAATATTGTAATTGTGTACACATACATACATATGTATACACCCATAAGCACCCATAATAATTGCAATTTCACTTTCAGCTAAGCATATGTAAAGCGATACGACGCTCCAAATCGTAAAAGCTTTGCGGATGCACGGCAGAGGAAAAAAAAACAAAGTGGAACGTATTGCAAAAGGCAGCAAAAATATTCAAAAAGTTATTTAACTGGCAAGACAAAAGAATATTCATAAAACACCGATTTATTGCAGTGCTCGTACGTGTCAGCACAAAAATTACACACGTCAATGGAAGTCAGTGATTATGGTTTCCCAGCGGTGTTGAGTACTTAAGCTTATCATCAACTTGGTGAGCAACGCATTAATGGTTGAGTTGCAATAGAAGACCGCATATTGTAGGGTGTGCAAAAGCGTGTTGATAAGAAATATGTGTATTTGCATTTGAGGGTATATGCACTTATTTGAGCTAAGTAATGTTATTTTGAAAGGTTTCTGAACAGAAACATGTCGCTAAAAGTTTAAAAAGCTTTTGGAAAAATGTTTAAGCTAAAATTTAACGTTTTTTCTTTGCAATGGTTTTAGCAGCGCAGTGTCTGAATTTCACTGTGACTTATTACTTAAATATAGTTTTCTTATTTTTATTCCTCTTGACTTCACTTAACTTAACTTTAACTTATCTGAACTCAACTTAACTTAACTTGACTTAACTTAACTTAACTTAACTTAACTTAACTTAACTTAACTTAACTTAACTTAACATAACTTAACTTATCTTATCTTACTTAACTTAACTAACTCAACTCAACCTAACTTAACTTAACTTAACTTAACTTAACTTAACTTAACTTAACTTAACTCAACTCAATCTAACTTAACTTAACTGAACTTGACTTAACTTAACTTAGTTTAATATAATATAACTTAACTCAACTTAGTTAACATAACATAACATAACTTAACTTAACTTAACCTAACTTAAAATGACTTAACTTAGTATTAACATAATATAACTTAACTCAACTTAACTTAACTTAAATTTAACATAACTTAACATAACTTTACTTAACTACTTGCTTCGGAGCAGCATTTAGCAATTTAATATTTAAATGCACCAAAAACTTTAAGTTTTCAACTACATTTAAAATTACTAACTGCTTATGCTTAAATTTTCGTTACCCAAGGCAGCCCCTTTAAAACTATTAGACCAACATAGCTGGCCATTGAATAAAATATGAGCTAAATAGAAAAACAGCTCATTACTTTTTGTGCGAAATAGTTTTGACTGGCGTCCGCGTTCAAAATTGCAGCTAAACTGCGTTACAAAACCGTCCGCGTGGCAGCGCGCCGCCGTCGCTGTGTGGAAATCCTAAAAAATTTTGCGAATGCAGCATAAAAGTTTCCCAACTGCCTGTAATGAGGCGTAATCTATGCGCGACAACGAAAAGTTGCAACGGTTTTCACGAGCTGCGAATGGCGACCAGGCCGCTAGGCGGAATGTAAATGGTTGCTGCTAGAAGATGATTGCGTTGGTGAGGGTGGATGTTATGTATGACAAATCTTTCAAGACGAAGCGAGTTTAAGTGTGGCAAATATATTTTGCGGCTTATTCGAGGTTTCGAAACTTCTACTTCCCCATTGCAGTTGAGAACTCTATGGAAACGATTTTGAGAAGTGATTCAGTCATCATTTCTTCATTAATGAAACTCAGTTCAGTTATTCCTTCCAAATTAGGAAAATCACATTTACTCTGGCAATACTTGTTTACTTCAATTCTTACACAGCTTTTCTACTACAATCAGCGGGCAGACGACGAGTTTTCCATAAACTTGACCAGACATACGAAGTGTCTAACCTCAAATAATGAACCTTGAGTCGTTAATTGTGGTCATCTTCTCGCACAAAAGAGCATTCCTTCTAAACGGCCACTCTCCACTAAATTCCTCACAATTTGTATGTATTAACTTCAACGCTAAAGAATTTTATTCTGAATTTTTCGGAATTTCAAACTTTTATCTGAATATATATTATTTTTTACTGGGTGCGACGGAGTGAAGAGTTGAATTGAACTTCTCATAAGAAAGTTAGAAATAATCTCTCCGAGCTATCTGAAATATGGTCTTTTATGTACGTATGTATTTATGCACCAATTACCTTCGTACAAATAACAAACGAAAAAAGCCATCAGATGACAGATCACCGGAAATGGACTATAAAAACGTACCGGAAATATAATATTCAAACAACGACATCGGCGACACTCGAACAACAACAATATCGTACGACTGCATTGATTTTGAATTGGCATGCAAGGCGGCGACAACTAACAGCTTTTGGCATCAAACCGTTGACTCGACACAAGTTTATTTATTTTAAGTGACCCTGTAGGAAAAATTTTACAAATTTTTTTAGAGTTTTCTAATGAATGATTTATAGTATGTAAGAAATTTAGAAAATGCACAACATTCTTAGGATGAACCACATTCCCGCTACTAGATTGTTTTGCTTCTTTCTTATGAAAAAGAGCTGATATGGAAAATGTGACTTGTTTTCTCGTATCAACTCACAAAATACATCCAAAATGAGGTATAAAATCTTAGGCACCAAAAAGGCCAGTGTTATTTCTTCAAATTACGTCCTTGTAGTAAACGACATCGTTTGATAATAGACATGAGACCGTTATTTATTCAGGTTGTGAACACAACTGACATCAATAATAAACATAAAAAATGTGATATTAAATCTTACTGAAACGTTTGACTAATCAGACCATACAGTGAGTATCCAATAACTTATAAATTTCAAACGACTACTTTACTGAAGAAGATTTAATAATAATAATAGAAACAGAGCATAGAATATCTATAGTTATGAGAAAACCGTCCCATACCAGGGTTGCTCTTTCCGTTCCCACGACTGTCGGGTATAAATAACCGGAACGGACCCGGATTTTTTTATCTGGTCAAGGACTGTCAACTCGGCAGAATTCTGCCGCTTCAACAATAAAAACAGCAAGGTTGCCTTCTGCATTTCGAGATTAGAGAACAGAAACGAATTCTATTCACCGAAAATCGGTTTATTTTTTATATTCTCCATTAAGATCTATATACTTGGGCATGCGTTTGAACCAATTATCCAAGCACTTTTGTCACTCTGATTGAGGTATCTCCAAAACATGCCTTCTGAACGCGTTAACCGCCTCTTTTGGTGTCGAAAATGTGGTTTTATTAGTTTATTTTTTATTAGTTTGTGAATAAAAAGCAGATATTTGGTGCCAAGTCAGAACTATACGGTGGTTGACTCATCAAATCGATATTTTGAGTGCTCAAAAATGCAGTTGTTTGATGCGTAGTGTGAGAGCTCGCTTTGCCGTGGTGAAGAGTGATCCGTGAGCGGCGGTTGATTGTCTTTCAAGAATACATCTGACTAAAAATTCTTATTTCAGGAGGTTAAGCATATTGATACTATCCATTTAGTGAAGGGTTATCATTATAGTTTAAAAATTTTTCGAAGGTTTATATATGGTTGAAAAATATAAAAAAAAAATTATAAATATTTCCTACAGGATACTAAACTACTTGCTCTGCATGCAGATTGTTTTCATATATGCAGGGTATATATTGCATTTCTCCCAGTGCTCATGCACACACATCCAAAAATGATGGGATTTACCAAATCTTCACAATTTTTATGGGATTTTTTACTATCATTAGTCAGTTCGTTATCTTTTTAGAAAGATAAACTTAAGTCTTTTTTAATTTTTAATATAAAAAAAAAATTATATGCCAAAATAAAAATTTACTTTCTTTAATTAGGTTACTGAGTTCTCTTTTGTATTTATTTACTTCTTTATCAGCTGCTCAAATGCAAATATTTAGAGGACATTGTTTCCAAATCATTTATTTATGTCAAATTTGCAAGTATATTTTTAGGTTTATCCAATTTCACAAATATAAATATAACGTAAATATTTTAGTGCAACCTCATTTCGTGGCTTTGTCAAAAAAAAAAAAAATAATTCGCAAGTGTTTCTTGAAACAAGAACGCAGTTATTGGCACAAAATGAGTTCAGCGACATGGAAAAAGAAAAATTAAGGAACAGACAAAAAGGAAAAAAATTAAAATGACTATGAGCAAAAAATATTAATACTTTCTTTATCATTTTATAATTCTTAATATATTCCTCAAACTCTGTGTCGTCCCCCTTCAAGTAATCCCCTAATACAGTTGTGCCAACGTTTTTTCCTCTCTTCGAAACAGTTGTTAAAGTAAATTTCCGGAATAGCCTTCAATGCGCGTAGCGATTCACGTTTAATGTCTTCAATTGACTCAAGACGGTTTCTTTGAAGCGGTCGTTTGAGTTTGCTGAATAGCCAGAAGTCACACAGAGCTAAATCAGGCAAATCCGGTGGTTACAGCACGATATTCTTTGAAAATTTGTGGAAAAATTCACGAAGAATCAATGCAGTATGCGACGGCGCATTATCGTGGTGCACAAACCAAGAGTTGTCGGTCCATAATTCCGGCTTCTTTTAACGAATAGCTTCACTCAAATGTAGCATAACACTCAAAAAGTATTCCTTGTTGACAGTTTGGCTGGTAAAAAGGAATTCGGTGTGCATAACACCTCAATAATTGAAGAAAACAGTCAACATAATCTTGATTTTTGATCTACTTTGACGAGGTTTTTTCGGTTTCGGCTCACTTTTGGCACGATATCCGACCGATTGATCGCCTGTTTTCGGGTAGTAAACATAGATTCAACACTTGTCGCTTGTAATAATAAGTTTCATGACATTTTGTAGTCGAAAAGCATTGTTTCACAGACATTAAAGCGACGCTGTTTTTCGAAAAAATTTAATAATTTTGGAACCAATCATGCTTCACTTTTCTCAGGCCCAAATGATCTTTCAAAACGGTTTTCACTGATCCTCGATCGATATTCTAACGATGCCAGTAAGATCCATGACTATTAATCGTCGATTCTGAAGCACCAACTCTTTGCCATTGCTGCCTCAATTCGAAACAAATAAGGCCCATTGATGCCGTCTTACCACAATTCGCACCAAACGCTAATATTTTCGGGAATGCAATAATGACTCACACCAATAGCGACAATTTTGTTTGCTGACGATGTCATTAAACCAGAAATAGCTTGAAAATTTTCGTTATCTATTAAGAGGTAAGAGACGTTGATGGCATTCGAAGTAGCACAATATAGATAGTGGGCGTTGTTATGGTCCGATTTGAGAGTCATTCTTTCTTGCATTTCTTGTTAATAGAAAAGCTTTGGTATGAAAATTGGTTCGCTTCGGGGAAGCAGCTTGTAAAATATAGAAGTGTACTTAAAAGTGGGCGGTGCCGGGCCCACAGTCACATTTTTGATGTTTTCCATATATGAAACCAATATCTCCGATATAAGAATTTTAAACTACTTTCAGGCAAATTATGAATCGATGACAGCTTTTCGCCAAAACATGCGTTCATATCGTGATATATGGTATGTATGTAAAAGCTTAGCAACACGTGCAAATTTTAGGCTATGCTTAAGATAAAACTCAAAATAAAACCCCAAAAAAAGCAGAGAAAGATATTTCACGCTGCAATTTCACTTTTGCTCGAAGCAAATACCGATAAAAATGAAGTCACTTGTCTGCTCAGCGTCCAGCTGTGCCTTTTGTTGCTTGACGCTGGTGGCATTTTCGCCTTCATTTATATCTTTTGTGTTTATTTAATACTTTTTTCTTTAACTTTTTTCAGCACACATTTTTTGTTGTTGCTATTTTTTGTTTCTTTTAAATTGTTGGTTAACAAATAAAACAGAAGTGGCCTAATTAGGTTCACCTGTGTCATCGCAAACACAGACCGATACACAGCCGTAATGGCAACAACAGTAATTATGGCCAACAAAAGGCCCTCGAAGCTAACAACGAGTCAGCCGAGCGGGAGGGCGTCGGGTGCAGTTAAATTTCAAGAAGCAGCAGCGGCAAACAAATAAGCTGACAGCGTCGAGCTGCGCCAACAAATACAATTCCGCGCAATTACTGTCGAAATGGCAGCACAATGCACGACAAACACGCACACACACACATATGTACTTACATACTCAGAGATAAATGGAGGAAAACAGCGCGCCGGTTCGGCAGCCGAGCAAATAGACTGACAGTTAGCCGCACAATTGCACAAAATTAGCGTAAAATCCAAACAGAAAGAGAAAAACTGTAAAATTGTTGGTTTTGTAAAGTCCAAAAATACAATAGCAACAACAAAAGCTGACAGCACAACAAAGCGGCCATAAAAAGAAACGTTAAATTTGAGGCGCAGCTCAACAAACCATGAAAAGTCGAGCAGGTCCCGGCAGTCGCAGCAAACAAAAAAAAAAAACACAATAACAAACACAGTCTCATCATGCCAGTAATGATACAAAAATTGTTGCACAACAACAACATACATTTCGCCTTTCATCTTGTTAACCATTTTAATTACTTTCATTTTCCTCTACTTTTCCGCATTTTCCCTTTATTTGTGCTTATTTTGTGTGCTCATCATTTTGTTACACTTTCAGGGTTTCGCTGGCGTATGAGTGATGCTTGCCACTCATCATCAATTTTCATCATTATTTCATTTACTATCAATTATTTGTATTTTCTTTTTATTTACTTATTAATTTTCTTCCTTTATTAATAAATTTGTATATCTTTGCTCATTTTTCTTCGGCGCCACCGATTTTCTGCTCTTTATTGATACCACAAATATTGAAATTTTTCGAATTCTTCTTTTGAGCAAGTCTTTCTCTGCTCGCGTCGGGCACACAGTGGCCTTCTTTGTTCTGCACTTATTTACCAATAACTTCACCAAAATTGTTGGAAACCTTTTACAGGTGAATGAGTGGACCGCTGAGCCATTAAATCGTTGATTCGTTGTGCAAAGAAATTTCGTTAGTAAAAAATATTTAAAGCACCGCAGCGGTTATATTTCTTGTAGCATAAAAAGGTATGAAAAGAACTTTTTCTTGATTTTGACCAGCCAGCACGAGTATGTAAGGAATTTATTTGCTTTAGTGTTCCGATCTGGTCAATTTCTTCGGAGCCTCTAGTGCTGCCTTGTAATATATATAAAGGTCAGATTTAGTGAAGATATAATCAATCGTTCCATACAATACTTTGATTTTGGTTGATCAGTTTGTATTGCAGCTATATGCTATACTCGTCCAATATCGGCGAAAATCGGAGACGGACGTTTGCAAAATTTCAAATCGATATCTCAAATGTGGAAGACCTACATATCATCGTCTCTGCCTATAAAAATATTGGGTAGTCGAAAAAATTTTCGTATTTTGTCAATAGAAGTTGTTTCAGTTGTATATCTCCAATGTTACCAATCACATTGTGTCATACCATATAGTGTTGGAATGGTGGGATTTTAAGCTTCATTTAACCAAAAAAATTCGGGGAGTTAAAAAAAATTACAGCTGTTCAAAAATGAGTGAAAATCGCTATATCTTGAAATTTTTGTATAAAAAAGGGAAGAATGACACGCAAGCCACCAATGAAATTTGAAAAGTTTACGGAGACGATGCTGTATCAGCTCATGTAGCACAACAATGGTTCGCTCGCTTCCGTTCTGGAAATTTCGATGTGAAAGATGCACCTCGCTCTGGTCGACCTAACGATGAAAAATTCGATGAAATTATGGAAAAGATTGACCGGTTCCGTCACTTCAGCAGCCATAACATCGCTAAGGAACTTAACATTCATCATCAAACGGCTTTGAAACATTTAAAAAAAGGTGGTTACAAAAAGGAGCTCGATGTTTGGATACCACATGAATTGCCTGTTAAAAATTTTATAGACCAAATTAACATCTGCGATTCTTTGCTGAAACAAAATGAAATCGAACCATTTCTGAAACAAATGGTAACAGGAGAGGAAAAGTGGATTAAATACGACAATAATGTGCGAAAAAGATTATGGTCAGTACGTGTTCGAAAATTTCAGGATGGACGCCTCGAAAGGTTATGCTGAGTGTTTTGTGGGATTGGGAAGGAATCTTCCACTATGAGCTGCTCAAGCCTGGTCGAACGATTGATTCTACATTTTACTGTCAATTGATGATATTAAAGCAAGCAATCGAGAAAAATGGCCAGAACTGAATAACAGAAAGGGCTTCGTCTTCTATCTGGACAACGCTAGACCACACACATCTTTGATGGCTCGGAAAAAACTGGGAGAGCTTGGCTGGGAAGTTTTAATGCATCCACCATATAGCCCTGACCTTGCAGCATCGGACAACCATTAGTTTCGGTCAACGCAGAACTCCCATAATAGATTAAAGTTGGCCTTAAGAGAAGACGTTTAATGTTGATTGGAAATCACATTTCATCCCTAACTGAGCAGTGATGATCTGGAGGGTAAAGCTGAGCCACTGTACCTCACATTTAGCTTAAAATGAGGTAGTGTTCCTCTGTTAAATTCAAAATTAAAGTTCGAATAAACTATGTTAGGCTAGATGGCTGACCTGTCAATTTTCGGGGGGAACCACAGTTAGTTTGTTATAGACTGTGTGAAGCCACTTAAAAATTTCTGTAGTCGGATATTAACTCTCAGCAAAGGTGAAAGACCTTCTTTTTCTTTATTGGCGTAGACACAGCTTAACGGGTTATAGCCGATTTTACAAAAGCAAGGCTGTTTTCTTACTTTCGTAGGATGTGTTTTTTTACATGGCGGGTCCCAAACTCAGCGCTGAACCCTGGGGAGGGTCGCATCTTCTCCCTTTAGCTCACCTTCAAACGGATGTTTTTCGGTTTCCCAGAGGATACTTGGTCTAAGACCGGAAGTCGTGAGCTGCTTGAGCCATATGTAAAATAATCGTTTCTGAACATTCCCAAGTGAATAACACTCAGAGGACTTGCGTGAACTTCTACACATGGCTCCATCCTGCATTCCACAAAAGCCTTTTATCTCTCAAAAAGCTGCTAAGATGTTTTATGTTTATATGTTTCTGCTATTTTTTTTGGGGCGTTTAAAAGTATTAGATGAGGAGTATTTTAGCCTTTATCTGACAAAGACAATATATCAAATGAAGTATTTATATGCATCTCTTTCATCCCGGTTGACGGTGGTCGGCTATAACTCACACGTCTAATGAAAACAGAGCTGTGCTGAGAACGGAGATACCAGAAGGACCTTTCAATTGGACAGTTGCTAGCGGTTGACCAGAGTTTGTCGAACTAACCTGAGGCCCAACCACCTAGTAGAGGAACGCAAGGAGCCAGCGGATTTCCTACTCGTTTCAACACTGCAACTAGTGAGATTGAAGCTCTATTCCCAAGCTTTTGACCACCCGTAAAAAAACTCACCGCTGCTCTTCTACAGGGACTCTTCCACATGTGTGAGCAGAGAAAATAATGCCAAGGCTGGGCTCACTGAACTGATAAACCAAATAGTTTGGTATGAAATCAAAGCATGTGAGACCCAAAATCACATTTACCTAAGTACGCGGCTTATCTGAGTTTGAAAGCAACTTTTGCAGTCATACGGTTTGAATCAATAGTTGACAAGAAGAATATACATATATACTGACTTCCGAATTTTCTGTATTTAACTTAACTTCGTTGACTAAGCCCAAACCTACTCATGCAGTGAGTAATAAACGATGTCTTTGTACGCCAAAATTAGCACACAATGGGCATGTTTTCTTAACTGGCATTTCGACAGTGTGGCATGCAACAATAACAGCAACAACTTGTAGAAGAAAAAGCAAATAAAGTTACGCACGCATAACCACGCCTGACTTTATTGCCCAATGTTGAGGTGTCCACTGTCACATGTACATATGTAGGCCCAAACAACAACAAGCTGATAGCAGCAAGATCAGCGAACAAACAACGGACGCACAAAATGTTGTTGCAATAACAGCAATTTTCACTTTTGACACTTGACTCAGCTGTGATGGCCACCACTACCGCAACTGACTGCCGGTCGTCACAGCAGAAAACAAAATAGAAGAAAAGAAAGTTGGCGCGCAAAAAAAGTCAAGAGACCAAATGAAATTAAGAGTGTTGGCACAGAAAGCCCACAAAATGAGGTGAGCAAATACAAATGGTGGCCGACGCTGTGGTTTTTCGTTTGCTACTGATGAGGGCTACGCTGGCTACTTAAGGCTAGGAACGTAGTGGAACGGGATTACAGGAAATGCTATATAAATATAAAAAAAATATATTTTTTTATCGAAATCTTGTTTCTCTTTGCACTACTGCTGCTTCCCCTACTTCACTTTTACTCTCACTTGCGGGGATCGCGGCTACACTGTGTGCGCAGCTTTAGGCACTACAACTCCGTTTTCACTACTGGGCTATACAGAGCAAAGGTAATGGACTTTAGGCGCTCTGGCAGTAGCTGCGAAATGGGTACTTAGCAGACAATTTCACTACTTTACTTGCGGTTTACGAAAGAAACCTCTTTTTTAATGAGAAAAGCTGGCAATTGTTTTTGTAAAAGTGAAAATTATTCAACTCCTTCAGCCGCAAAGTAACTGTACACATAAAACGTTGAATTTTTTCAGTTTTTCCTTGAATTTTTATAGCCGTGCGCGTACGTGGCGAGCGTGCGTACCTAATTGGTGGCCGCTATAGGTGACAGAAGACGCGCGCTGGCGCAATGATGCTGCCTGATTGCCCACTAACGGCAGTGTAGCGCCGGAAAGTGAAATCCCCAATTTTTTTTTTTTTTTTTTTTTTGTTTAAAAAATATTTTTTCTGCTTTTGTGCGCCACCGCCTATTTCATCACTTCAACGCGCCGTACGTGTTAATGCACACTTTGTGCTCATTTCCTGCAACAATTCATCTGCGCTCCGCTCAGTACACGCTTTAATGCGACGCTTAAATTCTGTTAACGCGCTGGCATTGTATTTTAAACGGTTTCGGGCAGCCTTATCGCCTACTTCGTGACGTTTTATTGAAGGAAAAAAATATTATAAATTTTACAAATAAATACCTTTGTATTGTAGTTACACAGATTTTTGTGATCGTTGCAATTTTTATGCCTTGAAAAATTGTTGTTGTTGTTTTTTCCATTTTTGCAGTGTGCTGCTGAAAACTCGCCAACCACGAAACAGCAATCACGCTTACGGTTAAGTAACCTAAATAGCGCCCACTCGTCAATGTTCGGGCGTTCAGCGGAGTCATCATCAGCGCTGATGTGTTTAATGCATCATCCTATTGAATACGTTTATTGGGTCAATGCTTCACGTTTTGTTGTCGTTGTTTTTAATGCAATCCTATTTGGGTCATACACATAGTTTTGGAATAAAATATACAAAATATTTATGAATATCTTACTAAAGGTTTCCATAGCCTCAATATCTTTGGCGCTCATTTTGTGATATTTTACGTATTTTTACTTTTTATTCTTGTTATATTTTGAGTCTTAATTTTTTGTAGGCGGCAACTCTGTTCTATAATATGTCTAAAGGAAGGCCTTCCCAAATTATGACGTAGACTTTTTTTTACTTTATCTTCAGAAAAATATGTATTCTCATATTTTTACTTTTTTCGACATGTGGCAACTCTGTTTTATAAATTATCTAAAAGGAGGCCTACCCAAATTATCCCCTGGATTTTTTTTGTCGTATCTGCAGACACTTATGTATGTATTCTCATATATTTACTTTTTTCGACATGTGGCAACTCTGTTTTATAAATTATCTAAAAGGAGGCCTACCCAAATTATCCCCTGGATTTTTTTTTGACCGTATTTGCAGACACTTATGTATGTATTCTCATATTTTTATTTTGTTGATGAGTGGCAACTCTGTTCAAAAATAAGTACAATTTAAAGACTTGCCGAAAGGAAAATAAACTTAGTTTGGACACATTTATCGTATTTTGAGTTTTATCGATTATTTTGAATTTAAATTTTTTAGATATGTAGGTGGCAACTCTTTTCCATAATATTTTTAATAGAAGCCTACCGTTAGACTGTGGTATTTTTTTAACATATCTTCCGACAAATAAAGGGTTGTCAAAAAAGTCGTGCGGTATTTGTATTGAATTTTTTTTTTTTTATTGAAATTGAAATGAATTTTGATGACTCATGCCCAGCTCTTCACCGATGCTACGGCTGCTACTATGCCGGTCTCTTTCGACCAATTCAGCGATTTTATCGCAATTTTCGACGACAGACCTTCCGGAGCGTGGCGCATCTTCGACCACCTCTACACCAGAACGAAAACGTTGAAACCATCGTTGTGCGGTGGAAATGGAAACTGTATCGGGTCCATAAACTGTACAAATTTTATTGGCGGCTTGAGATGCATTTTTGCCTTTATCGTAGTAGTACTGTAAAATATGCCGTATTTTCTCTTTATTTTGCTCCATGTTTGCGACGCTATAACTCACGAACGACTTAAAAGAAACGACAATCAATCAAACACGTGTTAACTCGTGAAATGAGCTTTCCAAAAAGATATAGCATGACCCGATGCGTCGAATAAAACTAGAACTACGCGCTTTCAGCGCCAACTAGCGAAAATACCGCAAGACTTTTTTGACAACCTAATATGTGTACTCATTTTTTTTGATGGGTGGCAACTCTATACCAAAAAACAAGTCGAAATGAACCGAAATGGTAAAAAATACCGTTGACTTTATTTTCCTTATGTTCCGTCACATTTTTTTCATTTTTTTAGTCAATTGATCGGTGGCAACTCTATTTTAAAATATGTGAAAATTTAAAATATCGAGAATAATTGTCAGAATATTTTTTAGACGCCTTTCAAATTTTCTGATATTTTCAGTTTTATGGATGGATGGCAACTCTATATATGTATAAAAAAATATCAAGTTTAAAGACATCCTGGATATTTAGCGGATGGATGAATTGAAAGCCTTTTGTCTTATGTTCTCTCATATTTTGATTTTTTTTTGGATAAGTGGCAACTCTATTTCAAAATATGTCAAAATTAAAAATCTCTTGAATAATTGTCAGAATAATTCCTTAGGATTTCTATATGAAAGCTCCGGGTTCGTACTTTTTTAAGTACAATTCGAATAACACGGAACTTCAACAGGTAAAAGTTGTGTCAGAATAGTTCAAATAAAAATTTCTCAAGCAGAAAATTAAACTATTTTATATTGTGTTCCCTGAATATCAATATCCAACTCCTTAATCAAACATCGCTTCCACTTTTTCCAGCAAAAAAAAACACCGTTCACCCTAATGCGCATCTAAAGCACTCCTCGTCACTTTCAACGTAAAAAAATATTAATTTATAAATTAAAATTTTGCAAGGCAATTTTGTGGTTAAGCGAAAATGACTCGCTCTTACTTAGTAGAGGAAATAATGAGTAAAACAAAGTTGAAAAGTTATTTATTAAGTGACTCGTGCACATCAAATTTGCGGTCACAGGTGTTATGCCCGTTTGAGTGCCATTAGCAGTTGAAACAATTAGTGATACAGTTTAATCTAAAGTGTACATGCAATTGCTGAGCTAATTTGTAATTGTTGCAAGATCAAGGTTGCAACATTTTTTCGGCTATACGCTAAAGATTTCCGGTACAATTTGGGAAATATAAAAAAATTGAATTAAATGATATAAATAAATCAAATGAAAAGTGAAGGTTAAGCGATGAGAAATATTATATGTACATGTACTGATCATTTTTTCAGCAAGGAAATTACAAAATAAATAATAATAAAAGCACAGAGTTTTTTTCTCCTGGTAGCCTAGTAGGATCAGATAATCCATTTTGATTATTCATAAAAAGTTTTCTTAATCATAGTGTCACGTTTGGCTGCGGCAATTCCTGGGACATTTGAGGCCCAAGAACGCACTCAATGATTGCGTAAGGTGCTAGTTTTCTCAACATAGCAAAAAATCCATTTTAGGATAAGGAAGTAACTACTCAGCTTGATTATTTGATGTTTTCTCACGCAACTCTTCATAAGAGATCTTTATACCATAACTCCTCACATAACTCCTCACCTAACTTTCCCTCTGTCCAATCTATGAGCATTTTAATATGCCGTTCCGTTCACTGGAGCCCAAATTATATTGCAGCTTTTGGGTGCTGCATACTTTATAAAGTATTTGGGAGGCACCTGCTGGCTTGTGAAGATTCTTCGTGAAAATATGGATACATATCTATAGTTCTGAATAAAAGCGGCATTCAACAGTAAAACGAAAATCACACATAGATTTTTTCTATATTCTGCGTTCTTTTTGGTTTCTTCGAAAGATCAAATTCGGTGGGAAGATTTCGCTAAATTACATGGTATTAACCCCAGTTCGACAAACGTTTTGGATGTTATCCTTGATATCCTTCCAATACATATTCAAGTGAAGTATGATGCAATGAGTCGGCTTTCGATTTCAGGCCGTTGAAACCACAGACTCGGCGTTACTACGTACATGGTATCATAGTCGACCATATAAATGAACTCAGGCTAAATTGGCAATCTGACTATGAACAGGAGCTGTAAGATCAACATATTCTATAGTAATCCATACGCAGAAGATTGTATCAATCTACTATAAATAACTACAACTCGGTCCTTCAGCCTGAAATTGTTGGCATAATAGAAGGCGCCAAGTGGGCTTCTGTTCTGGGTAGCCAAATGGCAATTAAGGCTCTCCCTAGCGCTAACACAAAGTCTCACTGTGAAAGGTTATGTAAGCAGGGAATAACTAAGTTTCTTTCGGGTAGTGTTGATGGTGGACAGACCAAGGGCACCTACCCTTAAGATTTCACCTTTACAAATTTGGAAAGTATATTCGGAGGAAGGCAGAGCAGGCGCGGAGGATGATGAGACGCATTATCTTTGCGAATATCCAGCTTTCATTCGGATAAGACGGGGTATAATCCACTGCTCCCATTGCTCCAACTCAAAAGACACTGGACGGTATGGATGGGAAAAAACAAAACCCACTTTTTTGCTGGCTTAATTTGATTACCACCAAGGAGCAGAATGGGCGTAATCATGTCCTAAGTGCGGTCTGGCGCTCTTGCACCTCCCTTTTTAATCAAGCAGCCGATTTTCTATGAACTTAAGTTACTACATACATTTTTGTGTCGGATAAAGTTTATTGGAAAGGCCTTAGATTTTTGATTCCTGCATACATACGTTATTCGGATGACATTGGGGTTGATTAAAAACTAACTACCTAATCGGTCTAAGTGGTGTTCTAGCCTCATTACCAACGAAGAGTTAGCAAAAATTGCCATCGCGCTAAAATTCTCTCGCACTTCTTCTTATGAGAATAATAGACATTTTAACAAGTAGTTCTCTCTGTCGCTCATTCTGAAAATGGCCTCCTTAAAAAGATATAATATTTTGATATTTTACCATTTTAACAGAAGAGCTATTTGAGCTCCATCATAAACTCCTCGACAAATTTCCCACTCAATTAATGCATTGCGCAAATTTTCAAAAAAATGCAGCCAGCAAAAATGTCAAATTACTGTTTATCAATTGTGCAAACAATATTTATGTCTGTTATTGAACGCTTTATCGCCTGCCACTTGCGTTTTTATTGCATACCCAGTCCGTCAATCCACCAGCCACTTTCCAATCGACCTCTCTAAAAAAAAGAAGAAAAAACGAATCCGCAAATTGTTTATTCAACAAATAATCATATACACTTGCTGCCATTAAAATGCAGTGCAAATATTGCCACGCCGCCAGTTGCTGCATGTGGCTTGCATAAAAGAGCAAATAAATAAATGTTGCATGCAACAGCTATGCCAACAAAGCGCCGCCCAACGCCCAGCCAAGCGTTCACTGCAAATATTTCAGCGTTGAAATTTGACTCAATTCACATCGAAATTACTGGTTAGATCGTGTTCGTGTGCGTTTATTTTTTGAAATTTTTGTTGTTGTTCGCACCAGGCTTTTGCACAGTTTCGGTCGTTTTATTATTTCTGCCACACGGAGTGTTAATGCTTATCGAGCGTTCACTTGAACTCTGCTCAGTTGAGATCTTATTCGAATTAAATATTTATAACGGTAATATTATGCGGATAATGTCCAGATATGCAGGGTATAAATCTTTCTTTATATATGTAGTATAAAGTTGGAGAAAAAATGTCCAAACTTCTTTACATAAATGTTGTGCGAATGTTTTTGAGGATCAATAGGGAGCAACTTTTCTGTATCTTGAAGTCCGAAAAAGGTTACAGAGTTTCTTAAACTATCGCAAAAACCCTGCTAAAATATCCAAACTTTAATCAGACCATATAGCGATGAGCGGAAATGCAGACTTTCTACATTTTCGGCATAATTGAGGTTCTATGGTTCTAAGGTTCTCAAAACAATAAGTAGAAATATACAACCGATCAGAGTCCAACTGGGGGAAGAAGTTAAAGACCGTTAATGGGAAATTACTGAGAGCCCGGGACAATACCGCAAAGGAGCGAGAGCCCTGGAGAGATACTCAGAATCACTACAAAACTTGTAGAATTAACATAGAGAATCACTGAAAACCACTGTGATAATATATCACTGAGAGTCACTGAGAACCGCTGAAAATCACTGAGGGACCGGAGATTCACTGCGAGCCCTTTTTTGGCCAACGCTAATTTCAATACCGTTATGTCTTTCAGTATAAATGTATGTTTGATTGGACCTCTGAAGTCTGTAAAAAATTAGGTGAGAGTCACCCAGAACCATTGAGAACCGCTGAGAACCGCTGAGATTCACTGAGAGACCGAGTGATTAACCGTGAACCATTTTCTGACCTTCACTAATTTCAATACCGTTACGTCTTTCAGTATGTGTATGTATGTTTGATTGGATCTCTTTGAAGTCTGTAAAAAATTAACGTTGGAAAAATGAGGCGAATTATCTTATATAAGTCCCTTGCCATTTATTTGCTGCAAATATACATTGGTTCTGAGGCATGACGTCGGCAAACAAATAGCACATAATCTTTAAATTTAATATTGCTTCGACCGTATTCGATCCTTAAAGTATTGTCTGCTTTCGGCGCATAAATTCAACCCTCAATTAGTCTATAAAAGTAATGTTGAGTAATTGTAGACATCTATCTTAGCATCCTGTCTTCGTTCTACTAACAAAAAAATCCAGATATCCTTAGTACATATAAATTCACATCATAACACTCAATTGTAAACCTCGTGATTCTACACACATTTATTATGTCACCACGCATTGAGCTCTCACTCAACTTGGTCCATTCTTAAATATACATATACATAAATCTGAAATATGTAGGTAAACGATATATGGTTCCATGTAAATCTGTTTACATTTATATTTATTACTTTGCATACCTATTTATTATGACTGGAAGTACTCTTGCTCACATAAATCTACTTGACGTCTCGCACTTCGTTATTGTTTGCGCAAACACTCGGTTCGCACTCGCTCAAGCTCTCACTGTCGCTCTGGATTATCCTTGGAATATTTATGATGCACACATATGTACTTTTGTATATACATTTTTGTATATGTGTGGGACTCTATTTTCTACGAATGCCAAATGCACTTGGCGAGTGTTTGAGCAATGGATATTTACATGTATGCGAGGATACATATTCGTATTCGTCGGTCGGTTTGATATTCATGCAAATTTGCAGAAATCAACACTTGTTCAAGGTGCTGTCAGTTTAGTAGTGCTTTCGCTTAGCAGAACTTTTCATTTTATTTGATTTCTAGATTCTTAGTACTTGTATGTAATGGGTTGTCAAAAAAGTCTTGCGGTATTTTTATTGAAATTGAAATGAATTTTTGATGACTCATGCCCAGCTCTTGACCGATGCTACGGCTGCTACTATGCCGGTCTCTTTCGACCAATTCAGCGATTTTATCGCAATTTTCGACGACAGGCCTTCCGGAGCGTGGCGCATCTTCGACCACCTCTACACCAAAACGAAAACGTTGAAACCATCGTTGTGCGGTGCAAATGGAAACTGTATCGGGTCCATAAACTGCACAAATTTTATTGGCGGCTTGAGATGCATTTTTGCCTTTATCGTAGTAGTACTGTAAAATATGCCGTATTTTCTCTTTATTTTGCTTCATGTTTGCGACGCTATAACTCACGAACGACTTAAAAGAAACGACAATCAATCAAACACGTGTTAGCGCGTGAAATGAGCTTTCCTAAAAGGTATAGCATGACCCGATGCGACGAATAAAACTAGAACTACGCGCTTTCAGCGCCAACTAGCGAAAATACCGCAAGACTTTTTTGACAAGCTATTATATATAGTATACTATCGCCATATCGTCGCCTAAAGTGCAAAATAACGTAACATAACTTAACATAAGTTTACAGACGAAGAATCCACGATATAATGAAATCACTCAAAATTTGAGTTTTGGTTATAAAATGATTTTATAATGGTTATATAATGGTTATCTTACACTCATATTGAAACAAAATGGTTATACATATATTGGTTATTATATCTGACAACGATTTTCGATTCTTTTTGTTTACATTTTAGGTGACGATATATAATTTAGGGATCCAGTGGCACAAAAATGTAAGTTGTCAAAAAAATAACCGTTGTTTCAAGCTCACTTCTCATTTTCAGCTTGGTTGAAATAAAGAGAGAGAATTCGACAGTGACAACATCTTCTTTAGTTCTAATAAAGATGTTTATATTCAGAAAGGCAAAAATATACTTCGAAAAGTTTAGAACTGCAAATAAAGATATCCCAATAACACTTCAAATAATTTTCGCACATCTTAGCAGAACTTTCAATGCTTCATCCGAATGACTTATTAAAATGAAATTAAGCTCACATATCTTACATATTAATATATGTTTCCCAACAAAACTTCCTGTCGTTCAAATTTGGGTATACTCATCCGTGAAGGCGTGATGAGAGACCTATAAAGTCTGATTTTCGTTTGTTGAGAGAGAAATTGTTTTTCCGAGCCATGATCTCAACTCGAAAGCTTCACTGTTATTTCCAAGTTTTGATAAAGATTGTCATATTAGTATCGCTTCATAAAAAGTGGGGTTATTCTCACATATCCTACATAATTATGGTATATCTGTTTCCAACATTTATTATTTATTATTAAACGAACTCGCTTTCTCGAGTCGTGCTATTGTCAGGCTGAGAGAAATGTCATAGGTAGTATATCTTAAAAGAATTTACACTTTATATACTCTTTAGAATATAAGGCTAACTCATTTTTGAGAAATTCGACTCAAAGAACTTGACGATCCAAACTTCAGTTTATTATATACCTAGTGACATTTGAAGGAAACTTCTGCCAACCTTGAACTCTCATACCCTGCTAACAAACTTACTACTTACTAAGATCTATTCGGTTAGGTTAGGTTATGAGGTCAATCTTAACACGGATCTCACTTGGACTGCATGGAACGGCGTCCGTTATATTACAACTGTGATGAATTGCTTCTGTCAAGATTTTTAGCCTTACCAGCCGAATACCCTGGAGGATTGGAGTCATGTGTAGAAGTTCATGCAAGTGAGGAAAGTTCTCTGAGCACCATTGACTTCGGAATGGCCAGAAATGAGGCTTTTACATATTACTTAAGTAGCCAAAGACTTTTCGGTCCTGTATCCTCTGAGCAGCTAAAGAACATCCGTTTGAAGGCAAGCTAAAGTGAGAAGGCGAACCATCCCTCCCCAGGATTGTGCGCTGAGTTTGGGACCCGCCACAAAAAAAAATCCGCCATGAAAAGGAAACAACAGCCTAGTATTCGCTGTTGTAAACTCGGTTATAACCGCGTAAACGGTGTCTATGCCAATAAAGAAGAAGAAGCACAATTGCCCGCTGGAAAATATTGCTACAAGATGAACTTTGCCAAGGCCAAGTAGTGCAGAATATCTACCGTATTCTACTCTAGGCCAAAAGGATCTTGCAGTCGCACAGGATCGGGTCGTAGAACAGCACTTACTAAGCGCATGCGTGGTAAATTGGTCCAGTACTCGAACGGAAGATGCCAATAGAGGTCCAACTTGGTCCCATTCAGATGTGAGCGGGGGCTCTGACTAACTAATCGTCTTTGAAGTTGGCAGTGATTCCGCTATGACCAGGCACCCAAACGAGTCAGATGATGTAGTAGCTTGATGTTATTTCTAGAGAGAGCAGACACTTTTAGAAATAAGTTAATGTTGCCCTCCCGGAAAGAGACAGATTCAATTAGTTGAAACAAGTTCATTTGCATATTGCTTCACATACATACGATAATGTTCTATGCCTTTGAGAGAATTTCTGACTCTTTACTGCTTAGTGAGAGCTTACCAATGAAGTCATTTTGGCTTTTCTTGTTTTTGCCTTCTGCGCATATCTCTTACAGTTTGTATATGGAAACGGTAACGACTTCGCTAATATGGTTTCAGTTGTCGATTCACTAACCCATGTAATGCTTGAGAGGTTGAACTTCTTCTACAATGTACCAAAAATTTAGAAGAGAGAAGAGAAGATAACCTTTAATCGAGCCTAATATCATATAAAGACTGTTATAGATTAAAACTTAAAACAAATACCTGAAACTCGAGTTGAAAGATAGTGAAGACGAGGAAATATTCCTGATGAATCTTGATTTTCAAAGAACTGTTTATAAGAGAGTTCAATAATAATCTTCAAAGAAGTGTTCATAAGAGATTTTAATAAATATTGCTTTCAATTTCAAATTATTTTTCAGGAGATTTTTTTTTTTTTTTGAACACCATTTTCTCTCAATAAAAAGAAAGTTGCCACATTTTTTGGGCATTACAAGTGCGTTTTTGGGTCAAAAAGTTTCCGCAACAACGAAATTTCAAATGTACTCCGTATACAAAACCAAAAATCACTTAAGCATGCATCGCAACATAAAATCAAGGTGAACATAAAACTTTATGAAAACCGAAAATTTATAATGAATTTTCTTATCGAAACAAATGATCAGCAACATAACAACATCAACTTAAAAAGCACCAAAGGCAAAAATATCTATTACGCAGGCAATTTTTTAAGTGATGTACCGCGACACTCACCTGCATACACGCACAAACATATAACGGTACATATATTTAATAAATGAAAACAACAAAAATATTGAATTCCAACATTAAATGACAATTTAAGACAAAACTCACGTGTGGAAGGTGGGCTTTATCGCTCCAGTGAGGCTGGTTAAGCTGGTGCCTTAACTGCCTACCGACTGACTGTGGCAGCAGCAGCGTTGATAGGCAGCGCCGGCAGCGGCAGCACATGCCAAGTAGCCGCATACGCTTGTTAATAGTAGCGATGTACATGTGTATGCCATAAGTCAGCGGCAAAAAAAAAAACATGCAACGTTGGCGTACACACCCTCTCGAAGTGTAGTAGAAATAGGAAGAGTGAGAAGAAGAAGCGCAAGAGCAGGCAGCAGCCCGGTGCCGTTGGAGGCGCACATTCCGTGGAATATTAACCTACATTGGGATTACGTGCGGCGTCATCTAAATGTTTGTGCAGCACGATACACTTGTTGTTGTGATGTAGTTGTTGTTTTCCGCGTTGCAGCAGTTATAGCTGCCGCCTGCGGCCGTGTTTAATACGCTTCATTGTGTTATCACACATTGCGAATCGAAAATTCAAAAGAAAAAGTAACGTTGGCTTTCAGCGGCATCCGCGGCTGTTATACCCTACACAAATGCATTTTTTAGAGCATAAAAGGGTATAAAATATATTAATATTGATTTTTATCGTACAGTTTGTATGACAGCTGTATGCTATAGTGATCCGATTTGAACGATTTCTTGGGAGATTAAAGGGTTGGCTTAGGCAACAATTCGTGTCAAATTTCGTGAAGATAACTTATCAGATGAAAAACTTTTCCATACAAGGACTTTATTTGGATCGATCAGTTTGTATGGCAGCTATATGTTACAGTAGTCCGATTTAAAAAAAAAAAAAATCGGCGATTGTAGTGTTGCTTAGGAGAATATTCTATACTAAATTTCGTGCATATATCTTCTAAAATAGAAGAGTTTTCCATACAAGAACTTGACTTGGATCGGTCAGTTTGTACGGTAGTTATATGCTATAATAGTCCGATCTGAAAACTATTCTCGTAAATTATAGAGTTGCCATTGACAATAATCTGTGCCAAATTTCGTGAAGATATCTCATCAAATAAAAAAGTTTCCATACAAGGACTTGATTTGGATCGATCAGTTATATGTATCCGACAAGTGACTGAAGTGTGCAAAATTTCAGATCAATATCTCAAAAAGGAAGGGACCAGTCCGCATTGTATGTATACAGACGGAAAGATAGACTAAATCGACTCAGCTTATCATGCTGATCATTTATGTACATATGTATATATAAACTAATCCGACGATCCCTTCTGGTTCTTACAAACTTCATATGAACCATATTTTACCCAGTTTAGGGTATAAAAATACATGAGCAACAATAAAAATAACAACAGCAACAACGTTGACACAGTGGCATAGTTGGTAGCAGCTATTTCTGTGGCAGCTGGAGCTGGAACACGCGCTGTAGCAACAATAGCCGCTGGCAGCTCACGCGTTCTCACTTTATAACTAAATGCAGTCGAACATACATACTCATAAGCACACATACACACATGCATAGCTAGCAAATGTACCCACTCACAACAGCCGTTGCTCTTCCTTTTTCGCTTTGTTAAATGTTATTTCATTACGTGTATGCTTTCATTTATGTGTGTGTGCGCGCGCGCTGGTGTCTGCGCTTGCCAGATACGCATCTGATGGATGCATGATGAATTGCCTACAACACTCTGTGGAGTCTGCTCGTTTAAACTCAAGCATTTTGTCGTCTATATGCTTTCATACACATGGACCCCCATATGTGTGAGTGTATGTGAGTGTGTATTCAACGCATCTTTGCCTTGTTGTTGTTATTTTTGTTATCGTAAACAATTTTTGATTGTCGTCAAATAAAAATTCCTTAACGTTGAAAAAGTAAAAGTGGTACACACGCGACAATCACATCAATGGAGCAGACGGAACATCACATTCGAATCGAGGGTGTGGTGAATATTATGGATTCACATTTTTTATTAAATATATAAATAAGTAAAACCTATGTTTGTATGCGTCGCGTATTATATTCATAAAATTTAAACAGCTGTAAATTTTGTCAATACTATTTTAACAGATTTCTTCAGAATTGAGTGTTACGTAAGCGCTGTTACGTTTCAAATTAAACGGTAGTCTGCAACTCACTTTTTTAAGTTTAAAAAAAGTTTTTTAAATTTTTCAAAAGTTAGTATCAAGCACTGAGAGCCAATGAGGTGCGGTGAAACCTACTGAAACGATGCGAGAAAATTGAGATTGAGAACAAGTGGGAGAGACAAGTGAGAGCTCAATAGGGCAATCGAGAGCTGGAGTGATCGATTGAAAGTCACGGGGACTGAAAGGCGCTGGGAACCAATAAGTCGCATTGACTGGTAGAATAACCGCGAATCATACAGAGTTCGGCAGAGCCGGCCTAAAAGCTTGGGAAATCAAATAAAATCGATCCATGGGCCTACTGAACGCTTTGTAGAATAGTTAAGAAGCAAGAAAAGCTACAAAATGGCCTTAAGAGTCACTAACAGCCGCTAAGATCCACTGAGAAGCAATGATAATAACTCTAGGTCAGTTAAATCTTTTGAGAGCCTATGAGTCCCGAGAGAGCAACCCACGTAGGAAGTTAGAGCTCGGAAGAGTGACTGGGAGCAAATGAGAGCGCGGAAGAAGAAGACGAATAAGAGTCAGAGAGAGAGAGAGGCACTGAGAACCAAGAAGAGTCATTGAGAAACACTGAGAAGTAATGATAATCGCTTCCAGTCAGGAAGATTATTTGAGAGCTAGTGAGTCCCGAGAGAGCAAAACAGTCAGAGAGAGCCTTAGATCACGGTGAACCCACGTAGAAAGTTAGAGCTTGGAAGAATGACTGAGGGCAAATGAGAGCACAGAGGAAGAAGACGGTGTAGAGCCTGAGAGAGGCACTGACAACCAAGTAGAGTCATTGAGAAACTGATAACAAAGCAGCTACTGAGAAATAATGATAATCATTCCGAAACCCACGTAGGAAGTTAGAGCTAGGAAGAATAATTGAGAACAAAAAAGAGTGCGGAGGAAGAAGACGATGAAAAGCTTGAGAAAGGTATTGAGAACCAGGGAGAGAAACTGAGATGTGACGATAATCCCTCCGAGTCAGGGAGATTATTTTAGAGCCAGTGAGTCTCGAGAGAACAACTACAAGCCAGTAATAGTCTTAGGTCACAATTGACACGCGTTAGCAAGTTAGAACTCGGAAGAATGACTAAGAGCAAATGAGCCTGAGAGGGGCACTGAGAATCAAAACGAGTTATTGAGAAATAGGGAGACCTAGAAGTAATGATAATCGCTCCGATTCAGGCAGATTATTTGAGATCCAGTGAGTTCCAAAAAACTACTAATAGCCAGTGAGAGCCTTAGATTACAATGAACCCGCGAGTTAGAGCTCGAAAGAATTACTGTGAGAAATTGAGAGTACGAAGAAAGAAGGCAGCGAAGAGAGCCAGTAAGAGTCCGTATACACCGTTGGGAAACCACAAAAGTCACATAGAGTCAGTAGGATCAACACCAGAGAGTCAAAGAGTATAAACAATTGATATAAATCCAAAAGCCAACGCGCTAATTGTGACTGCCTTGAATTTGAATATTTTTCAGACAATTTTCATATTTATAACGATTTTTAAGTAATATTCAACTTTTCGAACCTTCCGACAGATCAATAAATAGTTTTGAAGTTGTAGAATTTGCTAAACAGTTAAAACAATCGCATGCTTCTCTGTTTCTTTTCACTGAGGCACTTCTATCTGAGAATAAATAACTTCTCACAAGTAGAGTTGTATGTACATATGTACGTGTGTATGTTTTTCTCGCAAACTTTTACGGCAACTGCCCTTTGGTCCACTTTGACGGCTATTAGCTCATATTTTAATATCTTTCGGCAACTTTTGGCAGTTTTTCTTTTATTCGCTATTATAACATTCTTTGTTTTTTTAGTCTCCAGTAGCTGCTAGTCCATAAAGTGCTTTTCTGCTTCACTTTTTTATTGCTGTTGTCATTTAATGACAAAAGTTTTTCCTCTCCGACTCGTGCCAAAGATGGCACACTTCAAATGACGAGTGTTTTAGCCATTCGCTCGCTTTTCATAAACCGCCCATGTATGCGTATGTGTGTAGGTAAGAGTGTGTGTGTGCGTAAAAAGTTTTTATTATGCCACATTTGAAGCGTTAATGGTGTCGAAGTGTCAAGCGTTTACGACTACATTAAGCGCAATAGTGAGTAGAGACACTGAAAAAAGAGGAAAAAATTACTTTTTTTGAATTATTTAAAAATAAAATGTCAAGCTGTTACATGAAATTAATGCGACAATTTACTTAAGCACTTTTCGATGTTTTTCATCTTTTAGTCGCTAATTAAGTTTAGTCGCATGACTTGCTTGGGTTCGGCGAAAAGTTTTCGAGTTGGGAGCGTGTTATAATAATTTCGGAAATGTTATGAGTTTTTGTATGTAGTTATTATAAGAACAAGCACTTTGTTCATTCCCTAAAGTATCCGAAATCGGAAATATCTTTTCCATATAATGATAGTCATAGTCAATGAGAGAGCCATTGAGAATCGCTTAGAGGCTGTGAGAGTCACTGAGAACCTGTGAGACTCACTGAGGGCCGGTGAGATCGGTAAATCACTGAGAGCTCGGGAGCGTCACTTAGGGTAGGTTATATGTATATATGTAAACGTTGCTGTCAGGTGAGAGCCACTGAGAGCCTGGGAGAATCACTGAGATTTGCTTAGAGCCATTGAGAGTCACTGAGAAGCTGTGAGACTGACTGGGAGCCGGCAATTGCCATTGAAAGTCAGTAAGTGTCGGTGATATGCATGTAAACGTTGCTGACAAGGAAAGTCACTGAGAGCCTGGGAGAGTCACTGAGCGACGGGAAGATCCATTGAGAGTCACTGAGAACCTCTGAGACTCACTGAGAGCCGGTGATTGCTATTGAAAGGTTCGGAAAATCAGTGAGAGCCCGGGAAAGTCACTAAGGATAGGTGATATACTTGTAAACGTTGCTCTGATTTAGAATCGCAGATATGAAATTGGCGAAGTCATTTTTTTTATGTGGAAAGAAGATGTCTGAGCGCGGAACTTTTTAGATAGATTTTTCGCGTTTATTCGTTATTTGGCCCTATTCTCATATTGATTTCCTCTTTCTGGGCCAAAGTACATACAAAATCCGATTTCTCAGCTAGAACAGTTTGAAGACACTTCGGATAAGAAACATTCCGAAGTAATGAAACTTATCCCAAGCAAACTCGAATTTCAAAGACCTTGCAGAAGATTCTCTCCAGTCAATGGGTTTTCAAAGCGCGGAAATATTTCCATAATCGTTCAACAATTTTTCAAAAATATGGAGGAAATGAAAATGAAGATCCATATTTTTGACTATACAAGTATTCATATAAAATTCAAGGCCGCTTTTCGCTTATGAGCTAAGTAATCTAACTCTGAGATTTATCATATAAGCTACATAGAAGGAAATTTTTTCCCAACCTCAGAAACTTCTACCCCAACCCTCGCAGCAGTCATAAGTTGAGTACAAAAAAAATAATAATTTCATAAATTAATATCACTTTATTGCTCGCCTGTCTCTTTTTAAGACATTATTTTTTGTAAAACTGCCAACTGTCATCTCACCTGCGTCGTTGAACTGCCCGCCCCGCTATCGCGCTTGGCTGCCTTCGTCGCCAATTGAAGACAAAGTGTAGTTTTGACAGTTTTGAAAAATCCATGCATCTTCTCACAAAGTTGTTTGTGACAAATGTGTAATGTCGCATTACACGCATTAAAACTGTAATAAAGTCGCTTAAGGACAGCAACAACAACAACAATAATAAAATAGAGCATTACATTATCTCCCAGTGGCCGCCATTGTTGTCAAATGTTCGAAAGCGAAAGTTACAGGTGTCGAAATGTCAAAGCATTAACATTGACCTCTGCACCCGCGTTTCATGTGACCCTTCAAAATTGTGTGTGTGTGTGTGGCGCGCTTGCTGAAAAGTGAAAATTTACGCTCAGTCAAATGTGTTGACACCGAGAGATCATGAAGATTGTCGTCTGTCGCCAGCTGACGGCCGCCTTATGCCGGCTGAAGGTGCTCTCTGCGTGTTGTGTGAATTTTTGATAAATGACGAAAGCTTTTAGTGTTTTACTGTCTCACAAACTTACAGTCGGAAGCTGGCACAATCTGCAGCATTTAGATATTTCATTAATTTATCGTTTAGTATTAATATTTTATTCTTTCCTCCGTGAGGTAGTAGAAGTCATAAATGTTGTTGACAATAATAAATACTTTGACATTGCAAAGAGGCAAATTTATTGCTGTTGCCTTGATATTGTAATGGAGATAACATCTGTTGAGTATTCAGCTTAGTTTGTTGAAATATTGATACAGATTGGGGGAGTGAAGAATTATTTAAACACTGCCAGCCTAATTTCACAAGCAGCAGTTAGATAACAGTCTTATGCATTCGCCGCTGACCATGAAAAACATTCAGTTGTTGGATTTACTAATCCGAAGCTGGTCTCATATAATCCCTTGTTCCTATTCGCAAACAACTAGTACAGTCGATTTTCAAAAGATTCTCTTGAGCCGATTTTTACCAGCCATAGATAGGCACAAGTAGTTAACACTTGGTGACGGGTCTGGATCATCATGTGAATGCATAACATCTTCCCAACCAATATCCCGAAGCTTCTAGCGAGTCACTATTGATGTGTGTGGGCTAGCGTGGTCTTGATGGAACACAATTCCTTCCAGAGCTGGCGTCTTCTGGGCGATTGCTTTATCAGTTCAGGTTCCGAGTTAACAATTTGATCGTAGGAGACCACCTCATTGTATATTATTCCTTGCGAAAACCACCAAAGACAGCCAATCCACCATTTAAGGCGAACCAGCAGCTGTATGCCATACGAACTAACCGATCAAAATCAAGTTCTTGTATGAAATCTTTATATCTGTGAAGGGTGTTGTAGCCTCGGTGCAACCGAAGTTAACGCATTTTCTTTGCTTTCAATAACATACGCATATGAAAACTTACATACACATATTCAAACATATAAAAATATATCAAGCGATATCTGAAAATTGAAAATGTGTTATAAACTACAGAGCGGCAATAAATTCGCCAGCACGTATACGCCCTGGCATACAAATATGCCACAATTCCCATTTGTGCAATGTGTCGGCGGGCGACAAACGACGGGCTATTGCAAAGGCAGTAAATGAACCGCTCCGTCGTTAAACTGAAAACGGACTCACATAAATGAAATCAATAAAAAGCAAAAAAAAATAATGGCAGTAACGAGCAAAAATATACAAATCCACTTCCTGCGTTGAGCATATATTTCCTCTCGCATAAGGATACACCTGCCGTGTGAATGCAGGAAGAACGCAAAATGGAGACTTATAGTTGTACATATATACTCGTACTTATATATTAGCGTGGGTCAAAACAACGCATATATTTTTCGCTTAATACGCTGAAAAATATGTTTTCAGACACCTCTAAGAAAGTCACTTCAAGTGTGAGCTCTTAATTGTAACGAGAAGGTCGGTCCTCCGCCTCGCAATTTCAAGATTTTTATTTACTATCAGTAAGAAAAAAATGTAAATCTTGCTTCCAACTACTAGAAAAAAATATTTCATTTGATAGGTTTAATAAAAAATTGAAAGCTCTTCAGAGTACCAAGCGAAAAAAATACTCAGATTTTTGACCCACCCTAATATACATATCTGTACCTATGTTCATGTATTACACATTGAAAAAGTATAACTCCTCATTTCGGTAATTTATTGCCTGTCAAATATAAATTGCTTTTACCCCACAGCATACTTTCCAGATATCAATATTTTTTGCGATTATATATCGGTCACTTTTAAAGGAGTGTTGTGCTTTAATGAAAAAGTAATCACATATTGCAGGTAATGAAAGTTAAAAGCTCAATTGCATACCAAATGCAAAACGTGAAAGCTCAAAATAAAGCTCAATACTAAAATTTCGTAAAAGTTGAGCTTTTTTTATTAAAGCTATGCAGTACGAAATTTTAGTATGAAGCTTTACTTTGAGCTTTCACGTTTTGGCTTTGATATGCAATTCAGCTTTTAACTTTCACTAACGTACTACATAAGTACCGAAAGTACTGTGAGAAAGCTTTGAGCAACTTTCCTTCAATATCACTAATTCAATAGTTGGTAACTTACTGAGCCAAATTTCAACTCAATGTCATATTTCTTACTTTTACCAATTCAACTTCGGTAGAAAAGCTCTGAAGTGAATTGGTGGAAAAGCTTCGTAAAGCTCTTCTTTGCTAATAGTTATAAGTAGTATTACTGATGCATTTTGGGTAATTAAGCATTTTAGCACTTATGTGACTTTTCTTCGCGGTAAAAAAAGCTTTGTGAAAGCTTGGTAATATTCTTCTAAAATCCAATGCATATTTTTTTTTAACAGCGATATTAAACTTTTGTAATTTTTGCATTGTTCATAGCGAAAGCTCTTACAAATTCATTAATGTTAATTTTGAAGATGTAATCAAAAGCTTTATGTGGAATGAACTTTTATAACTGCTTCAAATATAAAATAACGATTACAATTAAGCTTTTTAACAAAAGCTTGCTTTATAAATTTTTTTTTTTAAATGGAATAAAATAGACGAAAGCTCGGTGAAAGCTCTGCTTCTTAGTTTTTGTTTTAAACTGCAAATTGTAATAACGTGCATTTTATAATATTGTATTTGATTTACTGAATACTAAATATATTTGGAGTCTTCTTCATGGTCTTCACACACTTCAAAGTTCAAATTGCAGTAAAACTTCAGAAATTTCGAATATTTAAACTTTTTACGCAACATTTGCAGCCAAAAGGACGGTTGTAAACGCTGCAGCATTCACAAAGAAGTTAAATTGTGGACCGTCGAAAGAGTACCCTTCACATCACACATTCGCCACCTACACACTCACGTGGCGAAAGCTCTTTAATTGGCGAGCACACCAACGGTATTTTGCTACGGAGTTCCCATACAGTTTACGCGCTTAACGCTTGTCTTGCCCTCCATTAATACCATGATACTGCAGACAGTCATTCGAAAATCCTTATTTCTGATTTCTTGTTTTTGTCCTTTTTTTGGTATTTATTTATTCCTCTGCTTTTAGCTTTTGTTTGGCCATTGTCAGTAGCAATTAAATTGATTGCATTTCTCTGCTTGTGATTAATTTTGTTACTCTTCCGCTTACAGCTTTAATTTCGGCACAGCTAACGGTGTCTCGTTCTGCCGATTACTTGCGAATCCAGTAACTTGTTCATGTTCGTTTTTTTTTATTTTAACCTATATGCATACATATGTACTATATCCATTATGTTCTCTTTTTGTTCTATTCTCTGGCTCCTGCTACTTTTATGAGGTTTACTGGACTTTTATTTCAATTGTGTCTGAATTTTTAAGCTGCTCTTTGTACTTATTTTATTTTTTCTTGAGATAAAAAGCAATTCAACTTGGGCTGCAAGTGTCAGTGATAATTTTTGATTTTATCTTTTCTTTGTTTACTAAAGTGACTAAAGGACTAAAGGGAGTTACTTCCATATACAAGTGTGAAGGAAAGCATTTACGGAATAATACTACCTTAAATTTCTAAAAGTTGGCGTTAATTTACTGGACCGACATAAACTTAAAGTAGGCACAACAAAGTCATGTGAACAAGTAAGTAATAAGTCACTTGTGGATAGAAAACTATCAACTGATAAAAAAGCAATCTTACGACTTGTAAAGTGACTGAGTTTCACAGTATAGTTCTCATGATGACTTTCGAGAAGCTGCAAATTAAAAACACTCCTGGATATTATAATTCAATCTGCCAAGGGCTGAAAGGCTGTTCTCACGAGAGACGACTCTCCACCTACCCTGATATCGGATTGCCTTGAAGAATCTGAACTTAATAACGATATGATAAAAATTCTTTAACAGCTTTCCAACAACGTTTAATTTCTCACCTGATGCAGTGTTCAGGACCACACAATATTCAAGGTCATTCCTTGCTCTACATGCTTTATGTGTTAGCCTTACTTATTGTAATAACTAATTGTTTGTTATAGTATTTTTTATGTTATATAATTTTTTGGAAGTATACATTAAAACTAATTTTTTTCTTTTCCAGCTTCTAATTGCCTACGCAGTTGTTCCAGAAGCAAAATCCTCCGGCTTGAAAATGTAAGTCTTGCTTTTCGTAAATTACTTGTACTTATATTTCCATTCATTCCAATATTCAACTTAAAATAGGAAAATTTAGACTAATTCTTGTCAGTGGCGGATTCGCGGGGGGTGTTGGGGTTGAAAACCCGAAATGTAAAATAATTAAAGATTGACGAAAAATGTATTTAGTTAATAGATTGATTCATAGAGTCCGCTACCATCCTAAAATCAGAACATAATTGTAATTACAATTCTTAAAAATTTACGGAGCAATATCAATATTAAAAATATGTTGGAAAGAAAAACATCCCTCAGAAAGAAATACTGGTTGCGCTACTGATTTTATTATGGCTAGTTGACTTTAAGGATATATCCTCCCTTTGAATCTATCTTCTGAATGAAATAATGTTGTTTTAGATAGATATTCTAGACATCAAGGGTGATCCATTTCGAGGTTCCCTACTTTTTTAAAGAAAAAACACAGAAACTTCAAATTTAATGGGAAATCTTTATTATCATTCGAAAGAACATTCTTTGGCATTTATTTTTTGAAGATTATCTCTTTCAAATGTTGGCCGCGGCTACATCTCAGATCCGTTGAGTCCAATTTTCGATGACTCGTTCGAGCATTTCGACTGGTTAATGACACGAGTGATGTTTGGCTCCAAGGCCTGAAACGAAGCGGGGTTGTCCGCTTAGACTGTAGACTTTACATATCCCCACAGGGAAAAAATATAACTGTGGGATATCTCAAGATCTTGGTGGTTAATCGACCGGCCCAAAACGTGAAATTATCTGCTCTCCGAAGTGTTCTCTCAATAAATCCACTGTCCGATGCGATGTGTAATAAGTGGCGCCGTCTTGTTGTCGAGCTTCAATTTCGGGCATAAAATAGTCGGTTATCATGGCGCGATAACACTCGCCATTACGTTCTCACTGGCATCATTTTTGAAGAAATATAAACCGATGATTCCACCGATGCATAACCCGATCAAGCCGTTGTTTTTTCTGAATGAAATGGCAGTTCTTGAATCTCTTCAGGTTGGTCTTCGTCCCACATCCGAAATGGGCTTCATCGCTGAACAAAATTTGGCTGGAAAATGTCGGGTTTTCTTCAAATTTTTCAAGTGTCTACAGAGCGAAGCAATGTTTCTTGGAAAGGCCGATCGGTTTCAGTTCTTGCATAAGCTGTGTTTTGTACGCTTTCAATTTAAGATCTCGACGTAAAATGCACCCAGTTGTTCCAAACGTCAGTCCGAGTTGCTGCGAACGGCTCCAAATCAACTTTCCGCGGTCTTAAAATACACTCTCAGCTTCGGCTGCTATATTTTCTTCACGGCGTGCTGAACGTGGTATATTATGCACATAACTCTCACAATTTTTACAAGCGAGTTTCATCGCACTCCTAGCTCCAAACAAATTTTCTAATCTAAATTTAATTGCAATTAAGTGGTAACATCGTATGCTAATATTTGCACATTTTTAGATATTTTATATAATATTCTTATCTTTTATATAACCGAAAGTGTATTTTTTTGAATATTACCAAATCTACCACAAAATTTAATAGGTGTGGCAACACTGTTCCATATAACATTGAAATACAACCATTTAAAAAATTCAGAAGCTTTCTACTTTTACTAAAATAATTTGAAATGTAAAATTATTTTCACATTTTTTTCTATTTAAAGTAATATGGTAACACTGTAAAATATTACAGCTTCAGTAAAGCCACTTTTGACCCCATATGATGTAATATCCGCTATTGACTTCCACTACTTTGCACTGATTCTGCTCCGCCTATCAAATCTAATTATTCAACCATTACATTGTTGTTGTTGTAAATAAGAACTAACACCAACGAAAAGCAAGTAAAATGTGTAAAAAAGTAGCAGAGAAAAATTGCATTTCAAAACAGAGCATGTCAACGGACAAACGAGCAACAAAAGATAGCCATCGGAGCTTCCTTTCTGCGACAACGCGAATGACAAGCGAAATGCGCACGAACAAAAACACTTACGCAACAACAAACAAAGTTTAGCAGCACAGTGTTTGAGCAGCAACACTTCGGGCCGCACCTCATATTACTTAACATTTTTGTTGTTTTGTTGTTGTTGGAATTTGTTTAGATCTCTTCGCTGTTTTCGATTTTTGAAGTCTCTAATGCTTTCATTTTCCAAATTGAATTCTAAAATAAACGCCAAACGCTTTGTTCAACTTCAACGGCTGCGTGTAGCACTTGTTATTGTTGTTGCTTGTGTTGCCGCTGCGCGCTTCGTCAATTATGCGTCGCGCCACAGCAGCGCCGATGTCGACACGCCACGCAGCAACAAAAAGACAAACAAAAAGTACCAGCGCCCTGAGAGGATGACATAAATTAGATTAGCAACATGAACGCGCCGCGCCACAAACAAAAAAAAAAAAACAAAAAACAAGAAGAAGAAGTATAAAAAGCGAAAGTAACGCCAGAACATAAGCGTGTCGCAGGCGCGCTGCCGAAACAGCAACCAAATTGCCGCAGCACCAACAAATCGATATCAAATCGAAGCTCAATGAATCAAATTGTAATAACATGTTGTTGTTGTTGCGGTAGCTAATGTTTCGCGTGTGTGCGCGCGGATCTCTAAATGTTTTTCGTCGATAGCCGTCGATCGCTGCGCGCAGATTGTCGGAAATTTATGTGGATAATTGAGTGAACAACGCGGCGCCACCAACTCGAAACAAGCGTCAACAACAACAAAAACAATGTGTGGCGTACATAACTGACTGACTAACCCAGCGCGCCACAAAGCGACCAACCTTCCTGTCTACTTACGCGCCTACCTGAATGCCGCCGACCAGTTGACAATCGCGCTGGTATTTTAGGTTGCGCCAGCGCGTTTAACACTCGCCGCGCTCGATTGGACAAATTGAATATCGCCAGTTAATTCATTATTTTATTCATTTTCTACTTTTGGGTCGCTCATTGGCAGCGCTGACCTATAGTATTGGCATTTTTATTAGATAATTAATTACAATTAGCTTATGCAAAATCAGCTGGGGATGTGCAAAGTCGCTTGGTCGGGTGTAATTATTCAAAACGTGAACTCTTAAGAGCGAGCTTACTCATTGCAGATTTGTGGTGTGCATATATAAAGGGTGGTTATGGCTCTGTTATGTGTAAGAGCAAGTTTTTGTGTTTTAATAAGTTAAGTTAGGTTAAAAGGTGGATCAAACGCCAAGAAGGATCTCACCTCAACAACTCAGAACGCTGGTTCGCTATCACAAACTTGTTGATGTATCTAATATGAATTTCGGCTATCTTTTCTGATTCGCAGAAAATGTGATTGTCGAGTTGTTTCAACTTCTTTATTGTCGTAGACACCGCTTAGGCGGATATAGCCCAGTTTAAAAAAGCCCGCCAGTCGTTCTTCCTTTTCGCTGTTTGGCGCCAATTGGAATGAATGCAACGACTCGGCGACGGAGTCTCTTTCCCACCAAGAATCCCACACCGAATTTGCGCTCCTTTATGCGGTAAATGCCACAAGGATCTACTCGTCTCAATCCTTGTCCCGTCCACCGCACTTATTGGACTATCCATCAACCAGCTGGACAGCGGCACCTTCGCAATCAAGGAACCGGACATTCCAGGTGCATGCCCTTAAATCGTAATCCTTAATGCGTTTGCCATGGTCGTCATCAAAAGGGGGGTCTCTCGTCTGAGGCTGTGGTTTGCTTTCCATGGTGAGCGTTTTTTACGTGGTGGGTCTCAAACCCAGCGCACAACCTCAAATCAAACTTTTTGATTTAGAAAACTGTTCTACATTATCCGTTCTATAAATTTCAAACCACATGCAAGCCAGAGTCTTTTGTGATTCAGACACGTTTTCAGCTTTCGAGATACTTTCAGAGCTCCGAGAAACAACCGCTTTTATAATATACTCTGAGCTGATATCTATATACAATAATAATTAAAAAAACTTCTTTCAGTTGAATTCATCAAGCCGCTTAGAGCTTTGTCGGAGCTTTTATAGAAATACAAAAAAAAATATAAGCTTAAGGAGAGCTTTACCTCCAGCACAATTTTTTTGCCTAAAAATCACATATTTTTTCGACAAGAAATTCCAAGTTAACCTTTCATTTTCGCTCACTTAACAACTGTCTATAAGAGGAGCTCTTTCTATAACCATTGGATTGAGGTTAGGTTAAACTGGTAGGCCGATAAGTCACGCATAGACCAGTTTTAGTCTTTTGCGATACCATATTCAGTTTCTAAGTTCAAGAAAAGTTGTCATCTTTAAGGCTTCCTTACCGCAAACTTTCACAGACTCTATGGCCTCACGATCGATACCGCCTGCAGTGTATCATACCGTGGGGACGCCAGATGCTTACAGCGTAGTCTTGCCAATGTGGGACAAGTGCACAAGATGTGATCTACTGTTTTCTTGGTGCCCGGCTCTAAACATTTCCTGTAGTCTTCTCGATCTGTCAGCCCCATTCTGCGTGCGTATGTCGCCACCAGACAGTGGACAGTGCATGCCTGAAGTTCGCTGCCCGTAGCTATGCCTGCCTCGTTCCTCCTTACGGAACTGCTCATTTATGATTTGAGCACTTATCAAGACTTCTAAGCCATAATAGTTGTTGAACTTTATAGAAATTTGCCTATCTTCCCTTGTCTTCGAGGTTATTGCTTCAATCTCAGAAGTTTCATCTCTTTTGATTTTCTTACCAGTCTTGGATCTCTCATCAAGTCATGTTACTGTATTTGCTGTAAAATTTTCATGATGTTGATCTGCTCTCTATTTTCTTCATAGTCCTCTTCAATCATCATATGGAATATTTTTCTATATATTTTTCGTTTTGCCGATTGTAGAGTAATCATGTAGGCTTGTTTGTATTTGGTGAAGGTACATGATACTCCTTCTTATACTCTTGCAACATGTTGTTGTAAAGTATAATCGTTCTTACTAATAGTTTTTTGCGAATGCAGAAAGCCAAAGGTTCTTCGACGGCGATATTCAGAGAGGTAAACATGCCACGGGTTATAGTGTTTAAAAAACTTTCGGAAGTAAAATTGAAGCTCAACTTTTTCGGTTAGGTCAAAATTGTTGTTGGAGAGCAGAAGAAGATTTGAATAGCGGGTATGTTTTCGTGGGATGAAAATGCTAACCAAATTATCAAATAAGTGTAGTTGGTCACAGGGAATATTAGCTTCATTTTAAGAAATCGAAGATGAATTGGATTGACGTTTAAGAGGATCGAGGGTAATTTGGATCTCTTCTTTATCTTACTTTCTTCTACTACTTCAAATCACATAAAAATACTAGTGTAGCGTGTGTGGTATAAAGTTTTCACTTTGAGGTCTTTAAACGAACGAACTGCCGATTTTTTTTTTGTACTTTACCATTACTTTTAACACGGATGTTAAGCCGTTAGAAAGAAAAACTAACCAAAACCGAATGAAATGAAAGTTTTTCATACAAAAAAATCCGTTATATTGAGAAACCTAAAAATACACAAGGCTAATCAAAAACAACGGTTTCGAGGAATGGAAGAAGAAACAAAAAATAAAAGCATAGTTGAAAAAAAGAAACCAAATTCTGCTAGCAATCGCGTTGAGTTCAGGCGTGTTAAGTATTTCTTATTTTTAACCTCAATTAGCTTGACATTTTTGTGATAAGGGTGCTACAGCGCAACGGCCAACTAATAGACAAAGAATGCTGGTGGGCATACATATGTACATACATACATACACACATCATCATATGTATATGACAAGCTAACGTGGTGACTCTTCTATTCTTCAGCTTTGTTGCTCCTAAGCAATTGGTCTCTTGGACGCCAATAAAAAGTACTCGCCATGAGAATTACTGCTAACTCACCATCAGCACTTCATTGCTCGCCGATTGGAATTAAAAGAAATGCCACAGCAATTACCGCTAATGCTGCGGCCACCACAACAACAACTAAAATACCACTTAGCGACAATCGGCAGTAATGAACCACAAGGGTTCCGAGTAATGTTGTATGGGAATGTCACCGCCCAGCAACCTTAGAAATTTCCCAATCTATGCAAACAGATCTGCTGGGTTGTGGTGGTCGTGGTGAAGATCGTGCGATATGAATGCGCAGCTGCAGAGTGCACGAGCAAGCAAGAGTCGCATTTATAAAGAAAACAGTGAAAACTGAAAATAAAAAGTGAAAAGTTGCTTCCTCACAGCGCTAGAGCGCCTTCTCTTGGCTGCGTGAGGCACGTGCAGCGGTTGTTTCCCCATGATTTTATTTTTTTTTTTTTTTTTTTTGTTTTTTGACTATTGTCTCTTCATTTTGTTGTTATTAGCTTTGCTAATGCCCAGCAGATAAGCGAACTTCTACTTATTGTTCTTTACTTAGCTTCTATTGCTTGCAAACTATTCTTCAAGACTTCGTGCATACCAATGTATGTGTATATGTGTGTGTGCCCATATATACTCGTACATCTTCGCGCGCATTGGGCAAGCGTCTATTATCTCTTTGGGTCAAGATAAGATTACAAACAATTGAGCTCAACCCCGACGCGCACACACAAATCCCAACAGTCACACTAATGGATGTCCAAGGCAGCAGAAGCCTATTGAGGACGCCGTTGCTGGCTGAGGCACAGTGTGTCGATTTTGATAAGAGTTAAGACACATTTTCTTTATTATTTCGGGAAATGCTAGAATGTATCTTCAGACTTATCAAAAGTTCTTATTTTCTGCGTATTTTCATGAGGGAAAAAAAGAAAAAGAACAACTTCACTAAATAGTAAGAAATAAATTATGATTTAAAAATTAAGTAAAATTTTTAAAAATTACTTCTCTATACTTAAGTCACCTTCGCAGAAAAGTTTCGAAGTTCGAAATATGTAAAATTTGTCAGGACTCCTACTAATGCAGTCGTCATATCCAGCTTTATAGATGTTTTAATAAGAAATAAATACTCAGAATAGTTTGGTTAGGTCTCCAAGAAATGACTATTTTTGTATTACTTCATGGTTCCAATATTTTTTTAGGTAAGGCTCCAAGAAATGGCTACTTCAGCATTACTTCATAGATCCGATATTTTTTTAGAAGTTTCACTCGAACATTGAGCATATATTTCAAAAATTCAAAAAACTTAGACGTTTGGTCTTCATAATTGAAGATGAGCTTTGCCTGAATTCAGAAGTTGGGTGGCAATAACAAATATCATGGAGTTACTTAGAACCCACTAAGAAAATTTCATCAGAATTAAGTATACTTTCACATTTCATTTAACCACAATGGCTTCAAAAAGTCTACAGATCTTGGTCTTTTGTACGATTTCTGACCCTCTCCGTGCTATTCTTTGTATTTTGTTTTACCTCGGATTCGAATCCTATTTTATGATCTCCTGAATAAATAAACAAAGTTATGATTTAATGAAGGCCTAAGCCCGTAGATTAGATTAGGTTAGGTTAGATGGCTGGTCGAAGATCGCTCGTGGACTTCTATATGTAGTTCTTTGTGATGCCATAGAAAGGAAAAACTCCTGTGTTCGAACTATAAATTTACAAAACGCTTAGTAACCAATGCAAACTTGCACGGCTCGGTGGAATGTCCGAAGGTATGCGTACCCAAGTGCTTACATAAATCTTGACCGCCCAAACTCGGGACAGTCAAGAAGGAAGTGTTGAGTTGTTTTCACCTCTTCTTCTTCCATACAGCTTCGGCAGATAGCGTCCGGTAGAGTTCCCAGCCAATAGGGCAATGGACCGTCAAAAGCTCCACTACTAGGGAGAATCAGTGCTGGAAGATTAGAAGAAACCCTACTACGAAAAGTTTCAACCTAACTAAAAGCGATCTCAAGTTGCCACAACTTCACTTTAAAAAGCTTTTCTGCCTCAAAGCTCACAGGAAAGCAGCAAATGTGTTATGTGTTCGATAGACTCTGATATCTAACAATTAACACTAAGGGTAATTTAACCTAAATGTGCCTAGCTGATCTCCGTGTAAGTTATTTTCTATTTCTTCCTTCTGAGATGCCTTAAAAAATTTCAAATGGAGAATCTCCAAAAAAAAAAAGAAATTTAGGAACTCTATAAAGATCTTCCAAATTAAACTGAAGTGAAGTGAAGATTATGCTGTTTTCAACCACTGTATATTTACATACATATGTACATATATACAATATGTGTATGTATCCATGTATTTCTATTTACCTATGGTGACTGATCCAACAGTCAGTCCAACACAATTTCGGCATCAATCTTGACATTTGGCACTCTCTTCATTTTAGGCTATTTAAATAGCTACTTAAAATAATTTCAAATTTCAAAAAATGAGCGCTTACGCTTTTTACCCCCGCCCGCTCGCCTCTATTTTGTTTCTACTGCTCCAGCGTTAGGGATTTCGTTCGTCTCTGAAGAATTACTTACCGTTTTATCTCTACACATTTACATACAAATATATTACATATGAATGTTAAATAGTATGTGTTGTTGTTGTTGCGCGACCGCAACATCTTTAGCTCCAACAAGCGTTGTTACTTACTTACCTCATTCACTTAGCGCTGAACTCTTTGCTTGCCTCTGCGCCATTGTCGCTTCATTGTCACTTTTAATGTTAATGACGATCTAACACTCGAGATAAGTATGTATGCGAGTGCCTGCATGTGTGTGTGTGCAGTCGTGCAAAGTAAATACATATAATGATTACTTGAAGTTTTTAAGTAACAAAGCGCTGCCAATTGCTTGCGCGTTCGTGGCGCGGTGTGCAAAGGTGGTGGCTTCTTGGCTCTTGGCTCTGGTCGCTTTTGGCTTTTTATTATGTGACTACTATTTTCTTTGTCTTTAGTCTTTGCTCTTATTGCTGTTTGTTGTTAGTGTTGTTGTTGTTTTTGTTGTGGCTTTGTCGTAGTTCACCTCATCTCTTGTAATTTAATGCTTTGACGCACGTGCGCTTTGTGTTTCTTTCAATTAATTCTCCAATTTTTTCGGTTTCTTCAACACAAGTCTGACTTGCTTTGCATTCGCTAGTTGTTACTGTTGTTGCACTACGCTTATTATCTTTATGTTGTTACGTGTTGTTTTAATTTGTTTGTTGTCTTTTTTAAGTGCTTTGTTATTAGTTGCCACTGCTATTTTTGTTGTTGTCTGCTTGATATTATTTTCATTTAATTTGTCTTAAGAATTTGTACTACAACTTAATTAAGTCTTCTGCCGTTGGCGACGCTTTAATAGCTGACATTTGAGCGTGGAAACTTTTTTGTGAGCGTGTAGAATATTTAGTGTATCTTGGACTCGGATTTTTTTTATTTTTGCATTTTGTTTATTATGTCACATTCGTTACATAAATAGTATTGTCATGCAAAGCTTCGAACTAGAGATAAGCGGAAACTGGATATTTAGTCCCAATACCGATCATTAATCCTCAGATACATAAGTAGAACGTAACAATCTACAAAAAGAGAAGAGCAGAAAGTCGTTAGGTTCCTTTAAGTACCACTTCTCATTAATTTGAGTATACTGCGCTGAAATATTATTAATGACCTATTAGAAAGAGAGAGAAAGGGAGAGAGACAGAGAAATGGGAAGCCTTTCTTTGTTTCATTAAGCTTCGTGTCCCTAACTCGGTATAATGGCCCTTGTGCGAACGTTTTTTTCTAATTCTCGAAACAGTTGCCAAAGCCAATTTCCAGAATAGCCTTCAAGGCCCGTAGCGATTCACGTCTAATGTCTTCAATTGACTCAAAACGGTTTTCCCGGGGCGGTCGTTTGGGTTTGCTGACTAGCCAGAAGTCACACGGAGCTAAATCAGGCGAATGCGTTGGATGTGACGCGATATTTGTTGAAACTTTAACGAAAAACTCAGGAAGAATCAATGCAGTATGCAACAGTGCAATATCGTGGTGCAAAAGTCAAGAGTTGTCGGTTCATAATTCCGGCTTCTTTTTACGAATAGCTTTGAGCAAACGTCGCATAATACTTCAGTAGTTTTCCCTGTTAACAGTTTGGCCGGTCAGAAGGAATTCGGACTGCACCACAACTCGATAATCGAAGAAAACTGTCAACATAACCTTGATTTTTAACCTGCTTTGTTGTATTTTGACGCTTCAGCTCACCTTTGCCAAGCTCATCGACCAACTGATCAGCTGTTACCGTGTCCCAAGCATAGATCCAAGAATCGTCTATTACGTTTCATGACATCCTGGTAGTCGGAAAGCATTGTTTCACAGACGTTAACGTGACGCTGTTTTTCGAAAAAAATTTAATGACTTTGGAACCAATTGTGCTTTCCCTTCTCTTAGGTCCAAATGATCTTTCAAAATGGTTTTCACCGATCCTTCCGATATTCCAACGATGTCAGTGAGAGCACCAATTCCTTTATTTTACTGACATGCTGATCGTGAGTTGATGTTGATAGCCTTCCTGGACTAATGATTATTTTGATGTGACATTTGACACAGATGTTCTGTTTCTTCGTTATAATGGAATAACATATCCGAACATTGCTACAAACAAGCAACGAGCAATATGGAAGTAATCAATGGCGCACTCTCTTCGAAAAGACTAACCGAAAGTACGCCAAAATCCAGCTTAAAAGTTCAATACTGTCATTTAATACCTTTATCCAATTGCAACAACCACAAGTAGTATGAAGAGAATGAACAAAGAAGAAGAACTAGCAAATTAAAAAAATACTAAAGAAGAATCTTAAGTGAGTTGTAGCAATTGAAGCGCCACTGGAATAGCAGAAAGAAGCAATTAAAATAATAAAGCAAGTATCTGCAAGTTCAACCGAAAGAGTGCACCAAAAACTGGGGTGAAGCGACCCTATGCATTAACTGCTACTTGCTGTTTACTATTTATGGGTGAAGCTCAAAGAGACGGGGGTATATCACTCACAGTTGGCTAGCTGTGCCGAAGGACGGCTAAATTGACTCTTCACTTGGCCAGTCGCCATCAGCTTGGACAAAGACGTGGTAATGCCGGCGAACTCTTCGTAATATCCTCGGCAGTACATACAGCCCTTGTTAGATTTGTTTTTATGTTTCTTTTGCAATTGTTGTTGCCCACAAGCGAATTCATTACTGCAATGTTAATTGACAAAATTACGTAATTAGAAATTGGCATTGAGAATATTAGAGGAAGTGATAACTTAGCGTGTAAATTTTGTGGGACGTTCGTTGGCTTATTATGGGAAAGAATAGCAAGCATTTCTCGCTTACTCTCCACTCTTCGTTTTTGATTTTAAACTTTGCTGTTATAGAGTTTCGTTATTGCTTACTGGGCTCTCGCTTTGGCAATGAAATCGAATTTTAAATGTTTTCAGCTGAATTTTGAAGAAGAGTGCAGAATTCTAGATGTTGGAGTACTTAAACAGCAGGCTAATTGGTAGTTTTAATAAATTTTAACTTCAGGTGTTTAGATATGGCGCAAATATTACCTAATGCAATTATCTAATCTTTAACCTCAAAATATAGCAATAGTAAGAGAAAACTCAGATCTTCTCTCTCTCTCTAAAAATGTACCAGTTATAGTCCTATCGGAGAACATTTCGTTTGATAACAATAGCTGATATTATTGAATGCTTTCGCAGCCAACTTCACACTTAACTGCTTTACTTGTAAAAAATAAGGTTATGTTAGCTGTTTCGTGGGATTTCAAAGAGGTCGTTTATTTTGAGCTTTTGCCCGACAATTCTACCATTAACTTTGAAATGTATTATGACCAGCTGAGCAATTTGAGTGGTGCACTCAGACAGAAGAGGTCAGAATTGATCAATAGAAAATATACAATTTTCCATCAGGATAATGCGAGACCTCATACAAGGCCTACCACCTACGCCATATTTTCTATACTTGGCACCTTCGGACTATTACTTATTCCGGTCTCTGCAAGTTGTTTTATTGGACAAGTTGTATTCACGAATTTTACAGATTATCCAAACCATTGTTACAATCCTCCATGAAATTATTGAGATCGGTAACCATAGCTGCCATACAAACTGTTCGATCGAACTCAAGTCTGTACATGCTTCAATGGTCCGAACTGAACATTTTTTTCGGTGTTTGTATCGCTGCCTTTGACAAAAAACCGTGAAAAATTTTGTGAAGATACAAACTCTTGAATCTTCTATGCTTAACTTTTTCGCAAAGCATCTCTCTTGTTTAATGTCCCTTCGCCTATAAATTCATCCTTATTGTCTATATTTGAATAATGAGTCCAAGTATTCATCTGGAATAAATTTTATAGGCAATTAAGACTTAGAATATTTTTTTACGGTCTCGGTTATAATACATTATGCAAAAAGTACCCGCAAAATATTTAATTATTCATCAATATTTATTTTGTCGCCTTCAAAGTAATCCCCACCAGATGTAATACACTTATGCCAACGATTTTTCCACACCTCGATTCACTTTTCATAATCACTTTTTAGAATGGCCTTCCGCTCCTCCAGGAAATTTTGTTTTATCTCTTCGATCGACTTAAAACGGGTTCCATTCCGATGATAGTTGACTTTTTTGCATGTCAAGCTGATAAACCCATGCCTCATAGGCAGTTATAATACTCTCCTTGAATGTGGGATGTCCAAAGAGACCTGTTTACTTTACTCTCTTTGAAAAAAATCAGCTTTATCGGGACGAGTCGACCAAGCACACGTTTCATACCCAAAATATCCACCGAAATCATTCAAACGGACTTGCGAGAGATGTCAATCTCTTATGTCATCTCTCTAACACTTGCCTGACGATTTACAAGCTTTTATTATTTTTAATATTTTCGTCACTTGAAGAGGTGGAAAGTCGTCCAGAAAGAGGCATGTCTTCAACCATCTCTCGACCGTCTTTGAAAGCTTTGTACTACTTGTAGATTAATTTTTTTGAAATATCATTTACCCGAGGTGCTTTTTCGTCACAATGTAAGTAAAAAATTGAGTTTTTGGCAAACATTTGCAAAACGTACTGCAAATTTTTGAACTTATTAGTATTAGAACACAACTTTTAATGGCACTTGTGAGTACTCAAACATAATACTTAGCATTAGAACTAGCTAAGTACTACGCTTAGTTTATACCTGCATTTCGCTAAAAAGACGAAAAAGACAATAGTGCGACTAACTGCAAAAGTGTTCAGCGGAATGTAAAGAAGAAGCAGAAAACTATGTTATTAAAGCATATTCATACATACATACAAGTATGTACAAATATATGAGGAAATAACACCCGCGCTCAAGCAACCAATATGGCGGGCAACTATGTATGGCAAACTAAAGAAATCCAAAGTTAAACTACTACTTAGTGAAGAAATAAATGACAGTCGCTGCACAAAAGCTGAAAAGAAGACATACGCTGCCAGCGAGGCGCATGACGGGAGAGGGGACCATGTTTAAGTTAATAGCTGTGAGGAGGGAGACTTTGCTTTAGTTGTCGCCTATGAGCGTAGGTGGAAATACTATGTGCTTTTGAAAATTGTTGTTGCTGCTATTGTTGTAGTTTCACATATCTGCAAACACATATGTAGGTGCGCATGTGAGAATGTGTATATGTATACATATTCGTTGAACATTATGTTGGGAGGGGCGTTAAGTATAAAGTTGACCTCGCTTTACTTACAAAAGCACACAGATTAGAATTGTATTAGAGGCTTAAGCGTGCAAGCGTAAAGCGTCTACGTTCAGAAATAGAAAAAGTAGAAATAAGTGGAACTAATGGTGGCGGAAGAAGATGTTTTGCTTTTGCAAAGGGTTGCCGAATGTGGGAAAAATGAGGTTTAAAAACATTTTTTTTTCTTTTTTTGAGAAAATAATTTAAAAAAAATAGCGTTGAATTGGGTTTTCAAATTAAAAAAAAAAAAATCCGGAATTATATTTGAAAATATTTAAAATGATAGATAATAGTACGTAGTCCCCGTTATGAAACTATTTTTGTTAGTTTTCGGCATATTTTTCGAGCGGTTGTGCGTTTAGTGTCACCGCTTAGTTTAGCAAATCTCAAATAAATGTTTGAAATAATAAGTTTCACTCTCTAAATGTACTTCCTCTGCACTACAATTGTAGTATATTGCATTTGGCAACCCTGTCGATATGTATAGCCGCTGCTAAACATCTTGGTGCCAGCACGCAACCTCAGTTATCCACCCATTGCTTTATGGCTGCAGCAGACGCAAATGACCCGAGCCATGAAATGAAAAGCTAAATTAGCTAAAATTGCCTGTTAATTTAAAGATTATTACGTTGGACTCCCATTGCTTCATATGTGGAATGAAGAGCTACATTTTCAATATAAAATCTCAGTTATTGTTTATGTTCTTGGCGCGGTGATTTGCGTTGGCTTTTCTTGCGCTGAATTGGGTTTTCTAGTTTTTTCTAAACTATGGTAGATTAAGACATATGCTGATACAAATACTTACACAGATATTATGTAAGGTCATCTCGAATAGTCGCTTGCTTTTTGCTGTGAATTTAATTTTAATGTGCTTTATGGAATAAACTATGAACTCACCGAAGCAGTGGTGATGTGCCCACTGGCTAAAGTTACAAAAGTCTCAAATGTGGAAGACATTTCTTTATGTAGTGAGAATTCGGAAGTGTTTTTGTCGCAAGAACGAAAAAATTTATACAACTATGTATTTAGATCATATCATGAATCTCTTACATGAACATTAATGATCATTAAAGGGAAATTTACTCTTCAAGTAGGTCATGTTGACAACTTTGGGTTCATCATCTTAGTAGTGCAGCCGAGAAAACCTGCCTAAAAAAAAGAGCAAAGAAACAAAAATATTTAAACAGCGATTTATCAAGCTGTTCTCGTCGTTTACATAGTAATGATTTCTTTACCATATAGTTAGTGCCTTATTAAGTAATTGTTTTCAAAAAAGCTTCGTCATACCATTTTAGAAAATAACCATAATTACCACTATAAGTGAGTTTATAGTTGTATGTATGTACTGTCACAGTTTACGCAGTTTTCTTCACTTAACTCTGGCATGACTATGCTATTTTGGCAATATTTTGAAATTGCTCTAAATACCCTTTCTTGTTTGGTGGTAACTCTCTGTTTTAATTCGATAATTTAGCGTACAAGAATTTTTCAATTATTTAATTTAAAACAAGACAAACGTTAACTTCGGTAAAAGCAAAGTTAGAGTACAATCCACAAATAAAAAAGTTTCCATACAAGAACTTGATTTTGATAATTCAGTTTGTATGGCAGTTATATGTTATAGTGGTCTGGTCTGAAATTTTTTTTTCAGTGATTGTAGTATTGCCTAGAATAATATTATATGCAAAATTTTGTAAAGAAATCTCGTCAACTAATAACTTTTTCCCTATAAGAACTTGATTTTGATCAGTCAGTTCGTATGACATATATAATCTTTAGTGGATCGATCTGCAAAATTTTCATGAGAATGTATCATTGCCTAGGATAAGATTGTATACCAAATTTCGTGAATATGTCTCGTCAACTCCAAAAGCTTTTTCTTTAGAACTTGATTTCGACTGTTCAGTTTATATGACAGTTATATAAAATAAAAGTCCGATCGTTACAATTTCTTCGGAGCTTTCATTATTACCTCAAACAACAAAATATGTCTCATGTCTTGAAAATATCTCGTCAAATAAACAAGTTTTCCTTACAGGAACTTGATTCCGATAGTGCCAATATCGGCAGTTCCGACAAATGGGCAGTAGCTTCTTGGGAAGAAAAAAATGTGATCAAAATTTCAGAGCGATATCTCAAAAACATGAACATATGAACAGAGAGACAGCCGTGGATGGCTGATAATTTATATTTACATATCCTATAGGGTGTCCGATGTTTCTTTTTTAGTTTTATAAACTTTGTGACAAACTGTTCAAGGCATAAATATTGCTTACGTAAGACCGAGAAAATACAAATATCCAAAATCACTTTTCTAAAATATTCAAGCAGTTATCGCAAAAGATGACATTATGAACGCGAAACGATTCCTTATAATGATTCTTCTTTTGAAAGAATTCAAGAACTAAAGGATGGTGCATTTCGCGATTCTTACTTTTATATAGAAAAAACTTTAAAGCTAATGGGGAATGTTTATTATCTTTCGAAAGAATATTCTTTGGCACTTATTTTTTGAAGATTATATCTTTCAAATGTTGGTCTCAGGTGGTCCATCTATTGAGTCCTATTTTCGTTGACTCGTTCGAGTATTTTGACTGGTAACTGGCGAATGACACCCGTGATGTTTTGCTTCAAGGCCTAAATCGAAGCGGAATTGCCCGCATAGACTTAAGACTTCACATATCTCCACAGGAAGAAGTCTAACAGTGTTATATCACATGATCTTGCTGGTCAATCGACTGACCCAAAACGTGAAATAATATGCTCACCGAACTATTCTCTCAATAAATCCATTGATTGATGTGATATTTGAGAAATAGTACCGTCTTGTTGAAACCAAATGTCGCCGAAATCACGAGCTTCAATTTCAGGCATCAAATAGTCGGTTATCATGGCGCGATAATGGTCGCCATTGACGGTTAGGTTCTCACCGGCATCATTTTTAAGAAATATGGACTGATGATTCTACCGGCCCACAAACCACACCAAACCGTTGTTTTTTTTTCTGGATGAAATAGCAGCTCTTGAATCTCTTCAGGTTGCTCTTCGTCCCAAATGCAACACTTTTGCTTTTCAACATTACATCATTGAGCCAGAAATGGGCCTCACCCTGTGCAAAATTTGCCCCGAAAACGTCGGATCTTTTTTAAACTTTTAAAGAGCCCATAGAGCGAAGCGATGTCGTTTGGGAAGGTCGAGTCCGCGAGAATCAATAAAAGCTCCCTCAATAGATTTTGAGAAGATCTGAAAGCTATTTGCTTAGTTTAGACGACTTTGATTTTCTTCAGACAATCTTTTTTGTTATATATTTATTCCGGAGATAAGCCACAATATCTGACACAACTGTTTTATTGAAAAATTTTATTGCAGAATATGTGTTCTATTGAATTCATAAAATTGTCCATAGACTCTAAACAATTTACAGACTTCCCAAACGTGAAAGTTATTTGCTTCGCTGGAGTAATATTGAGGTTCCACGCATATCAAGTGAAGAAAAGTGAACAAAAAGTTTCGATTTAAATCACCTCAGCAACTTAAGGGAAAATTATATAACAACTAAGTATATTTTTCTTTATATTTTTCAATTGCCCTGCAACAGTTAATCTACTCCACGCATGTACTCATACACAGCCATACATGGCAGCCGGGTAACGCCTCTGCATATCATCAGCCTCATCTGCGCTGCGGCAAGTGACCGCCTTTGAATTACTTTAGATTATTAGATTGAATGGAATTATTGCGTGGCTAATATTTTTTATTTTATTTAATAATTTTTTTTGTGTTCTTCTTGTTGTTGTGCTGCTGCTTCGTTGGCGACATCGTCGCGGTAATTGAATGTAATTGAGAGCGTCTTTGATGTGTCCATGAAGCACAAAAGAATAGGCCGCAACAAGATGCGTGCTTTTTAATTAAAATTTTACATACATACAAACAAACATATATTGTATGTATATATGCATGTAAGTAGATGTTGTGTGTGCGTGTTGATTTTCTTTAACTTGAAAACTATTGCGTAACAGCTTACAAGCGCCGAGTGGCGTGGCGAATTCGAAAAGGAATTTTTAGATTTTTAGTCGCATATTTTGCTCGGGCGCGCGTGCTTTAGTACAGCACATGCACACACATACAAACCTACATGTAAGTGCACTATACATATACTTGTGAATACAGCTAAGCTTTTTCATTCGATTTTTTGGTTTTTTTTTTGTTTGCTTTGTTTGCTTGTTTTCGGTTTTCCTTAGCCATTAAAGTTGGGCAAAAATGCACTTGCCACCAACTGGGGCACGCATACAATTGGGTTAATGTGCAAAACGCTGCACATAAAATTATTTTTACCAAAGAAATATAGCTTTTTGTAAACATTTACGAGCGAAATGTGTGTTGAAAAGATTCTTTTTCAAGGAAAATGCATAACTATGCGCTAGTTAAGTACACACATCTGTGTAGTGTCTGTATGTATGTGTCTGTGTGTGTTTTATATTTTTTCGCAACAAAGTAATATTGATTTGCTGAAATGCTCGTGTGTGTTTGGCCGAAAATTTCAAATTTGAAATCTCATGAAATGGAAAAACATGTCAAGCTAGCGGGCCTCAGCAAAAGCTTTGACTCACTGCTGAAAGTTGAAAATTTTAATGAACAGTTTCCTACACTTTTTGAATTAAGAATATTCCAAACTTTAGGTTAGCTTTTTAACGCAATTTCGAAAGGCATTATTTCGTAATTTGTGTCTCCTTCTGACTGCGTTATCACATATTCGAGATTTGCATAGAGTTGGATACTCTCGGTTCGGCGTCGTTCCTCGAAAGGAGGGCTTTCAATAGCTTCATTTCCATTATTTTCTACCGCTCCTGTGACATTTGTTCCAACGCGTTACTGCGGTCTATAGCGCGACGCTCAAATGCCGTTTCGCAATCTCATTGGCCGCCGCCGCTGGCTTGGACTTTGTCGGTTTGTCGTCCACGTGCTTGACGTCTAAGCTTCCCGCCTACGTCTTTGCACTTCTTCTTATTCGAGGGTGCTTTTGGTTCGCTCTCTGTTGAAGGCTACCTCTTCCAGCGATGCGCTCCTCAATACGATTATCATACGCTCGATCCGTGGCATTACACTAATTATGAGTGGCGAAGAAAGCCCGGCCGTTCTTCAACTCCACTTTAGCCCAAGCCAGCCGTTTTACCTCTTCTTCCTTCAGACTGGACTTGCCTTCGAGGCGGTTGCATATTTCGACCGCCGCCTTGTATCTCGATTTTGCCTTCAACCCCTCCTTGTGGCCCCTTCTTGTGGCCAAAGTTGGAACCCTAAAGAGCCTGCACGAGAGAGCGAAGAAATTTGTATTGCCTTTCCGCGTTTATGCAAGTCTTCATAGACTGTGGCACCTGTGCGCCATAAAACTGATTTGGCAGTATCACTGCCTGCTACCGTTGCAGTGGATGTGTGGCCGCTGGCAACACAGCTCTTACGATCGCTGTGCGCGCAGGTGGTAGCGGCCTCGTCTCCCATCGACATTTGAACCGATATCTCGAGCCGCTTTGTGCCATTATTGTCTTCCATTTTGAATTTTTTGATTCGGGGGTCTCTACTCCTAGCGTTTTATACCTACCGCCAGGTACCTCATTAGCACTTACTTTAAGGATGCATATAGAGCAGCCCAATATAAGGGGATGATTGGGAAAATACGTCAGCTTTCGCTAGGAGCCGCCTCACTGCAATGTAATGACTCTGACAGGAGCCAGCTTAAGATCATGACATTGTAATCAGCGACACCCATTGCCCAGTCGATACCCGCGCGCGAAGATCAGCTAAGAGGAATTTTTGCCGATTTGTGTGTATTTATCTGCATAAAAATCTCTCTATCAATTTTTTTTATTCAATAAAGAAATTTTTCGTTACTATTTCCAAAATTTCGGGAATTACAGCTGCAAAGAGCTACGAAACAGTCTAAACTCCTAAATACAATCGCTGGAGGATTTATGTTGATGGAGATAATTTGTACGCCATTCGCTGTCTCATATATCATACACATCCATAGATTCACTCAAAGATATATTTCCCACCCATACATGCGCAGCAGTCGTTCGCTGAGTGAGGCTGTCAATTTAATTATGAAATTGAATGAACGCTATATTTTTGCTGCAATAAAAATTGGGTCAGATTTATCGACGCATACAGTTACTGTGCTATGTTGTTGTTGCTGTTATAGTTCTTGTTACTGTTGTTGCCGCCATTAGCGCGCTAATGTTGTCTTCATTTGTGAAGATTGCACGGAGCGCTGCGCTTGAGAATGACAGCAAGCAAGACAGATATTTTTACATAAATGAATGTACACGTGTGTGTGTGTGTGTGTTGGTAGTTGTAAAATTTGCGCGCATTTCGAGCCAATTGCCAATTGCTGCACGCCGCAGCCGCAGCTGAAGCCGAAACCGAAGATGTGGCGCGCCGGCCAATTGAAAGCAGTGTGGCAACGTCGTGGCCCCAGCAGCGGCAGCAATAAGTATTATTAGAAAATTGCAAATGACTTTTGGAATGACACGATAACAACACAACAGCAACAACAACTGCCAGCGCAGCGCACTCATTAATAGATGTGTACCAAGCAATTGGAAGCCCAGCACGGCCAGCAGTCGTCTAAGCAATCAGAGCAATAATAATGCCAAATGGTGCGGGCAGTCAGATAAGAAAGCGAAATGATGGCAAACTGCAGCAACAACAACAGCAAGCAAATAGACAAAGACCAGCAAGTAAGAAGCAACAAAAAAGGTATTAAAACAACAACAACGCGCATACATACAACAAACGCGCTCGCGTCACTTGCCTCGAGGTTCACAACGCGCCGCTTCTTATTAGGAATTGCAGAGTCGCAACGCTACGGCGACGTTCTTCTTCTACTCATTTCCACAGCTACTAATTTGAATCAATGAAGCAGAAGTCTGCAGATTGAATCGTTGCTTCATTTGTAAATAAGCAAAAGCTTAGAAAATACACAGCCAATGCATTAGTGCTGGTTTTTGCACCGTTGCGTTGGTAATCACAGAGTTGAAAGCGCTATTAGAAGCACACACACATACATATTATACATACTCATACAGAGGAGATACAGAATACACACAGCTTGACTAGAAAAATGTAATCAGCAGCAGTCGTTTGCAAACGCTATGGTTATGCTGGCAATTGTCTGCGCTGGAGGACAAGCTGATGAACTGAATTACAGCTTAGCTAAGCTGCTGATGAGCGGCTTAAGGCAGTTGGTCGGTCGCGTAGGAAGGTGCTGGCGGAAGCGCATTAGAGCTCTTTGCATTGACGTTGGCATTCTTGCCATGGCAAAAGATGTAGGTGAGATGCTGATGAGCATTACTTAAAAGCGAATATGTAGATACAGATTCTCATATTATTCTTTTACTGGTTATATTTCTTTAATATGCGCCTTTTCTAATGAGTCGCTCGGCTTTGGTGTGCACTCAGTTTATACCATATGCTGTCGATTTGCTAGCAATTGACTTGATTTGTGTGGAAATATGTGCACACATGAATACACCAATACATAGTAGATAAGTTAAAAATAATCGAAAAATTTTTAGTCTCGAAAATTTCGGGTTCCCGAAGTATCAGTAATCCATTTTAGGGTAATGCCGTTGATTTATGTACATACATACATACATATGTACATATATCAAAGTAATTATTTTTATTTGCCGTTTATATTGATTTTTAAAACAAAAATTCGGGATCCCGAAAAAGAATTTTTGTAAATCTCGGGGTTATCATATTTTGAAATAAATTATTTTCTGCACATAGATATGTGCAAAGAATTTAAAAATTTCTAGTCCCGAAAATTTTTCGGAATCCCGAGTCACTAACAATCTCGTATAAGTTAATACCGTTGATTTATAGCAAAATATTTACTGTTTTATAATCTTTTTAAACCAGTATTTCGGGATCCCGATACTGGATTTCAGCAAATTTCGGGATTATAATATCTTGAGAAACAAATTATTTTCTATACATATTTGAAAAAATTTAAAAGTGTAAAGTCCCGAAAAATTTCGGGATTCCGAGTGACCATCAATCATGTATAGGTTAAACCATTGATTTATAGCAAAACATTTAATGTTAGTTTCTGTTAATAATATTTAAAAATCAATATTTCGGGATCCCGAAACTCGATTTTCGCAAATTTCGGGATCATAATAACGATATTGAAAAAAATATTTACTATACTTTTTGGTCTCAGTTCTTTTCAGTTAAGTTTTTCGTGCTTAACTCCTTGTAAAAATACAATGCAGGAGAGTAAGCTCTCGAGATCCCGATTTCAAATTGTCCTGGAAAACTCACAGTCGCCATTGGCATCTTTTATACTTGTATGAGCCAATTTCTGAAATCTACATGAACTGACTATTCCTTATTACTTTAATGTTTTATTTATAATATTCTTGGACATTGCGTACAAATCGGGATTGCAAAAAATTAGTGCCAAGACCCACAATTTGACACGAATATTTTTAATTTCCAACTTTTGGCTTAAGAAACACATAATGGAACCCAGTGACAGTACATAAAGTTAAAATCGAGCTACCTATCGCCTTGTCCTATGCAGACAATGTTATTTAGAATCTAGATATTTGAAGCAGCATGCTGAAAGATTACTGGACTACAGTTTCCGCCCACAATTTTTTGGTCCTTTTTTCAATGGAAATGCCCGAACCCCACCAGCTCACTGATAGTTTCAAAATTTGGTTGTCATAAAAAATCCATATAGCAAATTCGGTATCCTCTTCATCTTCTCACACACATCGTGGCTGCAGTGTATTTATTGCGGTCGTTAATGCTACCATCATTGTTGCTGTGAAATGCTGTGGCAGCAATAAAACGGCACGACACGACAAGTCACCGACGAAAAATGCAACGCATTCACACATTTCCGCACATTAAGCGAATTTAATTGCGGTCCATTGGCGAAATGCAGGCGATGCAGTTGGAAAGTCAGCTGTCGAGCGTGTAGTGAGTCGGACGATAGGTTCTGCTTAGCGAGCGTCTCCGGTTCTACCGAGAACACGCAGCATCATCCTACTGCTCAACCGCCAGCTCAATCCAAAATTCTATCATCCCACCCATTCCACTTCGGTTCGTTTCGACCACCGACTTCTGCGTAAATTTTACATGGTTCACAACAAAGTAACCAAAGTGCCTGAAAGCTGTCATTGTATTACTAAAACAAAGGTGCAGCAGAGCATGGCATAGCACTGCAGAACACATTTGTGCCGAAATTTCGGTCGAAAATCTTTTCGGGTTTACGACCGTATTATTGCCAACCGACAGTAGTCGACGGCCGGCAGTTTGTAGTCAGCACATTTCAGAGCTGGCCAGCATGATGATGGAATGGCCCACCTTTCTCAGAGAAATAGCGTCTCTAAATGCACTGACAATGATTCAGGTGTGGTGGGGCTTTGTTGTGATACACATCACTTTGCCAAATATTTGTTGTTGTATTTTGTATTTTGAACTTTATTGTTTTTGTTAAGGATTTTACTACTAATGTAGTAGTTGTTTTGTAATTTTTTAAAATGTAGCATTTTAGTCCGAGATCATAGTGTTCAAAATGAGTTTCTGCTCAAAAGCTTCAAGTCTTAAGAAATTTGGGCCGAATTTCTCTTCTCCGTTCTAATAGATATGTGGTAGCTATACAGTTTCGTGAGGAGATCTTTCAAAATTGTAGTCTTCCTTAAGCGTTGCGATAACACAATGTAAGCCGTAAGTCAACAAAAAGTCAGGTTTTTCTATTGCGCGAACTGGGTAACGAACTCCGGCCATCTACGAATATAACACCAATTCATTTGCTGCGTTCAATCACGACACCGGCATAAACGATTCTAAAGAGAGAAGAATGATGTTGGGTATTTTCGGCATTCGCATTTGTTCACCACTGTTCATTGTATTTATTCATTTTATTGCTTGATTCGCTCGGCTGGTCGCACGGTTAGCGGTTTGCAGCATTATGAGATGCTACGACTGTGTTCTGTAGCTGATTACTAGAGGATCTCTACAATAAAACAAGTAATATAATCCTAATCTTGACAGTTCCAGGTTTTACCATACAGCAATCCGGTTTAACACGGATTGTTTGGTCATCTCTTGATTCGGAGACAGCCCGAAGTTCGACCAGGTCATTGATTTCGATGAAGTAGTCCTATCCGATCCAATATTAGAGAGCTGATGGGGTGAGGGAATGAAAAAATCAACGACTTTGTAGGTGAACTGAAAGTCAACCGCTTTCATAACTGTGGATAGAATAGGTTGATTGGAATTTTAAGAATTGAACAAATCTCTTACTGTGAAAGCGCTGTTGGATGGAAGCTTTAGCTCAATTCCTCGGATTTCAAGTTTCAACGCAAGACTAATTTTTCCGCTCTGACACCAGCATAGTCACGACATGCATTTAATTACAATTTTAAAAAAGTTGAGAAATATTTCATCATCCCAAGGCCACTGTACCCAAAAGAGCAGTCTGCAGCGGTGAGTCGATCGCACATGTCGCGTTAAATGTGCCAAATTGAAATGCTGGAACTTTACGATCCAACTTTGTGGCGCACAGTTGCATTTATAATGCAAATAAAAAACAACAATGCACTGAAGACGCAGTTAGAGATAATGAATGCAGGGAGGACAGGTGGTTTTCATGGTGGTAACAGCGCTTATAGAGGGTGACACAGTTCGAGGTTCCTTATTAAAAAAAAAAAACACAAAAAATTCAAATGTGATGGGGAATCTTTATTATCTTTATCTTTATTATTTATTATTATTTATTTACTTCGAAAGAACATTCTTTGTCATTTAGTTTTTGAAAATTATCTCTTTCAAATGTTTACCGCGGCTACGTCTTAGATGGTCCATACATTGAGTCCAATTTTCGATAACTCGTTCGAACTTTTCGAATGGTAACTCGCGAATGAAACGCGTGATGTTTTTCTCCAAGACCTGAATCGAACGGAATTGTCCGCATAGACTTTGGACTTTACATCTCCGAACAAAAAAAAATCTAACGGTGGGATATCACAAGATCTTGATGGTCAATCGACCGGCCCAAAAACTGAAATTATCTGCTCACCGAAGTGTTCTCTCAATAAATCCATTAATTCATGCGATGTGTTAGAAATGGCGTCGTCGTGTTGAAACCAAATGTCGCCGAGATCACGGGATTCAACTTCAGGCATCAATGGAATAATTTTTGAAGAAATATGTACCGATAATTCCACCGACCTTATGTCAATTGTGCCCTATATACATATGTATACCATAATACCATAGTACATATGTATATTTAGCTATATGTATATATGTTTCTCAAAAATTTTCCATTAAGTCTAAAAACTCACTTTTGGTACTTCCCACGCTTAGACCCGCAAACATTTTCGTCGTAATTATTTCTTATTGTTTTATTGCCTTTACTACCATTTATACAATTTTTTATTTCTTTTTCCCTAAATCGTTTGCGTTCGACCTTGCCGTTAGCCATTTGTCGTCCATTGCTTGGTCCTCTAGAGAGGCCAATTTTTCGATATTCAAGTGCAATGTCTGCGCGTGCGCTTTGACTGCGCATGCGTCGCACCTCGAAAGCGAGTTAACGCCGTACTACTTAGACTACACATCAGTCGGACGTGCCTTTCGATGCGACTTAACTTAGCTGTGACTGTTAAGCACGAAGTTAATTCTATAACCATGCTGTGCTATGCCTTCCCTGGCGCCGACTATGTACATACTTATGTATATGCTGTGGCTAGCTAAGCTTGGTGGTCACTTTCATGCTATAGTTGTTGTTTTTTTAAGTTTAGCATACTTGTTATTGACTTTTGTCGAACTTCAATTATTTAATCTAATTTTAATGCATTTCACGTGCGCCAATTGTTGTCCATTAACAGCAACGTGTTCGATGTGACGAAGCGACAACGTCAATTTGACGACAACACATGCGATATTCAAGGTTAATCACGCAGTTTTTATGCCGAAAGAAATTACATGAGGCTTCGCAACAAGAAATATAACATATATAAGCTTTTATATGCATGAGTAAATGTTTTGGGTATACATATATATAAAAATGAAAATATATTATTTAGATTCCGATTTATATATTCATATATTACCAAAGTCTCGCTCTAAATTTCTTGATAAAGCCGTCAATAGTTGTCTTCACTCAATTTCCGTATACTTTTCGTAGTATCTGTACGTTCGTCTCGTTGCGAATACCTGGTTTTACCCAAAAAACCGCAGTCTAAATTAAAATTTGAGAGTTTTATTTGCGGCTTTACCTAGAAACCATTATGAGTTTTGCTTGGATATCTATTTTAAAATTACTGACGTTGAAGATTTCTCGTACTTCACATATGTACATATAAACTTTGTTTAGGGGAAATGTTAAAGGGAAATTTTGTGCGATCTTTGGCAGTTGTGAGTTCCGAAGTATCAAGCAGATTTCTTAAATGCGTCTTTCTGAGTAGACCTAATCTAAGGCAGATATCTAGATTAGGTTAGGTTAGATAGCTGATCCCTCAGCGTAGCACAGGCATTGCACTTATACTTATGTTCAATCCTTGGTGTAGCCAAACGAAAAACTCTCGTAGTTGGATATTAGCTATCGGCAAAGCAACCTGAACATATCACAAATCTGCTAAGGTATTTTCTTTCACTTTTTGCTTTTTCTCCTTAATGTCTAAGTGTATGAAAACGGAGGTGTTCAATATCATTCTATTGTCGTCGACTTAAATTACGTCAACAAATATTCGCTAGTACCTATATTTTGGCACGAGAAAAGAGTGTCTTATTTCTTGGTAATCTGTTAAGCACAGGAAACTCTGGTCAAAGTTAAGGGATATTATCTCGTGGAATGAATTTGCGGTTCTAGCAAATCACAGCATCTATTTACGAATGGTGTTATTCGGTGCCGTGTTTTACAGATTCGGTCTATTTTCATCCAAATATGACTCTCTAAAGCAACGCTTCACTCATCCAATATTCTTTAGTATATCGTAGACTGTATCTAAGATCAATATAAAGCTTTATTTTTCCATATTTTATTGTCGGCGATTTTCCCAAGAACTTCCTTCCAAAGTAAATCCCTTCTTGTATAAAATTTTAGAAGAAACAATCTATTGATTTGTTTTTTAAGATTCCAGGAGGCATTTGCTGTTGAAGCTTCAAAGGCATAGTCACGTATATAGGTCCTTATACCTAAACTAGGGTTAGCTTAATGCATTTATCAAGTCTAAATTTTTATCCGCTGATCTTCAGAATTTTCTTCCGTAAGTGAAGTTTCATAAAATATGTCCCTAAACGTTTATGAAGGACATTAAGATACGTATATTCGTCTGGTAGAGGGTGCTCGAAACGGCAACACTTCCCAAAAAGCTTGACCGTGTTTAAAGAGCGTCTCTCATCGGCATCGTAGTGCACCGGAGACTATGGACTGCACCAACAATAGCAATTAGCACCGTGGACATTACCGGTAGAGGCATTACTGTAAAGTGTGCTCTAAGGCTCTGAGAAGCAGGGCTTATGACGAGGTCCAAACAAGGATATGCCGAGATTTTCTCGGCGAACAGTTCCTGTTCGACTACGAGGTTCTTCTGGCCTAGAGTATAACGCCAAAGATCTACTGAAGTACTTGTTCTGCCACTTTCTCCTTCATTGTCCAGACTTTGCAAGACTGAGGCTGAAACATCACTAATCTTACCTTCGGCGAACCGGAAGACATAGCCGAAACTTATATTGCCCGTCTCAATAAATTTGGGACAGGCTCAAAGCGCTTTGCAAATCTGTAAAGGTCTTATGATCCAGTATATATGTAGGAGTTTATAGGTACCAAAACGGACTGCCGTTCATAGAAACTGAGCGATCGGAATCAAGTGCTTGTATTGAACACTTTTTCATTTAACGAGGTCTCTTTTCAAATTTGTCATGGCTTATTTTTCAAGGCAACTGTGTAATCTCCGGAAAAATTGTTCAGATCAGATCATTATAGCATGTAGCTGATATACCATACAAACTGAACGATCAAAGTTCTTCGAAGGATTTTTTTTTTTATTTCTGAAGTGTATTATAGCTCCAACGAAACCGAAGTTAAAGTTTCTTCTAGTAATACTCCGGAACCTTAAATTGTCTTACTTTCTTATAATTTTAGTGGTTCCAAACCTAGCTCTCATTCTGGCTCTTGATGAAAAAGAGGTATACTCTCTCACAGTGGATAAACTTGATCGGTTTTCATCTGTTCCAAGGGCGGACACCTTTTACATTTTCAATTTTGGCTTCTCCGTTCAAGAAAGGCTCCTCAAAAGCTTATACACACATGTTCTCCGTTATGCACTACTTTTCCCTTACATTTTCTATAAACGTTTTGCAAACTCTACCAAAAAACATGAAACATTACCTCTATCCGTTGCAGTATATTAACTAAATGAACAGCCAACTTCACGCTTTTAATTGCAAACTGCCAGCACTCAGTAGCTATAAACAATATTTCCTTAGCATATACCCCACACACATATGTACACACTTACACATGTACAGCATAAATAAACGGTTGGCATAAGCACTTGCCATTCGAGCTTTTAAATGACCACCGGAAGCACACGCAGCACCGTAAACCACAGTCGTAATTGATCGTCGCTTTTTGTTTATGTGTTCGCGGTGATTTTAATTGATTTGTTGCGCTTTTATGTTCACAGCAATACTACACTTTTGTTTTTGTATTTTTTTTTTCAGGCTCTCTTTCATTCCAGACATTTGTTTAGCTAAATAGCTTTTAAAATAACAACTCACTTTTTTCCGTAATCTTGATCGCCAGTGCAGAAATACAATGCCACAAGCTTCATTTCTGAGTCTCTACAAAGCCACAGTGTAGTGTATCACTATGTATCCAACTATGTGCTGGTGATTAAGTAGACTTTACTTAGTAAAGTAATCTCAAGATCATCAGCGCGAACTTGCCAGTGTGTATGTAAATGTTAAAGTATTGGCTATATAAGTCAAGGTTAGGTTTGGTTTAAATGTTGACCAAATAAATGGATCTTCTTGAAGAGGTCAGCTGAGAATTTATTTCAACTAAAAGCAATTTATATGATAAAAGCACATCGATAGTTAGCTAAACCCAATACTATTGACGTCCGCCTGCTTCCTATATTCCAAATATGTTGACTACTTTATCTACGGCTGACTTTATATCAAAAATATCAATTTGTGAGATATACTTTTGAAATTTGGAGATTGAATTTTCCTAATAATAATGCACACCCGTGTCAAAAATACATAAAATAGGGTCAATACTTTTTCTAGACCCCACATATCTATTATTAAAGATAAAATCAATACCTTCTCTAGACCTCACCTAATATTAAAGATTTTCGCAGTTCAGGTTGACCTAGACTGTATAAATCGGTCAATATGCGTGGTTTCTCAATGACATTCATAGAATATGTTTTTCTGGTTTATCAAAATATATAAGACCTAGTCAATACTAGCCTTTGCTCCCATATACCCAATAAAAGGTCATCCATTTCGAGGTTACTTACTTTTTGTAAGAAAAAACACAGAAATTTCAAATTTAATGCGGAATCTTTATTACCAATTGAAAGCACATTCTTTGGCACTTATTTTTTAAAGATTGTCTCTTTCATATGTTGGCCGCGGCTACGGCTTAGTTGGCCCATCCGTTGAGTCCTATTTTCGATGACTCCTTTGAGCATTTCGACTGGTAACTGGCGAATGATACGCGTTATGTTTTGCTCCAAAGCTTGAATTAAAGCGGGATTGTCCGCATATACTGTAGGTTTTACATATCCTTACAGGGAATAGTCTAACGGTGTTGTATTACACGATCTTGGTGGCTTATCGACCGGCCCAAAACGTGAAATTATCTGCTCATCGAAGTGTTCTGTCAATAAATCCATTGATTGATGCGATGTGAGGGAAATGGCTTATTAAAACTAAATGTTGAGATCATGAGCTTTAATTTTAGGTATCAAATAATCGGTTGATGATTCCACCGGCCCACAAACCACACCAAACAGTCGTTTGTGATTGAAATGGCAGCTCTTGAATCTCTACAGGTTGTTCTTCCTCCCAAATGCCTTAATTTTACTTGTTTACAAATCCATGGAGCCAGAAATGGGCCTCATCGCTGAACAAAATTTGGCTCGAAAACGTGGGATCTTCTTCGAATTTTTTAAGAGCCCATAAAGCGAAGAAGTCACTTAGGAAGTTCGAGCGGCTTCAGTTCTTTCGCAAGCTGTATTTTGTACGCTTTCAATTTGTGATCTCGACGTAAAATGCTCCAAGTCGTTCTATACGCCAGTCCGAGTTGCTGCGAACGTGGTCTTCGTTAACACTCTCAGCTACGGCTGCCAAACAATACTGAACAAAAATAACATGACAGCTTGACACGACTCACACGTGACCTGCCAAATAAAGGCTATTGAAAAAAGTACCTCTACTTGCATCACCCTTTTTAATCTTATTTTTTGACATTGGAGAGATCGCATAGATTTAAAATCGGGACAATAAGCCAAACTCAAGACAGACAATGAAATGCAAGCTCTTCTCAAGGTCCCATATGTCTTTTAGATGAAACTCGCGAGAGATTTGCTTCAGTTAGGTGTAAATTATTTAAACTGAAGAATTCTGGTTCCAAGGTATCGAAAAGCGAATTTACTATCCACCTAAAATATAGCTGCTTTACACATTATCAGCAAGTGAATTAAAAATATGCCATCATAGGCACAGATTTCATTGCACATAAATCACTTGCAACCGATCAAATAGCCAATGAAGCAGCAAAACTGCACTTCGCCCTCAAGGACCGCCGAGCAAGTGACGTTTGCATTGTGGTGTTGCCACACAATTGCACTTGTCGAAGGCGTTTGTGGTGGCGCTAACAGAAAATAACATACAACAACAATAGCAATAAAAACTAGCAGCATCAATTGCAAAAGTAAACAGCCGAGGGAGCATAACAAATACAATGCGCTATTTATTTACTATACATACATACATACGTCTGTAATGCCGACTATGTTGACGACAGGACAATGCAGTTTGCCAACCACAAGCATGCACTGACCCGTACCAGTTGAGTTGAGCAAATAGTTGAGTGTTTGGGCGTGTGCGGCAAGCTGGTCGAAGGGTTAACAGAGCGCTTTAGTTAGGGTTTAAACTGCTGCTAGTGCTTGACTACTGTATACTGACGACAAACGAACAATCCCGACAGCTAGCAAATATCAGCAATTGTTGTTATTGTTGCATATGGCACTAAGTTATAACAGCAGTCATCATATATGACCCTCTAGCGACTCTTTGCACTTCCAATTTCGTTGTTAAGCTAGAGGGGGAGGGCAGTGTGGCGTATATAATTGTGCAGTTATGCACATGAGCTGACCGGCTGTATGACTGTTGACCTATTGGGCCATACACTATGGCCCGGTTGCCCTCTCTTGCTGCCGCCGAGTGTGGCTTGTCGGATTATGGTTGTAATTGTTTGTTTGCCTATCGGCGACCGAGCTTCGGGTATAGTGCAAGTTGAGTGCAACCGCCTCTTCGTTGTTATATTAGTTGGTATTAGTTAGACGCTTAGTTTCCCTTTGACAAGTGTACTCTAATGGGAGTGTTGGTTTTGGCGGCTACTTGCTGACCTATGACACATGAGTCTCAGTTAGTGTGGGTTTAGGACGCTCCGTTTAGTGAAAGTCGTGATAATTTTAGTGGAGAGTTTTAAAGATTTTGCATTATTTCAACAGGTTAAACCTAATGCTAATTCTCATCAGAGAGGTTGGTTGCTGACTTCAATTGATGCTATCAAGTTCCTTCACTGACAAATATAGAAACTGCGTTCCGAAAGGCATAGAAAGAGGGAAACATGGCAAACTTGGTTGTTGCTAACTTTTCAGAAAAACTGAGAAATCTGAGCTCTTTTACGAGATGAAAATATTTAAAGGCTTGTCATTTATAGCTAACCCTATCTTACAGGGTTTGTTCGAAAAGTAATAGAACAGTTTTTCTTCCACCGCGACTGTACTTCGGAGCGTACGCGCACTGACTGGATTCGGCAGAGGGCGTTCCTAGCTAACGAACGAGCGTCTTAGTTGTCGGTCAATTGTCTCCGAGCACCCGGAGAGGTCCGCGATTAAATTCTGTGTGAAACTCGGTAAATCTGGTGAGAGGGACGTTTGATGTGATCAAGTAGGCTTACACAGATGTTGCTTTAGCAAGAAGTGGTGTGTTGTCGGTGGCACCGGGCCTTTTTGGAGAGCGTGCTGAGAGACCTGCTACTTTGACAAACAGAGACAATGTGACTCGTGTGGGTAAAATTTTGAACTCAGACCGTCGACTAAGTATTCCTTTTACGTGGAAGTCCTCAAGAGATCAAACGAAGGGTCAATCGGCTCCGACAAGACATCGCAGCTGCTTTGAAATTGCACCAAGACAACGACGACTCGCCTTTTTGTGAACAGCTACCTAACCAAGCCGGCATCCCAACGCTTCCGCAGCCGCCCTATATCGCAGATGTGGCCGCCGAACTTTGTTTTGTTTCCTTGCCTGAAAAGGCCGATGAAAGTCAAGCATTTTGAGACGACAGAGGTGATCCAAGCATTCATCCGGCTCTCAAGACTATTCCGGCCTTTGTGACGCCTTCAATGCTTGGAAATCGCGCTATCAGCGCTGCACCGACGCAGAAGGAGCCTATTTTGATATTTTTTAAAGAATTGAACGATTGGTTCAATAAATTTGTTTAAATCGTCTCAGTCTTATGACTTTCCGGACAAACCCTGTACTTGGCTGGTGGATTGGTGGAAAGCTTTGATAATTTTAAAATCCGACATTCTAGGATAAGAGAGATAGACAACTTATGAATATTTTAAATCAGCTGAAACTTTATACAATTAGTTCACAGATATTGATATCTTCCTTGAACTAGAATCCTACCACGGATATTTTAATTACCGCACCCGCCTCTCAAAACTCTCTCTAAACCATCTCTCTTTTACTTCCTCTAGAACACTGCGAGAAACTTGGAGAAAGCTCTCTACAAGTAATACCAGAGTTCTATTTTGCTTCACAGTAGTCACCTCTGCTCATATAACGGTAGCTTTTCCACGCATTACCTTTATGTTGTTTGTTTTTTTTTACTGCACATGTTATTATGTTCGCTACTGATGATAGAAGTGTTGAATTTTATATACAAAAATTTATTTACTTGACGTTGATTGAGCGCGCGAAGTGCTGCACATGTAAGCTTACGTAGCATAATCCCTGTAGGAACTAAACTGAAAAGCATGAATACATATATATTAATGAGCTGGATTTGCGATACCTTCATTTAAAAGAGATGATAGATGCTCCTTATACGACGACATTGATGTAGTTTAGCGAATTAAGAGACAGCGGCTACGCTGACTAAGTAATGTCGTCCGAATGGATGTAAGCACTCCAGCCCTGAGAATATTCGACGCAGTACCCACGGGGGAAGCAGAGGAAGAGGAAAGGAATAACGACTATCGCGCTGTTGTAAACTCGGCTATAACCGCGTAATCGGTGTCTGCGACAATAAAGAAATAGAAGAAGATAGATCCTCCTTTCCCAAGTAGAAAATATCTTATAGAAGATTACGCGATTGACGAGATTTTAGTTGTAGAATTGACTGACAATAGTACAGTTATTAATCAAAAGAGTACGAAGAAAGCCTTAGGTCCCGGGAATTAAGAACACGAAGGGTTTGCAAGCATTTACAGTCCCTTAATCTTTTATACATATAGATTTTCAGTCGGAAAGTTTGAATGCGACGAAAGGCACCGGATAAAGAAATAAGACGGAAGAACTATACTTCAAAAACAGGTTATTGACGGAGTGGCTTCAATCACTGACGGAAAGGCCATCCACCTTTATAATAGCTGTAGGGTGACCCAAAATACGTAACGCAGAAAGCAAGAATCCCGATCAAAAACAAATCTTCGAACTCTCTAACTATAAGTTCAAAGCAAATTGCTATAAAGTTTCCGATTAGGTCCGCGTGTTTATGGACACAAACTACTTTTGTTTGTTTGTCTTCACTGCAGTATTACGATACACAATTTCATATATATATTTAACACGATTCGTTTAGAATAACAAAACGCCTGGAAAATTAAACAATCCGAACTCAACACCCGTTCAGTTGCAACGCGAAGAGGATATCAGACTGCATTTTACACCATGGGATTTAACTTGTTTATTGGATGAGCCACAGCAGAAGAAGTGATGAGCCGCTGAAGAGTGCAAGTACAAGCAGAAGTAATGTCTACAAAGAAGTAGCGACAACTGACACCTCTGTTGAAAATGAGACGTAGCAGGCTGGCTACCGGACAGTTTAGTCAAAGTGGCAGACGAGTTGTAACGCGAAGCCAACAAACACAGAAGCAGGCTTTGAAGACAACACTGATCTGTGTTGTGTACATGCGTTGTTGTTCCATAGTTTTGTATTCAGAAGTGGTGAAGATGGTGTGAGACTGTAATTAAAAAAAAAAAACTAAAAAACTAACACTGCTTTCAGTCTCTAGATGACGTCTGTGCGTCTCCACTGGGCTACATTGTTTTCTTTGCTCTTCTTACTTGAATTTGATATAAGCATCGTACTGAAAAGTTGCTGACGTTAGTTGAAGGCTGATATTAGGATTGTAGTGTAATCAAAGAAGTGGACTAAACTAAAATTAGAATTTTTTGCTTTCAATACATCAGCTCTTTAATTAAGACTATTTAGATATCCAAGCCATCCATACATATGATGATTCGTAGTACTTATGATCTGTTCGTGATTTCTCTCCATAATTCCTTCAACTATTTTTTTGGAGTTTGCTTTCATAAAATGATCAAGAACTGCCAGAAATGGATTTTTCTAATAACTCATTTACACATATTACTCTTACTTTCAATACTTAGTAGCTTGTTTTGGCTTAACTCAAGATACAGTGATCTCATTTTTTTAGGGCAGCTTAGTTGCGGCGGGGTTGGAAAGCATAATTTTTGTGGCAATGGTAGTTTTCCTTGATTTTGTTTAGAGGACCGATAAACTGCGCGTTTAACAGAATCAGCGCTTGCCGATAAGAATCTGCTGTTCTCTCTAGCCTTATTTGCTTCTAGTCCCCCTCTAGTTGCAGTATCTTAATATTTATTAATCTCACTTATGTAGGAAGGTTCTGGCGGGGCGGGAAGTTCGCTTTGTGCACAGCGTCTAAACTAGCTCCCTTTCAAACCTCTCCCAACCGAGAGACTGATAACATTATGAAGCTCATGATGCCATCTCACACTTTGGAGATGGCCCAGGGATCTTTCTGAATGACTTTAAGAAGACTTCAGAAATAGGCTCATCTTTCATCCATTCTTCACAGGATATGCCATCATTTTCCCTGCTACCATCGTGCACGTCAAGCTCTATTGAGCCGGTAAAAGTTGGCGCAGCTCCCATTCGCTGTCTTTTACCAAAGGCGGCTTCCGCTCATTCGACCTCTGTCGCATAGGTTTAGTAGCAGTCGCGTCCGGTTTTGCCGAATGTGCGAATGTCTTAGCATACTGCTCAGACAACTGTTCAAAATGCTTGTAACCGTATGGCTTCAGGATTTTGCTGCTAAGCGTTGGTGTGCCGTCTGCTTCTTAGCTGCTGTTGCCTTGCATTTGCCTCCTGTAAAGCCATTAGTCCAGCAGAGGTTCCTTTGTTAGTTCTAGTGAGATCGCTGCGTACGAAAGCTCACGTCTTTTGCCGGTCGATTTTCACCGACTTCCACTTACCCAATGTTCATAGGAGGACCAACCACGCCAAGTTAACGATGCTCCCGATTCCTAAAATAACTAATCCTACTTATAATTCAATTCAGAAGCTAGGATGGAGTTCAGGAGTTGAAAGGTCATTCTACTTTCTACTACAATTTTCCCTTCAAATATTATAATTTTTCGAAATATTTTTCGAATTCATGCTATTGAGAGCTAAATTTAACACAACTGATAAGAGGAAAGCATTTTTTTCTTTATACATATTATTCAGATAATAATAATCATATGTTGGCAACCCTATTTCATGTGTCACCCACTGAAAATTTAACAACAATAACAAACAAACAAAAAATCATGCGCCTAAATCTGCCTTGCGAATTCTGAAATTGGCATAACCGTGGAAGTAAACATAAAATGCACACATACTCACACAAATACACACACACACACATGCATTCAAGAAAACGCTTATGTAAATCATTATTTGCATAAAACATGAATAAATAAGCATCGCCAAGAGAATTTTACGACAGTTGAAGTTGTTCTTCATACAAAAACGCATACACACACACCCACAGGCGTACATTTCTGACATGTGTGTATACATATACATATGTATGAATGTATGCAGGTGAAGAACAACGCTACCACCTACAAAGCAAAAACGCTTGAGCTAACAACTACGGGGATTTGGGCTTAGCACAGGTATTACACATTATATGTCTTTGCCACACACACATTCACACATGTACATATACATGCACTTACATATAACTACACACATACACACATATTTATTTGAATGTGTTTGTGCCTCTCATATTTTATGCTTACTCGAGTCTTTTAGAATTCAAATTTACACCTCTGCTTGGTGCAAATAAACCACCAAAATTTGTGTGAAACACAACAACAACAACAACAATAAATATTCGCAAGCGAGCACATAAAGCAAACTGATGTGTGCAAAATATGCAAAAATACTTCCAAGGCGACAAGAAGTGGCATATACTTATATGTATGTATGTATGTAAATATGTTATACATACAACAACAATGGCAAGTGTACCTGTGCGTCTTGAAGCCACTTGTAGTACTGACACCCTCCATTCTTTATTATCTGCGCATAAAATAGCGCCTTCTTCTAAGCGTCATTTGCAGCCTCGCAGACACCAGCAGCTGGCAGAATGTAACCCAAAGTCTAAATTGAATTTAAGCCGCGTCAAATCCAACAAAAAAGGCGAACATAAAACAAACGAAATTGAAATAGATCCGTCGTTGACGTGTTTCTCGGCAGGCGTAATGCGATACTGTGGTAAGCTAATGGGAAATGATGCCAATGGTGGCAGTTAAGTAGCATGAAATTTAGCAGCATCCCTGTGGCTCGTGGGAAAATACATGAAATTTTGAATTTTACATACATACATACTATGTAACTAAATTGGTAAGAGTTATAAAAATCGTGGAAAAAATCGAAACTTTTCAGCAAGACATGTTTAAGGATTCTAGAAATAATTTTTATATCATAAATATTTTTCATATTTTTATAAAATTTGCTGTGGCTTTTGCTAAGGACAGCCGTATGACAGTTGCTTTTTAATTTCTTGATTAGGGAACAAAAACGGAAATTTTATTGTTTTTTTTTCTAAATATTCTCCATTGTTATCTATACACTTTTGTATCTTTTTGAACGAATTGTCGAGGCACTTTTGCCACTCTGATTGAGATATCTCCAAAATATGCGTTCTGAAGATAACAACCGCATCTTCGGTTGTCTAAAAACGTTGACCTCTTAATTTGTTTTTGACGTACAGGAATAAAAACAAGTTATTCGGTGCCAAGTCAGCACTATAAGGTGTAACGGTCAATGGTCGATGTTATGAGTGCTCAAGAATGCAGTTGTTTCGGTCGATTTGTATGAGCTCGTATTGTTGTGGTGAAGAGTGATCCGTCTTCTGCGGTTAGTCCTGATTTCTTAAAAAACAACTGGTAAACAAATGGTTGTATACCTCTCGGTATTTATTGCTCTGCATTGTGGCATGGCATGGCCTGACATGTCCAGTTTTTCCCAAAAAAAAAAGAAAAATAATAAAAATAAAAATATTTCGTGCGCGAACAACTTTTTTGGATTGGGCTCATCTTGAAACACATATACTGTCGACTGCTGTTTACTTTCGGGCTCATACGCGTAATCTTTCACGTTCTCATAGACATGTTTCGAGGCACTGTCGTCGTATTCTTTTAACATTTTTCTCGAACAATCAATATGAGTCTGTCGTTTGAACGATCGTAGGTGGGATGCCACGTGAAAGCTCATGCAATATTGAATATATGCGGGTCCCACTAGTCACAATCTCACAATAGGTTACATGACAAACTTGCAGTATCAGTTTCCACACGGCATTAACAGTTTCTGAAAAAACTGATTTTGGACGACCTTCACGAAATCCCTCTTGGAGTGAAATGCGACTTCGATTTAATTCACCAAAACATCGTTAAACACCAGTCTTTGATGAAGCTTCATCGCCAAAATTTTAATTAAGTTCATCGATGCACTGTTGCTGGGTTCATCTAGGTCAAAAGTTGTAAAAAATAATCTCGCCAAAATTTTCGCGCTTTAAATTTATTTTTTGACATAAATGAATATTTTAAGTTACTGTATACAATTTGTGTTGCTCATATGTGAATCACAAGTATGTATATATGTATGTAAATCATTAAAAATATTAAAATTCAGAATATGGTTGAAAATTGGGAAATTTTCAGGGTTGCCAAATACAGAAATATAAAAGATAACCTAGAAATTTTGTTTTACCACTTTTTACTGACTTTTCTATGTCCATTTTTACAGTTGATACTATTTACTTGCTATTTTACTAAACTTTTTCATTGGACGATATTCTTTGGCAAAAAATAGTGACGTTAACATGCCATATTAGATTGAGAGTTTATTGAACCCACCAATAGTATTGGTATTCCCTAAGCTTTAGTTTGTGGTGTAAGTGCAGGCTTTCCTGATGTTTTAACTTTTGCCTATAAAAATTTTTTAAGCATACTCCATATTTGTATCTCTGTATACTAATTTCCTTGATGATTTTACTAAACTGAGAAGACAGGCTTCAACCGCCACTTCTACTACTATTTTTATATAACTCTCAAACCTTACCGCTACAAATATTTTCACTTCCTTTACTCTTAACAAAAAACAAACGTTGTTCATTTACAAACACAAATAAACATCCCTTTTAATTTTATCTCGGTACCTCGACTTCCACTTGGCATCGCATTAATATTCATTGGGTGACCACTGCTAGTATCAGCTTCCTTCCTACCATTGCGGTATTATCTGTAATAAAATTAGTTGGATCCCTTTTGAACTCACACACGCTCAACACGAAGTCATTTCCTACATATCCATGAATATATCGACCTTTTGTGGTAATCTAAAACGTGCCCTGTTCGCTAATACGAATGCGAACGACTAAATGGTCGGGGTAAAGGACAAACGATTTGGCCTGTCCTACAACAATACAAACAAAGCGTACAACAACCAAAGCAAGTAAGAGCTCTTCTACGAGGAACTTATTGACTGTGTGGAGCACGAAGAAACTTTACACCGATGCAAATATTTGCCGAACCGATTCAGAGCGATAATCGAAGTACAAATCGTACTAATTGACATTCCAAGCAAACAAGTGGACAGTGATGGAGTGACTTGGTTGCCCAGCGACAAAAGAAAATAGTGCTGATGTGCATGAGATTTGACAGAGAGCGCAAGCGTTGACCAAGACACGGTCGTTAGTGGGGCAAAGAGTGTAGCGAAGAGTGGTGTATGGCAGATTCATGATAAATGCAGATTTGTTTGAATTTTAATGCATGCATCTTATATACATATGTATATATATGCATATATATCTGTATATATAGTATGTATTTGCATGACCATTTTAGTTTCTGCTGTGTGCTCTTTAGTCTGTTGAAATTTGATGTTATTGAGTCTGTTTGCCGAGCATCAATGCAGCCAAAAAATTTTATGACTCATGGACATGTTCGTTCATATAAATATGTATGTACATATTTGCTGTCAATGAAATGGCTTTTACGAATTTTATTGTCAGTATTTGAAGATTAGAAGAGATTTTGTAGCGACTTGGAAAGATGTTGGGAGGTTGGAATTGAAAATATTTTTATTACAAAAATTGTTTGGCTTTCTTGAGACTCCTTACATAATTCAAATATAAGTATATAGAGTTGTAGTTGAGTTGATTTCTAGATGTCTCTCAGCATGGAGGGGTCCATACAAATGTGGGAAATGTGTACCTTGACATCGAAGAGATTTTGATTTTATAAATCCGAACAGAAAGCATATGTTTGATACCTTAAAAATATGAGGAGATGTTAAATAAAAAGTGGCAGGTTGATTCTAAAATCTTTTTCAACATATAATGAGCAAGAGTATCTAATATTTAGTTCCAATCGAACTTATTACTTTCTTACTATTATATTTTTTATATATATTTTTTTAAATTATTTTATTATTTTTTTTTAATTTTTAGGCGCTCTTAATTTCTGTATGTTTCTGTTCTTGAAAACCAATCATACAGACTACGTTCACAGTAATCGCTTCTCATGAGCGCAGCATCTTCAACTGTTTCGCAGTTTACTCACATACACGAATTATATTTTGTGCTCTTATCTAAATGCCTACCAGCAACCCTCCATTTAGCTCACAGAGTGTGCTCTTAAGTAGCAGACGAGACGCCTTTATTCCATGTAACAACACATCACCTGAGGGCACATTTCCGTAACTACTTACACATGTGTGCATGTATGCGTATTGTGCACATATTATACGCATAATATTTGAAATGTATTAAAATTCGTACATATGTATGTAAGCATTGCTCTAAACACCTTAATGCGTCTTTCGGTTTCGGGCGACTTTAATATTCGCATAAATGTCGCCAGCAGAACTTAAAGCCGCAAAAACATAAGCCATTTGTCACGGCTCTCCTACTTTATCTTTGTATTGTCATAAATACTTACATATGTACATACATATTTACATGTTCACCTATATATGTACATATGTATGTATTTCCATATGTTTCCCTATCATACATACAATATTATATTTATACGAATTTGTAAATCCTTATACCTTACCTTTGGAACATTTTGTATCTATCTAGCTCTATAGACATATGTGAAGATTTGTCTGTAAAGCAAGCTTATACATGAATATACATACATACATATGCTCGGATATATGGTACACCAAAAGGCATTACGAGTGTCTTTTTAACATCGACCTACTTGAGCAACCACTGTGTGCAAAACTAGTCAAAAATCTAGCCTTGTTAGTGGATAAACTGTTTCAAAACTTAACAGCTAAGTTAAGCAAATAGTTGAAAACATTTTTCTAAGGAAAACTAGCCAATTTGAAAGAGTTTTTGCTTTGATGCCATTATGAATGACTGATTTATAGATAGTGAACTCTTGACGAAGTTCTTTTCGAAGAAAAAATTGTCGTGGACCATTTTTAAACTGTAATTCGAGGTTGTTGTGTATCAAATTTGGTGTTTTTTCACTTTTTTCACAATGTAATGCAGACATATAATGGGGTTTTCAATAAGAAACAAAAACGATTTTCAAGCATTAATCGGCCGATACTGATGCAATTTCACGTTCGATATTCGTACAAAGTTCATCAATCGTCGCTGACTTGTTGACCTTAGACTTGACGTAGCCCCACAGGAATAGTCTAACAACGTCAAATTGCACGCAATTGACTGGGCCATTTCGTGAGAAAACACGTTCACCAAACTTAATTTTCAAAAACACGATTGTAGGGCTTGTCACGCCGTCATGTTGGAAACACATATTGTCCAAGTCCATATCATCCAATGCGGACCAAAAATATTCGATTTTCATTGAGCGGTAGGAATTCCCATTCACAGTAACGTGCCGGTCTTGATCATGACAGAAAAATAACGGCCCAAAGACGCCTATAAACCGCACCAACCCGTAATTTTTTCGGGATGCAATGGTGACTCATGGCCTGACCAATAATGCATATTTTGCTTATGACGATGCTATTCAGCCAGAAATGAGCCTCGCCACTGAAGATGATTTTTCGGCGAAAATGCGGATAATTTGCAAATTGTTGCTCAGCCCAATTCACGAACATACAACGATTCCGGTGGTCAAGCGGCTTCAGTTCTTGCGCCAATTTGATCTTGTAAGGACGTAGGTCAAGAACATTTCGCAAAATTCGCCACAACGACGTGACAGAGATGTCCAACGCTTGACGACCATAAATTGGACGTAGCGCTTTTAAAGTTGAGGCCACTGACTTCGAATTTAGATAGTAGATTTTAATAATTTTGACTCGTTGTTGAATCGTATACCTTTCCAAGATGAAATGTCAAAAGAGCAGGAAAAAATATGGCGTCGTTTGCTGTTCCTATCGGTTTACTCTTTATCTCGCATTAAATCTGTCACTTTTACTCCCTTTTATATTAATTTGAGAATAATATATTTATAATGTTTTATAAAAACTTCACCATTGGTAATCTCACTTAGATTCCAAGAAAGAAAAATGATTCTATAGATTTGTTTCCGGGGCAGTCGAGTAGGCATATCTAGCACTGTTTTGCGTTTATGACCTGTAAAAAACGGTTACCTCAATAGTATTCCAAAAAATGTTTGAGAAGAACCAGTTATTGAGCCAGTTTAAACTATATTGATTTATTCAGAGAACTCTCAAATTAAGGAAAAGCTGTATGGCTGACATGATAGTTTTAACGATTTTTTGGTTCAACACCCGTTCAAGTCTCTGATTACAAGGGTATTTTTTTCCTTTCAAAACGTCAAACACACCTATAAATAAGTTAGAATGCCATTAACTAGTTTCTACGTAGAGAATACCAAAACATTTAATGAAAAACGTTTGTTGAACCTTCCAATCTCTGTCGACCTAATTTCTATTACGTTTTCTACAAAAATAATTTTGGAATGACTACTACTAACAAATTACAAAAAAAATTATATTTTTCTTATGGTTTATATTATATTTTTTGTCGCCATAAGACGCCATAATTCCACGCGCTAAAGCTTCGGTTTAAGCATATTTTGTATTCTTATAATTTCGACACATAAATAAGCGACCTAAGCTGAACCGACCCGAACCTAAACTAAGTTGCACCCAAAAAGTTTTTCCTGCTGACCGAAGCAGTGACACTTGTGCTTAGTGTAACAGGGCTCAGCACAGGAATCAACGCCACAGAAAAAGGTTTCTTTGTTGTTGCTTAGTTGGGATGCAACTTTTGCAATATAAATCTTCCCTAGTATCTTATTTGTGTCCCAAATATGTGTGTCATGTAGCTATATTTGTATTGTCTTTCTAAAAACGGGCACACATCTCTTTTTTGGTCAGTTATTTGTCCAAACTTAATCCGTCGCTCTTTGTCACGCTTGGCGACAAGACACATTCTGCCGCCCAAAGCTTATTTTATTTGATCCTTTTTCCATTTTATTTATTTTTTTAAATAAACTTTTTTTGTTTCCTATTTCACTTTTTGCCTACCTTAACCACTTGTGCGGCAATCTCTCCATTTGCTTCATTTTTATTTTCTTCACCCGCGACTCATGCCACAAGCCCCGTGCATTCGATCTTGTTCTTGTCAGCATTTACCACACGCCGGGTGGGGCTTTTTCAAACACTTTATTATCGCTTTTTGGCGGGTAATTTTTGGCAGCTAACACATTGTCGGCGCTGCTGTTGGTCCGGCTTGCTGGTCCATGGCTCGTCGTCCGCTGGCCAAGGCGCTTGTCGAATGGTCAGGCCGGTCGTTTAGCCAATTGCTGTTTTGTGGGGCTCAGCCTACCTGCAGTTGTTGCCGGTCGGTGGCTGTCTCTATATATATGTACGTATATGAAGGTATTTATGTACAAGTATATCTGGAGGAATGTAGCTCTGTGGAGCGTAACACGTTTTGGCATGCTTTTAAGCAATAATTCATGGATTAACGCCATTTAATGCCTTGTGACTTTTTCCTTGTCATTCTCGCTTTATTTCCTATCTTCTTTTTCTTTATTCTGTTTTATAGCGCATTTAAAGCGCTCTTCGATTTGGCTGCTTATCCTTTTGGTAGTTAATTCCTGCGCTTTGTTTGTTTTTATTATTTCTTTACGCTTCATTTTTTTTCCTCAAGCCACTTTGTTGTTCGCTCCTAATGGTTTTAGCTGTGTTTGATGATTCTTGATTTGTTCTTTTTTCATACTTTAGCTTCAGCACTTCAACGACATTCCAACAAAGTGACTAATATGTGTTAATTTAGCAGGATTTATCTTCGAACACATGTATCCAAAAAAAAAAACAAAAGCACCAAAAATTAAAAACAATACCTCAAAAATATTTCACATTTCTAAATATTTGCTTTTTAATGGCTTGTTTGTGTTAATGCAGCACTAAATCAAATTTTCAAAGCTCAAAAAGGTCGCTTGAAACTCAAAGGCTTCTTCACTGACCACAGCTGGCTTGGCACACACACCCACATAAATGGGGTATTTATATCCAGCAATTAAAGCCGAAATGCATTTTTTGTTCGCTTTTGATGTTGAACTTTTTCGGCATTCAGCTTACCCGCTCATTTATCTTAAACTTTGATTTTTGTTAAATTTGAACTTCATGGCAAGTGTCCTTGTAGCTGGTTAGGATTGACATCAGTTTTTCTGCGTTTAAAATTCTTAACGAATTTTTAATGGCACGTGCTGAAATCGCAAAAAAATATTTGAAACTCAACCTTTTTTGGGGTTGACACAGACAGGGGAAACAATTTTTGGCTTTAATGAGATTTTACCTTTCGGCTGAAAATATTTATTTTCAAATCTTGTTTATTATCATCATTAGTCATAAGTTTTGAAAACATTCCATCTCAATTTTTAATTTCTTATTGGAAAAACAACCTGTAAGAAGTGCTGCTGTCAACGTGGAGACACCTTTTTTCCGAGGGACTGCCAGAAATTACTTTGTAATGGCCGAGTTTTGCTCAACGAAACCCATGTAACCTCTTAAGATCTCTATAGCCAGGCAAATTAGGCTATACTGTAAAGCTTTTATTGATTTAAATCACATATGCAAACCGAAGTTGAATAATTTTGGACTTGAACTTCGAAACAAAACTTTTTTAGCTCATTGGCAGTCAAATTTTCAGTGATCTAGGATCCAAGAAGTCGCTTAAGATCAGTCAATCATAAAATTTCTTTCGTTTTATGTTCTGACCAGACCCGTTCTCACCACAGCCGACGTAGCCTTCCTAAAAATTATTTGTACCATATGATCAAATTAGACTTCAATTAGTTTGTGTTTGACATTTGCTTGTTTACGACGTGAAAAATATGAATAACGAGTTTGTTGAAATTTTGTGTTCCCAATGTAATCACTGTTACGGAGTCGTTGAAAAGGTTGGAGTATCGTTATGGGAAGTCTATTGTTTTGGGGAGTTTACTTTACTACGAACACAAGTGCTTTTGTGGTACCTGTTATCTAGTTCTCGCTTGGGTGGTAAGGTTGAGGTTAGTTGTCATTGAAATCATCTAACGGTAGGCCCTGGAAACGTGCCTTTTCGACCACAGGGAGAGGGGTGTTAGATGAGTGGGGTTCGCTGGGCATGCAACGAAGTGGTTAGAGTCATGTAGGGATTCTAGGTCCAAAAATGAACCAGAATCTGAAGAAAACTGAAAATCGTTGAAGGCCTTCATAGCCAAAGCTTATAACGAGTGAATGGAAAAATGGGTAGAGCATTGGTATTTTTTATATTGGCTCAGGAGCCTATTGTCAAAGCCATAATAAAGCTATAAAGCTTTGATATATAAAGATATTTCCTTAAAAAAAATTTCGAAAATTTGTTAGTGTAGTGTTATTTACTAAAAAGGTTCAGTTTTAGTATCACCCTAACACTATTAAAATATTCTATAAATATGCTTAAATGTTACCATTTATTTAAATTCTGAAAGCAGTAACGTAAAACGCACTTAAATATTTTCGTAATTAAACTTTTGTTCTTCCTTCCTTTCTTTGTTCTTTGTTCCATATAAAAACAAGCGCAACTAACTTAATTTGCCGCTCAGTCTTTTTACAAAGCAATAAAAATGTAATGTAACGCCTATCCGAAAGCAAAAAAGAAAGAAAAGCAAGAGAGGAGGAAAAGAGCATTCATGTGGAACAAAATAGCGAAAAAACTAAAAATTTGTAAAGACAAACTGGCGGCATGCCAAGTCAAGTTCATTATCAACCACCACCGCCACAAAAATGACGCGTTATTTCTCTAGGAAACGCATGATTTACTCAACTTGCCACACTTCTACATGCTACAAATGGGAGCAGAAGTGGCGAATTATTTCCGGTTGTCTTCTTTTTTTAATTTCTTCCACATTGCGCATTTTTCTGCCAAATAAATCCTGTTATAAATGTCCGGGCGAACCTTAAAAAATTTTGGAAATTTTCGAAAGAAGCATGAAAAAATTGCATGCCACAGCAGGTGGCGCAACGAGCGGAAGTCATAAAAAAGTTAGATAGGAAGTGTTAAATAGTAGGTTGGAGAGAAAGTGTCGGAATGCTTAATACGATTTCCGGTAGTTATGCAATGAGCAAAGGAGCACCAGTGACGACTTTCGGGAAGCACAGGAGAGTAGAGAAAGAAATGGCATTGAAATTTGCGCAATTTGTTGGGAGTATTAAAGAAAATAACAGTACATTATCCGTATATGAGTATGTGAGTTGTGTGGGCAAGATGATGTCACTGGCGAACAGTAAAGCAAAATTGCACTGAATCTTGAATTTGGAAATAAAACGAAGTAAAATCTAAAAAAAAATTAAAGCGAGTTTGCTTCAAATTTGGGTGTTTCCTATGTAATCACTGCTAAGAAGTCCTCGAAAAGGTTGGAGTATCGTTATAGGAAGTCTATTTTAACACGAACACAAGTGTTCTTGTAGCGGTTATCTAGCTCTCGCTTGGGTAGTAAGTTGGATGTTTGTCATCGAGGACATCTAACTGTAGGCCATGGAAAGGTGCTTTTTCGATGAGGTCGGACCATGGGGAGAGAAGTGTTAGATGGGTGGGGCTCGCTGGGCATACAACGAGGTAGTTAGATTCATGTGGGGAATCTAGATTCTCGAGGCAACCAGCTCTTCGTTTGCAATAGCTGGTAGTTTGACTCCTAGTACGCCATTCACTGAGAGGAGGTCGGTAGGTGTTCTTCTATCTAAAGGCGATTAGTGCATGTCTAAAGTTAATTGGGTTCGAAATCTGGTCGGCTGTGGATGGGGTGGCTATTCAGGGCATAATTCGAACAAGTGGTGATGATGAAGTGAAGGTTCGTATTACTTTTTTCTTCGCTAAATTGAATATTTCTACATAGCAGAGGATTACGGCTGTTCTATTCATTCCTTGGTCTCTAATGCTCTATTTATTCCATCCTTAAACCAGGAGGCATTGCCGACATTTGGCGCTTCAAAAAATTTGTGATCAGTTCAAAATGCGTCGTTTATTTAAGAGGGTCTTTATGATAAATTTTATGAGAGTTCTTGGAACCACAAAGATCGTCGAATTGAGATCGCTATTATGATCGACGTTATAAGCCAAGTCAACCTAAAGATATCTTCATTAACCAGAACCGGATATTCTCGTTAAAGTCATACAAAATTACCCCAAAATCGATTTACTACCAAATACCAAAGTGGAAAACAATTTGTAGAAACCAAAATAGCACCACTTGTAGATCTATGGCTGCCAACGAGTCCAATATGCAAGTAGCACCGCACACCAAGTATCTCTGGACGTACATACATATGTTTATGTTCGTATGTATGGATGTTACCCTTAACACAGCAACAAGACCTCCCACCGGAAGCGTACAAGTGGCGAAAAATGGAATTGGCAAAATCCTGAAAATGAAATATGAGGGCGAAAGACAACAAAGGCGAACTCGCACGAGCATTTTAGCGACAATAAAAAACAATAAAGATTGGAGTGAGGATGAGTGCTCAAGGAGAAAGGGTGTCGAAAAAACTTTTTCCTATATATTGTTTTTGCTACTTTGCTACAATTCACAACAGAATAGAGGAAATGAATGAATGGGGTTCTGTGGGTTTTTGTATCGAGTCGAAGTGTAAAAACAAAAATAACTAACGGTTCATCGACAAACTTTGATAACGGTACTACAAGTGACTTCGGCTAATTTGACTAATGATTTTATTGCCTATCACAAGCAACAACAACAACACATACTCAATAATGAACCTGGCACTCACACAGCCGAAGTTTACAAAGGGAGCTTTTAGTCGAAAGGGCTTTCAAGTTCGGTTAAAACATGCAATTTGATGGCGGAAAGTTAATTAAGTACGAAATTAGGGTTTTGCGGATTGTTTTAAATATATTTAGGTGAAAATAATATGTGAATAGGTTTAAAGTTAACTATACTTTATTTTGAATAATTATAAAAAGTTGTATATATATGTATAATTATGGGTAGATACTACATATACATATGTTTACTCTTATGTCTTTATTAGCCACACTCTCAAAGTCGCAAAGGGTTTCCTATATGTAATCAAATGAAAAAGAAAGCCATTAATTAGGTTTCTCACCTATTATAACCTCAAAATGGGTCACATGCTGGCTCGTCGACCTAAAAGCATTTAATTGCGGTTAGTTGCCATTTATTTACATAGATATGTATACTATTGGCAGTGATATGGGTTGCGCTGACAAAATAATTAATTTCAATAAATTACGTTGAATCGCTTAGAATTTGAAGGAGCACCGAGAGTTATGTAAATCTAAAGTCTCGAAAATTCCTTTTTTTGTCAAGTAATTTCAGCTATTTCGCTAAAAGCCGTAGAATATTTGTAAGATTAATCAGGTTTCTCTCGAGAAGTCGTAAATGTATGGCTATCACCGGTTTTACACAGTTTTTGGTACTTGCCTCTTCTGATAGATTAACAGTAATATTTTCTTCGTAGAAAATCAATCAATTAACGAGTTTTTCTCCAAGATTGATTCACGCCATACTCATGTTATACTCCCCATATGTATGTTCAAGGATAGATTTTAAAGCTCACTGATAAGATCCAATCTGTATTCATAATTCTGAATGCTAATGTAGTTCGACTTGAGGATTGGGAATACTTGTGATGCAAAAGCGTATGGTTTTACACCTATTAACCTTATGGTAAGCACAACAAATATCAAATCTGACTCAAATGTCCATATGTGCACATCGCGAACAAAATAGTAGCCTTTGCATGAAAACCCGGGTTAAAAATTAGATGTTTACCAAGAGAAATAGCGCTCATATTGAAACTATCATCCCTCGTATTTAATATTGGACTACATTCAGACGTCAGACTCTTTTTCTCGCTCATTATCGACAAATTCGCTTTTGGTGTCGCTCATTGCCTTCACATGATCGACGCGAGTGCGAAACCTTGAGTCGGACAATTTTCTGCATTTTCTTTCATATCCTTATTATCTTCACTCTCCATCTACTAAAATATTTCTATAATAATATTCATATTTGCATGTTATATAGAAAAAATAAACAATTAAAATTTCCAAAAATAATGTAAATTTTCATTGGAAACCGGCTCCAGGCTCTTCTCAATCTCTCTTATCCATGTGAACAAAGGTTAGGCTTTGTTTTTTCCAAAATAATTTTATTTATCTAACAACACATTAAAGCACCTCTGTCTTATTTATATAGCACTTTATACATAAAAATTACGGAGGTTGTCCGGAAAGTAATAGGTAGACATCGCAGCCGATTGGAAATTGTACCACGACAACGCCCTGTCCCACACCGACTTTCTTGTGAACAGCTACCTAACCAAGGCCGGCATCACAACGCTTCCGCAGCCGCCCTACAGCTCAGATGTGTCTCCCCCCGTACTTTTTTTGTTTCCTTGCCTGAAAAGACTTAGTCCTTATATTAACTTCAATATTTCCGATCCGAATCTATGCTGCCAGGACCAATATATCAGCATCGAATTCCCTGCTAGAGCTTGAAGGTGGTAAACAGTTCATAAAAATTAAGAGGAGGGGACTATACTATATAAATTCTATCTCAGGGCCGCACCAAATACCTTGGAGTAAGTTTGGACTGCAAACTTCTGCGAAAATATGCTATATAGAAAACCCACTGGACACAGTATGATGGCGGCAGACGCCTACAGAATGGAGCTGTCAGTTTGAGAAGACTGTAGGAATGTCAAGAGCAAGGCACCGGCGAAACAATGAAGCACCGCATTGACAAGGCTATGCTTTGAGCATTTGGGCAACTCTTATTCATATATTTATGAACGTATCATCCTTTTTTCCGTATAATCTATGCATATTTACACTAAGTCTTTCGAGGGTTCGCAATGAAAAACGTCAAAAAGAGTTACATAGATAAATAACTACAAACATCCAAGTGTACATAACTTCAGCAGAGGCCGAAGGTCACCGAGGCGTCACTCACACTGATACTAACACACTTAGAGTTATGCATAGGTAATATTAGAAAAGAGAGACAGAGTCAGAATTCACGAAAAAAAAAGAAAAAACAGATGTTAGATAAGTGCATTTACATACATACATACACAAATACATATTCACCGCCAATTACATACATATGTACATACATATGTATATTTTGGACATGAATCATTCAACAAAGCACTTCAGTTGTACCCGAAGAGCCGAAGAAAGAACAAAAAGGCGCAGCTGAGTGGCGAAGAAAAAAGCAATGAGTGTCGACAACAACAACAACAACAACAAAGTGTGGAAAATTGTAGCAAAAGTGAAAAAGTAAAAGTGTTTTGTATGCGCGCGAGGGGGGAAAATGTGAAAGGCCGTACGCGGTCGCATTGAAATGTTAATATACCGTTGTGAGTGATCTGAGTGCTGATATGAGTGACAGTGTGTGAGTGTCAAATGAGCGCATTACTATGCGTCGGCACAATGTCAACTCATAACAAAGTCGAAAATGATTTCCATGCTAATGAAGACTTCTTTCTTTACCTTTCTCCACTTTTCTTTTCCACAATTTCTAGTTAAGCGCATGTCAAATTCCGGCGGTTTCGGTTGTCAGTGGCAAATTAATTGATGGAAATTGAAAAGAACTGATGTTTAAGTAGAAAAATTTAATAGGAGGATAAAAGCAGCGTTTGAAAAACAACGCTACTCCCGTAGCATTTCATTTTGCTATTGCTACCGCTCTCACTTTGCCGGGAGCCATAGCATAACAATGTAAAAGTATGTGCCCTGCTCTGCTCCGAGTTTTGTTTTGTTGGCTCCCGGCAAAGTGAGAGCGGTAGCTATATCATAGCAATAATTCTAGAAATTTTGCTGCTACGGGGTAGTAAATGAAAACCCTGGATAAAAGGTGAAAAGACTATGATCTTTCAAATAATTATTCTAAGTCAGCCGAACCGAGGCCATTTCGGCTATACTTACATATATCGTGCTGGAAAACTCTTGATTTTTGCGATTACTGGTGAAAGTTGAGAAAACGGATAAGAGCCAAAGAGATCTGGGAGTATCGATGGAATCCAATAAATCCTGAAGTCCGGCGAGAGCCAATAAAAACCGGTTAGCGCTGGGGAGGGCCAAGAAGAACGAGGAAAATTCAATCAAATATTTATATTTAGGATTTTGAGTTAAATATAGGACAGTCTATGATCTCAATCTATGTTTTTCAAAAGGTATATTTTTTCGCTTCAAGTTCTGTTATAGCCGAGTTTACAACAGTACCCTAGTCGTTCCTTCTTTTCGCAATTTGCGCCAATTCCGAGATACCCAGTGCAGCCAGGTTCTTCCTCACCTGACCTGTCCAACGGAACAGAGATCCTCCTCTTCCTCTGCTTCCCCCGTTGGGTACTGCGGCGAATACTTTCAGAGCTGGAGTGTTTTCATCCATACGTACGACACGACCTAGTCAGTGAAGCCGCTGCCACTTAATTCACTAAACTATGTCAATATCGTCGTATATCTCGTGTAGCTCATTGTTTCATCGAATCCGATAGTCGGCGTTGCCAATAGACCAAACATCTTCCGCAGAATCTTCCTCTCGAACTCGTAACGTCGACTCGTAGCAGGACGGGAATAATAAGTGACCTATAGAGTTTGGTCTATGTTCGTGGAGAGAGGACTTTATCATAATCCTTAAAACGTTTGCAGGGATCATCATCAAAAGGGGGTCACTTATCCGAGATTGCAATTTCATTGGTAGGGTTTTTTATGTGGCGGGACCCAAACCCAGCGAACCACCCTGGGGAGGGGATGTTCTCGCTTTCAAACGGATGTTTTTTGGTTACCTAAAGGATACTTGGTCTAAGACCGGAAGTCGTAAGCTGCTTGAACCATATGTAGAAAAACCGTTTCTGGCCACTCTCCAGTAAATGGCGCTCAGAGAACTTTCCTCACTTGCGTGAACCTCTACACATGGCTCCATCCTCATCCAAGAAAGCATTAGCGTCACAAAAACATTTTTAAATTGTTAGTGTATAAATGCAAAAACTATTTCTTTATCCAATCCGCTGTGGTCTCGAGGAGATCGAGTTTTCGAACTGGTCTAATCGAACGATGCTGATACTCGGAGGCTATGCGCTTGAAAATTTAATATTTTTACAAGTCCGAATTTCTTAAATTTATGTGTTTATTAAAGCCTGTTAGAAAGCCGTTAGATTCCCTTTTCTTTACTCTCAGAAAAAATATCAAATGTATGTCAATTTGTAGGTTTTTGCCTTCATTCCCTCGTTACGCTTACGCTTTCATCGACTTTCACATTACAATTCGTAATTCCTCTGGCTCTAGCCATTAGATGTAGCGCGTCTATGCATATGTTTGTGCAACAACCGGAACGCGTATTCGCCGGAAACGGATGTGGCCCATAAACGCCAACATTAGTAATATGGTTGCATGGCTAATAGCTTACTTACGCTCCCACTTGTATCGCAGAGCCAAAGTCCCACTTCGCAAACACAACGCCTCAAATAGGTAAATAGTGCCTATATACTCGTATGTATACTATATTATACTCGTATGTATATGTATATCTACATACAAGTATAAACAACCTTTTCTGTTTCGACAATGTTTTTAGAGGCGCGCATTTTTCGGTTTACCAGTTTGACCTTCGCCATTTACGCATTTTTGCCCACCCACCCGCATTCTATGTCGCCTTCGAGCTTCTGCAAGATTTTTCAAAACAATCCTCCAACTCGCCAATATACCATATTTTATGCCAACGTATTCCTCCAACTCGCTCAATATATTTTGACTGCTGATCCATATTAAGATTTACTTTCTTTATTACAATCAAGTTTGCTGCACGCTTTCAACCTTCATCGTTCCCTTGCCTTTGCCATTTCCTTAAATTTGCCGCTTTACTCTTTTTATGCTTTTTTATTATCCACACACGCAGTTATCCTTTCTTTTATTGTCAGCTTTTAGCATTATTTTTAATGTCTGGCAGCTTGTTGGTGCCGTGTCCCAAATATGTGTGAGTGTGTTGAGTTTCCGTGAAAGCAGCTTTTTCCAACGAATCGTTACACCCTCGTACACCCAGCCACCACCCACGCCTTCTCACGCGCAACAGTTAACCTCCATTGAGTCCAAGTGAGCCTTGCCCTCACGCTCATTCGCCCCACGGCTATGGCTTGCTGAACTCCTAACGCTCCATTGTGAGTTCCGACGAAGCAGCAGTTCGTGTAATTTCATCAAATGCAACGATTTCCTGCAGACAAAATGTTATTTTACAAAATTTTATAAAATTGCGACAAAAAGAAAATCATAAAAGCTTAGCTCATCCGACTGTTGTCGTCAGCTGCATTGTAGTCTCTCAATTTCTTGGCGCTTTTTTGACATTGCTGGTATGTCGCTTGACTGTTTGACGAGCTTTTTGATGTCTTCACTTAAATTATTTTCCCCGCTTTAAAATTTTACGCACTTCTCATGCTCACGTGTGCGCGCAAATTATTTTTATTACGGTTTCGGGTGGGAATGTAATTAGTTTTTTTACGATTGCTTGAGGTTTTGGTAAAAGAAAAGCTGAAAGAGCTTTGGCCTTGTAGCTTTAAAGGTTTAAGGTACTTATAGTTTGTATGTTTAATTTTTGGAAAGATCTGTCGGCTTTCAGTCTGTTATTTCCTTTAGTCCGGGTTTCCTGTAATTTATAATCATCGAAAATATATGACTGAATACGAAAAGCAGACGAAAGGGGATCCATTCTAGAGGGCTTACAAGCTTGGAATTGGACATATAGTCACACAATAATTTTGAGGAATGCTGCAGATTTAGTCGTCCTTGGCCATATACAAATAAGGGACCGTTCAGGCTACATAAACACTACTATCGTAAGAACGGGACCTAACTCCACTCAGCTCCTTAGTTCGCTGTCGACTTCTTATTACCTCGCATTTCCAACTATAAAAAAACATCACCCACACAATCGCTCAACAGCTGGCATTCGCACCAAATGTGTGCTGCCCCGACGAGTATCCACACATATGGGTAACTTTTTGTTGTTTTTTTCTTGTGGCTTCCCTAAAAAACGTTCACTCAAGCTCACAACCACAATTCATTTGCCGCGTCTGCTGCGTGTGTACTCTTGCACGCAGCTGACTTGCTGACTGGGTGATAGTGTGACGATGTGTTCTCCTACATGCGAGTACAAGTTGACCATTTGTCTGTTTTGACGGCGCGAATTTGGCTGTGCGCCAACCAGCTGAAAGAAGTGAAATGGAAAATAATAAAAAAAACGCTGTAGAGTTGTTGTAGCTTTCGCTGGTTTTCGTTGTTAGCGCGTCGCGTACGAAAATATACTCATTCGTGCTTATAACCGAGCAGCAACTGGTCGTGCACGCTACTGTGGTGCCGATCCAACTCAACCTCCTGACCCCAAATCACTTAGAGCAACTACGGCGCCGACCAACAGCATTCTTCCAAAGCAGCAGCTCGCTTTGGTTCATCTCTACATCAAGTTAGCGGGAAACTTTAAGCGTCCGTCTGTCGATATCTTAGTCTCTGTTACAACATTTCGCCGTTCCTGCCGCCCACGAGTTGCGGAAATGAGATTTGCGCAACAAAACTTTCACATTTCAATTCATTGATATTAGTGTTAGTAGAGAATTTGCTGGTTGCCTGGTGGGCTGCTAGTTTAATAATCACCGAAATGCTTTTACCTATCCGTACATTATACATATAACTACTTGTTTGAGCTCTAACGTTTCGCTTTATTAAATTCGCAAAACTACTTAAATAGTTTCGTTTTTCTATTTCTTTTCGTCCATTTTTATTATTCTCCACTTCAATTGCTTTTCTCTCATTTTCATGTCCTTCGTGCAGCTTAAAAATTTAATTCTCGGAATTTTACACTATGTGCTACACGTGCCTGCCATTCCCTTGATTACTTATTTAACTTTTAGGACGCTTACGATTTCCATTAGTACATTAACATTAAAAATTTAAGTTATGCTTTAATGGCTAGGCGAAGTTGGCGATTGCGATTACATTTGGTCCTTCTTGTTACCCTGGTATTTTTGTCACATTTCACATTCAAACTAGATTTCATTTCGATTGGTAAGATTGGCGCTAAGATAGCTGAGAGTGATACTTAACAGATGAGTGAACAAGAGAACCTTACTTACACTTCCACTTTAAAATCTTTATATCGACGAGTTATAAAAAGGTAAGGAATTAGGAGTATGTGGTAAAATGTTGGCATATTTTGTCAGAATCACCTGCAAATTCTTTCTCAACTTGTAAAAAGTATATCTAACTACATTTGGCTACAGAATCGTGTGCGGATTATCGATAACATTTCGAATGTTTATACAGCTGCGAACGATCTAACCAGTTAGACTTTTCAGTCTTACAATAGTCATTAGAAAAAGTATAAACAACATCAGTCCATCGTTCTGAAATCAACATTTCCATTGCCAAAGTTTTATAGAAGATTGCTACGTTCGCTTAGACCCAGGTTCTGTTGCGTCTGTTCACAAGTCGTAGACCCGACTATTGCGGATTTGGTTTATCAACCCTTTGTGGTACCATAACCATATTGCATATTTTAACATTGACACCTTCTCGATTCTTCTCGCGGTTATAACCGAGTTAAAAACAGTGCGCTAGTCGTTTCTCTATTTTGCTATGTGCCGCCAATTGGGAATTTCAAGCGAAGCTAGGTCCTTCTCCACCTGATATCTCCAACGGAGTGGAGGTCTTCCTCTTCGTCTGCTTCCACCGGCGGGTACTGAATCGAACATCTTTAAGGCTGGAGTGTTCTCATTGATCCGGACAACATGGCCTAGCCAGCGCAGCCGCTGTCTCTTCATTCGCTGAACTATGTCAATGTCGCCTCATATCTCATACAGGTCATCGTTCCATTCACAGCAGTACTCGCCGTTCCCAATGCCCGATTTCGAGGCTGACATTGTTGTTAGTGTTAATACTGGTTCCAAGATAGACGAAATTATCAACGACTTCAAAATGATGACTGCCAACAGTGACGTGCGAACCAAGTTGCGAATGCGATGAGTGTTTGTTTGATGACAGGAGATATTTCGTCTCGTCCTTGCTCACAACCAGACCTATACTGATTGCTCAAGTTCAGACATTGCGGAATATAGGCAGTTTCCCCGATAACTGGATGTAAAACTACGGAACTATAATAGTCCAAATGTTTTTGTCTTATGAATATTGAGAGTGTCTTTAAAAATAAATCTGTTTTTGATTTCCAAGTTCAAGGAAGTACTTAGCTCTGTGAGAACTCGATTTTAGCACAAATCATTAATCAGATTGAGATCTCCACTAATCTACAGTAAACATCCACCTACAGATAACTCTTAATATCAAATATATAGGTTGTTAAATCCTACGTTATAGAACGTTTAGTAAATTTGAAGTTTGACTTAGCTTTTCGTAATTGAAGGTGCAACCTCTCTATAAACCAAGGATTTCTCTATTCTCCCTGCGTCGTTCGCTCAACCTGACATTCAAACCATTCAGTCACTGTATACTCAGCATCATCTGATTGTTAAAGGGTACTTCTGATGCCATGTTTCCCAAAGTGTGCTGAGATAAAGACGAAAATCGTGAGCTAAGGTATTCTTGTTCCTGAAACTGTCAATCAAACTCAAGACCAACTAACTGTTAATACTTTGAACGATCGATGATCTCATATCGAGTTTCCACATGCCGCATGTTACACGGTTATGCATATTTCAAATTACCACGAAATCGAAGTTGTCCAGAATTCAGCATTTAAATAAACTCATATTCATAAAATCAAAAGCACGAACACACGGCTGAAGCAGTGACGGCAGCGTCAACCACAAATGTCAACTGAATATTACTGCATTTCGACATTAGCTGTAACAATAATAAAAACCACCACAACAACAATAACATTTAAATTTACGAATATAATAAATAACCACAAAAGCATTTCATTTTACTAAGACGAGTGTAAATGGAACGAAGATGCATGAGGACTTACATACAAACAAACTGCAATGCAATCACTACAAGCAGCGAGGAGAGAGTGCAAGAAAGGCAGTAAGAGAGAGCATTGCATGTATTCATCAGTGAAAATGAGAGCGTACAGCAGTTAAACATAAGAATAAACAAGAATATTCCTCAGAAAAGTGCTTAACGCCAGCGGTGAGCAGAATGCCGCAATAACAGTTGGAGTACTGAAAAATGCTGTAAACAACAGCGCAGCCTCCACGAAATAACAGCGTCAACCGCACTCAGTGCAGTCGTTGTGTGGCTAAATACAAAGAGTAACAGCAAGAGAGTGCACGTCGAACTAGAGTACAACACAATCGTTCTGATATTTTCTTCGTTTATTCTTACATTCCATTTTGGAATGCTTAACTTCAGCTGCTCTTTGGCTTCTTTTTTGGTTCCTCGTTTATCAACTGAAAGCTACTGCTGCTACACAACGCGAGCATTTGCTGTCGCTGGAGCCAGCCACTCAAGCCGAAGAACACTTTGCGAAACATTCGCTTTCGTTAGTGCGCTCTTTGCCTGCACCAAAACAACAAGTGCTTCACTTTTCGTATTCGCGGTGCGCGTGTTACTTTGTTAGAATTTATTAGCACACTCGTTGTTGTTGCTGTTGACTGCAATTTAGAATTTCTTATTGCGCCGATCAGTGAGTCAATGTAAGTCGCTTCGTTAAAAACCATTCGTCGGTTGCCGTCTTCGGTTGCTCTTGTGTGTTTCGTGTGTAGTGAAAAAACAAAAGTGTTTTTCGTGTGGTGGTTATTTTTGTTGTTGCTGTTGCATTTGGTGGAATATGCAAGCGATTTATAGTAAGTGTAGTGTTTCTGTTAATGCACAAACGGGCGGTATGTAACGTTAACAGCGTAATGTTATGAACATTACTAAAGGTAACAGTGGAGCCCTGTCCTATATATGTATGTTAATGGATTAACAGCGATTGTGTTATGTTATATACCATACTGTGTATGCTGTTGTTATTGAATGTTGCGCCGCTATGGTTTTTCAAAGTCGTAATGCTTTTCTTATTAGAAATGCTTAACTGGAGGATCGGTTTAATTTATTTCGAATAAATTTCCGAGATTAAGTGATGAAAAATAAATATAACTAAAAAATGAAAAAAATTATAACTATATACCGAAAACTATTTTGAAATGTTTAAGTACTCTAAAATTTTATGGAAATTATTTACAGAAAAATTGTTCGAAGTATCGCCGTACATTACGATTTATATGTCAAAGTTTATTGAAAATGAGGCATATCCAACTTTTAGAGAGCTTTTAAGGTAAATAATTGAGCTTTTACAAAATTTTAAGGGTTTGGTGGTTAGTTCACAAATCAGAGAATCATAAAGTCTAAATATTTCTAACAATTGTCTGTGAATGTGAATCTTTAAAATTCTTTTCGTGTAAGCTTATAAAAATACTAATGGGATAGACTTAATTTAGAGGCAAAAATGTTGGTTAGTAGAGTCATTCGTTTTCATCTTACTTAAAACTTACTTCATCGCCACTAAAACTGTAAATATGCATCCATTAAGGACCGAATTTAGCCAGAAAAGCTCATCTATCAATCTAAAAAGATCAAAGTTCCTACACCCAATGGCTCTGACTTTAAGCTTTCATTGCAATAGTTCTTTTTAAGCATTATTTTCTGGACAAATTTTTGCGATTTGGTTCACTGAAGAATTAGGTGAATATTTTTTCAAATTTTGTAGAATATAAACTTTTTAAATTTAGATGCGAAAAAATTTAAATTCTCTTCGCGGATTATCCTCCTGCATTTTCAGTCTTAGCATCTCTTTTCTATACTATTTTCTAGGAGAATGTGTTGAAATTCTCACATAATCTGCATACATACTTGAACAGAGGCTATAAAATACAAATCCACATACATATGTATGTCCAAAGGGCAAATCCACATCATTTCCCTACTTCATGAGTCACATCAAGCCAAATACAAAACAAAAATACCACTAGCAGCTAAATATAGGCTTTAAAAGTCACGCAATGATAAGCTGAACCGCCAAAACTAATCCATAGCTAAATTATATATGTTTGTTTGTTATTTCCGTGCTCCATTGGAGAGCAACTTTTCTTTCACATTGGTCGCCTCTGGAACTATTAGAACTCTGGATATTGCAAGATTGTTGGATGCTACCAGAGAACACTGAAGGTCTGGACCGAAGTCTACATTAAAATAGACACGCTCAAGTGTTATAATACATTTTAGCTAACTGGTAATTAGAATTTATCTGTGTTGTATGCCGATTAGTGTAATTACATAATATATTTGTCACTAGGCTTACATTTAATGCATTCATTTACATAACCTTCAAGTGCAATTCGCCATAAAGAGGAAGTGTAATTAAACTTTCTACGTCGCTAATTAAAATGCTAACTCATAAGCCGACTAGGCACGATTCAAATGCGCAAATCGGCTGGCTTAGAATTGAAAATCGACAAGAATCGAAAGCAGCCAATCAATTTCTGCATTTCACAGACAGGCAATGTGCGATTTATGGCGAGCAGCACGAACACCGAAACTCAAACGCAGAGCACAGCGCACAAAACGCACCGTTTGTTGGTTTTGTTGTTATACATTGGTAAACGCACTCTTCGCGCCCCAACAATGCCGGCAGACAGTCCAACAGGCCATTGAAAGGTTGCCAGTGATGGGGCTGCTGCTGTTATGCTGACTTGACTGCCGCTGTTGCGCGCTTCGTTTCTGCTCTCTTCGGCTGCCTTGTTCACACTCATCTGGCTGATGGATTACTACCAGCGCGCCGATATGCTGCTCTTTATGCTTTACTTTTGCTTTTTCTTGCTTTTGGTTTTTGTTTTTCATTTTGTCGTTGCTATATTTTTTAGCACTCGCATATCTGTTCGCCTGTGCTGAGTGTGTGCCGCTTTCGGGGGTTCCGCTGTTGCTGCCTCCACTACTGCTGCTGCTATGGCTGTTGTTGCTCTTGCCGCCCAGCCGACCACACCATGCCATCGCACCACTCTTTGCTCTTTACCCGGTGTTGGCTCTGCTTTTGTTTATATCTCTGCGCTTGGCGCCTGCTTCGTCGACGATGAATTCGGTTTCTGCGTTGCTGGTGCTCTACTATGGTGCGACGGCGAGTATGGACAACAGCAGCCAGTGAGCCGATGAGTGGTGGTGAGCAGCGCGAAGCGCGGTGTTGGTGGACAGCAACAGCATATAAGGCACACACACACACAAACCGGCACTCAGCCGAGTCACTGTGTGTGGATTAGCTGATGGTATGCGCTGTTGTTGCTGGCAATGTTGCTCTTGGTTCGGCGCTGGTCGCTTTGTTGGTTGACTTTTGCTTGCTTTTGCTTTAATTTTCTGTTGTTTCTACTAATACTACTACAACAATGAGTACAACGACGACTACTGGTGCTGGTGCTGCTGCTGTTGCTGCTGAGTGCTTGGGTTGGCCTGACTGACTTGACTTGACTTGGCTTTGGCGCTGGTGTTGGCTGGCTCGTCGTCTGGTCTGCTGTCGGCGCAGACGGTCCGGTCTGCTCTGGTCTCTGGTGTGGTCTGCTCTGCAGTTGCGTTCGCGTTTCGAAAATAGTTACAAGATGTTCATCGAAGTGAATAGAACGTCTGAACGGGTGGTGGACTAACTAACTAACCAGCCAGCTAGTCAGCGCCAAGCAAACAGTAAGCAGTTGAGCCCGCGTACACCGCCGCGCGTTGCCTTACAATTGAAGTGTAGTGAAGTGAAAAACTCTCGGCTGTTGCTTTTATTTTTCTTTTTTTTCGGTGTTGTTTTTGTCGTTCATTCTTACTTTTACTATGCGGTTCTGTGTTGAACCAAGTGTCTGCGCCGCTGTGTAAGTGTGTGCGTGCGTGTGAGTGGTGTGTTGTGTTGAGTGGGATCTGCATTTCAGAGTCACAGAGTCGTCTATACTGTGCTGTCTGCTGGCCACTCATTTCAGTTCGGCAGCAACATCCGCAGCAGCCGAACCAGCGAATTTCAAAGTCGCCTCTTCAATTCAACCCCCAACGCAAACGCAGACGGTGCGCTAATTTTGTGTGTTCGAAACGCCCCTAAGAACTAGTGCGCTCCAACAAACTTTTGGAAAACGGAAAGTAATTAAATCATAAAATTTAAAATAAATTTAATTTTATCAAAAAATAAATAAAAAATTGCAACAAATTTTACATGTGAAATGCTCGCAAAGAAAGCGCAAAAATAAAAGTGAAATGGAAATGCACCAAAATTAGAATTCCTTTCTTCTAACATTACGGCGCATAGTTGTGTGGAGGCAGTGTAGAAAAAAAAAGCGCAAAACAAACCGAATAAATAAAATATAAAAAAAATTTAAAAAAAAAACAAATGCAAATAGTATTACTTAAGTGAGTAAATATTTATGTATTTAAGTGTGTTCGTACGTATGTGCATGCAAATGGGCTTATACATATGACTAAATACATAGCAAATTTGCAAATTAATTTGAAAAAAAAAATCATGAAATGTGTGCGCCAGCGACGCGGCTGTATTGAATTTAAGTTGTTTCAAAAATATTTGAATTTTTATGAATTAAAGCAAGCAACTTAATTTTGTTGTTGGTGAAAAAATGGCAGAAGACAAAAATGTGCAAAAATGCAGAAAATAAAAATTAAATTAAAGCAAACATAATTTTATATTAACTAAAAAATTGAATTACACAAAAAATAAAAAAAAAAATAATAAAAATAGAAGTAACCTAAAAAATAAATATCAAAAAGCTGAAATAAAAATAGATAAATTATTAAAAAATTGAATGAGATTTTCAAATAAGTTAAAATAAATAGAAATAAATTAGTAAAAACGTATTAAATAATTTAAGATTTAATGTTAAGTTCACAAAAATGAAAAAAATGGTTATAAGAGCTAATTTTAACATAAACGGAAAAAATAACAAAATATAAAAAAAAATTAAATCATTTCTTAAAACCATCTAAATGCAATCCAAAGAATTGTAAAACATGCTTTAAAAATTGATTTTCAAATTACAAATTTTCTCTAATAAAAAGCATAAAAACAATTTATTAAAAACTAATTTAATTTGATTTTAAATTTAACTTTTTAAAGCGTTCTTCTTGCATATTTGAAAACAAAAAATATTTAAATTATTTCATTCGTTTTTTCTTAATTAAATTAATTAAATTTTAATTAAAAAATTTATTTGTCTCAACAAATAACATAAATAACTAATTACTTAATTTAGAATTTAATTCATAAAAATTAAAAAAAAATTGAGGCGTTAAATACTTTTTTTAATAAAATTTTTGAATTTTAAACTTATGCACATTTAAAAAAAACCTAACTATGTGTTAAAACTAAAAAAATAATTCGCTTAAAAAAATATTTATTTTAATTGTAAATTCAATAAAAAATCAAACAAAAATAAAAAAATAATTTTATATGTAAAAAAATCGTAACAAATTAAAAAAATACAAAAATTTTCGACAAAAGTTAAATTAAATAAAATTAAAATAAGAAGAAAAATTAAAAATTAAATTAAATTAAAAATAATACTTTAATAAGTTAAAGCTTTTTAATTACATATTTGAAAATAAATAATATCAATTTATATAAATTTTTAAAAAATAAAAAATTTAGTTCAAATATTGCAAGTGATTTTTGTAAAAAAAAAAACAGAAGCTGATAAAAAAACATGTTCCTATATAATTAGGACCATTAAGTGAAGAATTTGAAATGAAGAAACTAAAGCCATGATTTTTGAAAATAAAACTGAAAAAATATATTCCTTTATAATTTGGAGCATTAAGTCAAGAAATCGATGTGAAGTAACTATACAAGTTTTTTTAGAAGTGAGTGTTGCATTGAAAAGGACAATAACCTAAAAAAACTAAGCTTCAAGTTTTATAGAGAAATTACAATTGAAACATGGAAACTACGAGAAATGTGAAATTGTATAAGTTCAGCTTAAAAACGGTGATATTTGAAAACATTATCAAAATCTGTGAAATGCAAGCTATGATTTAGAAATTAAGTAAGAGAAAAAAAGCTTATAGAGTTACTGACGAAGCTAAAATATACAATTTAGGTTTGGTATGCTTAAATACATTCTATAAAAATAAAAAAAAAACTTATAAACGATCAATCAAAACGAGACTAAAATAAAGTGCACGAATTTCTCAAAAAAAATGAGAGAACGATACACAAAGTGCACTCCAAACACAAACGAAAAAAAATATTGTTTAATAAATGTGTTTTATTTTTTATTTCGATGGCAGCATAATTAATTAAAATTCCCGCCTAACAAAAAAAACGAAAACAAATGGACAAATAATATTGTCAGCAAAAACAGTGGCGAAAAATCGAGCAAAACTGCAAATCTCGTGACTAGTTTTTGCTTTACTTTTTCTGCCAATTTGTGCTGTGAAAAAAATATAAATATTTTGTTAAACGAAAATCGTGATGCGCCGAATGCGCGTGCGACACCAAACAAAAAAGCTGTTTTCTAAGCAAAATTATAAAGTTGTTGTTGTAGTAAATATACAAAAATACGAAATATTATAATTAATTTGTCGGCTATGCGAGCTGCCGCTGACAGCCGCTGCAAGCGAAGCGCGTAAAAAAAATACAGAAAAACTGAGCAGCAGCAGCAATAAGGAACAAATAATGGAAGACACGCGCAAAACAGTGCAAGAATTATTAAAAAATATATATACATATTTATATGCAATATGTGTGTGTGATGGCTTGTGCAAAGTGTCAAATAATGAATAAGCTGCGCTGCACGAATGGAAACAACAGCCGTAAAAAAAATAGTTTTTATATTTTTGTGGCAACTAATCAGTGCAAACTGTGCGACTACAATAACAATAACCAAAGAACGATAAAATAATGACGTTAAGTGTTAGGCTAGTAGAAACGATGTTTTGGGCGCAACATGTTTCGCAAAGAATCAACAGACAGCAATAAACACCAAAGCAATAAAAAGTGTGTGGCTTTTGCTCGGTGAATTGTCACACAAAAAAAGAACAATAGAAAGTAACGGAAAAATAAGTGACTGATAAAAAAATGCTTGAAAGAAACAACAACTGTTGTTTTAATACCACGATTTATTAAATTTGTTGAGACACTGTGTTTGTGTTTGTGTGTGCAAAATGACAAAAAACAAGTTGGCGAAACAGTTCAACAACTGATAAAAATCTGCAAATAAACAGCGAAATTTTTTGAAATATTATTTGATAATTGTGCTTAGCGTTTTTAATGCTTATAGAAATTTTATGCGAAAATCATGCAATTTAGGGGTAACATGACATGTTTTTTTTCTGAAAATATGAAAGAATAATGATAATAAAATTTAAAAATTTGTTATACGAATGAAAACTAAATAAATATGAAAAAATAATTTATTATTATTGTTATATAAAAAATTAATACGAATGAAAACTTAATTAAAAAACTGAATAACTTAAAAAATTTAAATTTAATATTTTTTTCAAAATTTTATTATATTGTAAGATGTTACATTTGGAAAACTGGATAAAAAAATTAAAAAGCACAAAACACGCCAGAGAAATTATTTAGCTGCCATTTGGTTAACCACACACAACAAAAATATGCTCGAACTCGCACAAAAAAAAAATAACAGCAAGCCTCCAAAAATCTAATTTTTTCAAGCTTTTCTATATTTATTTTTTTTTTTTGTTTTTTTCTTAATTTTTTTTAATCATTTTTTGAGTGTTTTCCTTTTATTAGTTTTTAAGTTTTTTTTTGTTTTGTTTTTTAAATTTTCTTAAGTTTTTTTCTTTTGTTTGGTTTTGTGTTTTTATTTTTATTTTTTTTTTGTAGTGAATTTCTTTATTTTAGTGTTTTTTAGTAATTTTTTTTTAATTTCCTAAGGTTATTTTTTAATTTCTTAGTGTTTTTCTAACATATAATAATACCCTTAATATTTCAGCCTTCGAAAAGCCATCTCAAACTAATTGCATTTGTTGCGCGCTGCTTTCACACAACTAAAATTATTTTATTAATTATTTTTTTCCTTTAGTAGGCAACATCAAAACGGCTTTATCAAACAAAAATGCATTAGCACCAATTAAAAACTGCAATAAGAACACAGAACGACGAAAGTGAAATGTGAAAAAATAAAATAAATCAATTGAAAAAGTGTTAAAAAAACAAGAAACAAAACAAAAAATTACGTACAAAACAGCAAAAGCAACAAGTGAAAATGTATTTAAAAAATAACAGCATTTGAAAATATAAAAAATGCTAAAACAATAGCACTTCTAAATTAGTGAAAACTCAATAAACAAAATAGTGACTGTGAAACCCAGTTTAAAGTTATAACAACTTCACTTACACTAACAACAAAGTGCTAAAAAGTGTGTAAAAAAATATTTATCAAAAATTCATATGCTGAAGCAACAACTTTTTTATGGTGAAAAGGTGAAACAACAATTACAAAAATTCATATTTTAAAAGCGGATTCATATTTTGTAAACAAAATAAAAACAAACGCCAAATAAACCAATCAAAGTGCCAAAAGTGTGTGTCAAAACAAAAAGCAAGCATCAAAAATTCCACGGCAAATATAATATTTTCGGAATTCCGTTTTTATAAATACGCATATAGATATATCGGTTTGTGCGCATAGCACACTGACTTACATATACATTCACGTATATTGGAGATATTACTTTATTATAACTGCATTTATATACATACATACATACATTTTTGGATATCGCCATGCAAATAACGGATATAGTCTTTTGTGAGACGAAAAATTGAAAAAGAACTTTGTTATATACCAACTATATATATATTTTATATACAAAAACAGGTGAGTGAGCAATAGTAAAGAAAACAAATGAAAATTTAAAAAGTTGGTACATTGTTTTAAAAATTTTAAAACAAAAAACATATAAGAAAAATAGTTCGCTATTTTCAACTTAACATACTTACAAATAGTGTTTTCAAATATTTTCGCCATTTTCTAGAGATATTGTTGAAGATTAGCATAAAACTAACGTGACGTCACAAAAAACTACTCTCAATTTTTGCATTAAAGCGACGGTTTCTGAGATTATACTTGAGGCTCTTCCGCTTTTTTGACTTTAATAACTATAGTTCCCAAAAACTCTGTGACTTACACTGTCGAAACTTGTAAATATTACACTTTTAGCGTCTTTGTTGTTGTTATATATAATTATTATAATATTATTTAGTAATTTAATGGCAAATTATCTAAATTATATCTAATTTTGGTTTTATATAATTTATACATAAATATGTATATATCAATCAGAGTTATCAGTCTTTTATAAGCCACCGTCGGCAAAACATTTTTGTTAACATTTCGAGGAAATCTTCGCTGAAACAGTTTCCAGAAGTGGTATTATCATTATAACTTTAATATTTAGTTTATGATACTTGTCACTATGCCACAAGGAATAGTCAACGGTGGCTTTTAACTTCAGTTAACCCAACAAACTTAAAAGAATACAAACCGCATAACAATACCCAAAACTAAGGCTTCAGGCCTTCCGATAAGTCGAAAAAGTCTTACTCTAATCCTCTAATGCTGCCAATTTATACCTTACAAACATTCCAAAATTGTGAAATTGCCTTATCTCTATTCAACTTAGTGAGTTGCCTGTTCGTTTCGTCGATCTTTAAGTATTCACAAACCGACGGCAGATGATTTCATTCCTAATGTCTACATATTTATGTATTGCTCAACGTTTTGGTGAGCTTTCTAGCTGTTCAAAGATTGTCATGGTTCTGTTTGGATGGTCTAGGAGAAAATTTCCAAATCTAGCTAGTTTTAAAAATATTGTTTAAAGTCTTCTAAGGTATATTTTTCGCCTTTTGGAAGATATAGACAATTTCTTGCTATTGATTTGGTCCTTAATAATGTTCGTATAGGTTTTTGGTTTGTATTGATCCCAACTAATCGTAGATTTTTTTCACAAGACTTTCGTTTTCCCAAGTTTTTTTTTTTTTTGAAAAAGGTCGATTTATATACATACATTCCAACTAATCTCATAGTACTTCTATTTCGCAATGGCAGATTTTTTCTGAAAGTCTTCGTTTTCCCGCGATATTTGAAAAGCTGTCGATTCAGTTTTGTTTTATCACATATTCCATTATACAGCGCTGATTTTAAAATTTCTTTAAATGCTCGGTGGTTGATCTAATGAGTGGTTCATAAATATAAAAAAAAAATGTACAGAAAAAATTATTCTATATAAATTATGTTAGATTGAAATTGAAAAATGTTATATTAATAAAAGGTTATATTTTGACCTATAGATGGGGTAGATAGTGAACCGGAAGGTCGAAAATATTTATCTTATGTAAATATATGGGGCCATAGCGAAGGTTTAACCCTATTCAACCCATTTTTGGCACAAGTTTGTTTCGATCCCGATATTTTTTCTAAGCTTTTTCGACAAAGCAAATGGTTTGGAAAAAAAAAATCTGAAATTTTTGTACTTCTGAACCATTCATAGGCATCTTCAAATGTCTGTGAACCAAAAGCATATGAAATTTATTTGAATGCAAAGACTTCTAGCAATGATAACTCAAATTTTAAATAATCTTTAATTAATTTGCTAGTTAAGGCATCACTAAATCTTTCGCTATAATTTTGCTGACAACAAAAACATTTGAGAACAGACAATAAATTGAATACGCTTGCAAGGCAATAAACCCATTCAGCCACCTAAATACGCCTGAATCAGGCAAATTCATCAAAAGCGTGTATGAATGAGAAGCGTGAGCGATTAAATATGTGTGTAAAATTAAATTTCTACGAAAGGATGTGGATAAGGAAAGTGAGCTGAGGGCATAAATACACTGAAATGCGTACAAACCTACACATATACAAACAAACATACATATTATATTTAGTGTACAACGAACTGTAAGCGCTTGATGGATTGCTGCACACAAATATATACTATATATATATATGTATGTGTTGTGGGTATATAAATATAACGTGTGACAGGCACTTCCTAGATGCCAACAACAACAGGCCGTAAATAAGAAAATAGCAATAATGTGACAAAGTGTAGGACAAATTGCAATTAAAAAGTGCAATGAGTGAAAACAACGACCGCAAAAGGTTGACGGAAAATGTGACAAACTGCCGCGCGCTTTTTTAATTGTAAAATAATGAAAGTTCAAACAAAAAGGTGTAAAGCACATATACAAATATGAAGAAATCGTAAAAATAGCGCGAAAAGTTGAGCGAAGAAAGTCAATCATCCCGACAAGGCTCAGCAACCACTTAAACCCTGCAACTTGCAGCCTTGCCAGCGCTCAAGAACATGTGGCGAAAATTAATTACACTGTCACATCAATCAGAGAATATTATGAGCTCGAAAGGAGGAAAAGCATGTAATTTCGAAAACATGTGAAAAATAAATGGATTAAAATAATGATAAAAAAGTAAAATAATCAAAATACAGTTTAAAATTTTTTAATTTAAAAAAATAATTTAAATGAAAAAATAAGAAAAAAAATTTTAAAAAATAATTTAATTTAATAAAAAAAAATTGTAGTCAAAGCAAAAACAAAACATTAAAAAAATATTTTTTTTTTACTAAAAATGTTTAAAAAAATTATTCAAAACATTTGAATAAATTAAAAAGTATTAGAAAAATTATAAAAGTAAAAAATAATATTTATTAAAGAAGTACAAACAAAAAAATGCTTAGAGAGTTTACTTCGTAGCTTAAAACATTATAAAATTATTCATAAAAATTAAAATACTATTAAAAAAATGTTTTAAAAATTAAAAAAAAAATAAACAATTAAAAGAAATATAAAAAATATTTTAGAAAAAAAATATTATAGAATACTATTCAGGAAAAAATATTTTAAGAAAAATTAAAATTTAAAACCAAATAAAAAATAAATAAATTTCAAATAATTTAAAAAAAAATAAAAATAAAAATGGTTAAAAATAAAATAAAAATAAAAACTGAAAATAATTAAACTAAAAATAAAAAAAAACAAATTAAATATAATAAATAACACCGCAAAACGAATTCTCGATTTATTATGGTCACAGCAACAAAAAAAACAACAACAATGCTTGCAGGCAAACGAACACCTTCATCAAGGCAAATCAAAGCCGTTGACAACAATAAAGATACTACACACGCACACATGTCTACAGATATGATCCCCATATGCTGAAAATGTATGTATGTATGTATTATATAAATTACATATATACTTTCTGGCGTTGACACTGATGCGTGTAGGGACAATGACGCGCAACGGAGACGGCCGGCCAACCCACCGCGCCGCTTAATCCCGTGCAACGGCACTTGCATCTGCTAAAAACACAAAGCTGAAAAAAGTATGCCAAAAAAACACGCGACGATGCCTAGCTCATCACTCGCCCCACCCACAACTCATTTTGTTGTGACAATGTCAAATTTGAATGTAATAATTCTCCGCGTTTTCCTGACGCATGTCATGGATATTGTTTATTGTTGTTGCTTTCTTTATTTCGCACACATTTTTTGCCGAGCACTTGCTGCCGCCAACTTTTGATTTATTGCCGCGAATGCTCGATAATTTCGTCTTAATTATGGATTTTTTTTATTGAAAATTGTCGCCTTTCTTAAAATTATGACTACTCCAAGTGTGTGTATGTGTATGTGTGAGTGTCGTTCAAGAAAATTACACTTAAAACCGCAGCTGGACAGCCTCGGTTGGAGAGACAGCTGGACAGTTGGACAGCTGGGCGCATGAACTGCACCGCCAGAGGCCAGACATGGGTGACAAAAGCTTTGACACATCACAACTGGTGCATCCAGCTGACATCTACACATACACACGTGTGTGTGAAGAAAAGAAAACCCCGTTAAAATATGTGACATTTTGTTTATTTTAATGCCATCAGCTTACGCAGACAAAACAAAGGCGTTTTCCTCGGGAAATGCGATACTTTTACCTTCGCTTTTTAAGTGTTTTTCAGTGGAATGCTAAGCGACGTGAGGGAGGGGGTGTAAAGTGTAGAAAGTTCAATACTATGCCTGAGCAAGTGATGACTCTTTAAGACAAAGGTGATGGGAAGAAGATGGTGTAAATGCACTTTTAAATAGTAATGACCGACTAACGACGAATTTGAGGCTAGATTGAACATGGTCTCTTCCCAGTAATCTTTTAGCACCTACCCGGTAATGGATTCAAAATTTCTTTCTGGTGGGAGTGGTTTTGAATTCCCCTTCTGGACCCGCCATTACCTTTGGGACTCTATATTATAGTTTTTTATATATGTTTAATATATATTTTATAAAATCCTTCATAGATCGATAACGGTGGGATAAATTTCTTTCTGAATACAGAAAAATTTTCTTCATAGAGGAGACAACTCCGGTCATGGGGCCGACAATAGCATATGGTTAGGTCAGATATAATGTCATGGATTTTTCAGTGTTTTTTATATCTTTAATGAAAGCTATTAAATTCAGAACCGGAGTTTGTGAGAGAGCTTTGGCATTAGTATATATATGTATGTATGTATATATTTTATAAAATCCTTCCGATAACGGTGGCATAAACTAAATACCTCGGGAGACAAGTAGTACAGTAGTATAAGGTTACTTAATGTCAGTTTCCCTACTCAAAAAAGAAGAGCAAGCACTTCTATTAAGCTCAAAAGCTTCTCGTTTAATCCGGAGCGACTGACGAACGCATTGTCTTACAATTTATCAATGATACAGGATGATGAGTAACAAACTGTTGGATTGCTTTAAATAAGAGATTTTGAGCCTCATAATTGGAAACACCCAGATTGGCATAACATATATAGTTCATAATTGTAGATATAGTATATAGATCCCACCTTTGGATCTTGAATTACTCATTTCTTCACTAAAAATATTATATATCTTAGTTAATATCATGATCTTGAGATCTTGCTTTTGCTTCTGCTGAAATTGTATCTGAACCGACATTCACCCTTTAACACGGAACTCGGTGCGTTTTGAGAATCTTCTCAAAAAAGAATCAGGAATCTTTTGAAAAGATAATAGATATATTGAGACCTAACCTAGAAAAGAAAAAAAAGCTGTTTCAGACCCTATGGAATTTTTTCTTTTAGTCTTAATCTCACTTTTTTGATGGATCGAGATAGTTCCGAGATACAAACTTATAAAATCCGATCGATGAGTCTTAGATCAACAAGCAGATAATGAGCCAGTAAACTAAAAAAAAACAGCAAATACTCAATTAATAATAACAACAAAAACTACTTTATGCAATTCGGAACCTCAAAAGCCATTTAACGAAATTTACGAAACCCTGAAAAAATATACAAAAAATTTTAGCGAAAGTTTTAACAATTCACATAAATGCTGTTATTTACTTTACTAGGTATATATGTATGCGTGCTGTAAAATTGTTTATTTTCGTATCAATTCAGATTCGCTATCTTTGTATCTTTGCTTTACATATTCATACAGACACACACATACACTCATTCCTACTGGCGAGCACATCTTTCAATACTGTCAATCTTTTGCGCTGCATAACCCTGTTGAGCGTTTATATTTTAAATGCATGCATCCATATGTACATGCATAAATAAACAAACACTCACACATACATTGTATATATTTATATATATTTCACATTGCATTTAAGGTCACCACTGACACACCTCGCCTTGATGGCCTGCAACTGCTTGAAGCTGAAAAGACACGCGTTCTTCAACTTACATACCTACAGGTGTATATGTGTATGTGCGTATGCTTGTATGTTATATGCCTTACTGCACATACCTGTAGCTCTATAAATTCGGCCCCTGTATTTGTTTAAACAATTTGCGCCATACTTCTTGACCTCGAAAGCGGCAGATTTGTGTGTGCCCGCCCGCATGCTGCTTTACTTTCAGCAATTCAACCAACAATATTTACAATATCCACGCACACATACATCCATATATACATTTATATGTGTTTAGTTTTACGTATGCTGTGTAGCATCATCTTCAAAGCAGCGTGAGTGTAAACAAATTAACGAGAAGCTAGAAGATCTGCATTTTACCGGCTGTGCTTGACCATTGATTTGGCAGCTGTGGCTAAAATGATGTACACCAACAGTGGTAGCGAATTTGGCAGCAAATATAAATAAATACAATTTTTTTTTAAATTTTCAAAAATAAAAAAAAAATAATAATATTAAAATATATATTTCTTAAAATATTTACAATTTTTACAAAATAATATTAATAAGCGATAAAAAATTAGAAATTTTTTTGTCAAAATTAAAAAACAAAAAAGACTTATTTTTGACAAAACTCTATTTCTTCTTTTTTTTTTTTGTTTTTTTAATTTTGAAAAAAAAATTCTAATATTTTTATCGCTTATTTATAAAAATAAAAGTAAATGAAGCTTTCATTTTTGACAAAACTCCATTTCTTAAAATTAAGTCTATTTTTTGGTTTTTTTTTTTTAATTTTGACAAATTAAGTTTATTTTTTTTTTCAATTTTGACAAATATCGCTTATTTATATGAATTTTTTACCATTATTTTATTTCTTTTTTTAATTTTACTAATACTTTTTTTATAATTTTTTATTATTGTTTTTTATATTTGGCATTTTTCATTAATATTTAATATTATATATCATTATTTTTATTTTTAATTTTAATTTTACTATGTTTTTTAATATTCTATTATTCTTATTTCAAGCCTTTTATTTTTTCCTGTTTATATACTTTATTCAATTTTGATAATTTGTTATAATTTATTTATTTTTTATTTTTTATTTTATTTTTTTTTTTCATTTTACTAATTTTTGTTTTACCCTTTTTATTTTATTTCTCTATTTTCTTTTACCTAAAACCCAAAATCTATATTTTCTGCAATTTACCCAAATCTGTCTATTCTTACTTCAAGCTTTTTTTCATTTTTTCTTCTTTTTATTCCAAATTGAACACTGATTTCCTCAGCCGCTGCGCTGCTGTTACAAACAAAATCTAATTAAAATCAAAGCAAAGCAAAAAAAATTGGAAGCCAAATCTCAAAAAGCATAAAACCGACCATCGCGGCGGAAAGTATTTAAATTTTCGCCGATTTTCCTATTTACGAGCATTTCTGCGCTGTTTCAGCTTCTGCAGACGCGAACACGAGCCAAAATTATTGGCAGTTGTCCAAATTTCATGGTTAAGACGGAAAAAAGAACGGTCGTGGCGTTGCGCCAAAGCGGCTGACGGTAGCTCTTCGTGCTAAGAAGTGTTGGACCCGTAGATGGTTGAGAAGCTGCTTGGTATTTCAGCACTGTCCGTCGGCCATTTGTGTTAGTTGTTCGTTTTTGCTTGAACTGTTGCTTTTAGTTTGTGTTTTTTGCTGTTTCTAGTTTCTTTTTTTTTTGTGAGTTTGCTTATTTTTGGTTTTTTGTTTTCTTCTTCGTTATCGCTAATGTTAGGCGTTGGTTGCTCTGTGTTGAGGTTTAGTGTTGTTGTGGGTTTTAATTTCTTTTTTTTTTCTTTATGGTGGTTTTGGCATTCTTTTTGTCAATAACTGTGGTTTAATGGATTAAATTTTCGTTAGTATATACTTCCATATATATTGTTTTTGCCTCTTTCTTTTACTGATAAACTCAGCCTAACTACGCCGATACCTATTTCGATCTTATCTCAGTTTTTTTTATCAGTATTATTGGTTACTGTTTTAAGGACGATGATAGTATATGTATGTATATTGTGTAAATCTTTCATCAGAACCACCCTTTATACTTTTCTTTAGACTCTGCGTGGCTTTTTTAAAGTCGATCTCTTTCGAACTAAAAATATAGCCACTTAATCCACATTTGGGAAATGTTCCGACATCATTTGTATCAAATATAACGAGTTCTATTGGCTTACTTTGGTCTTAAGAACAGTCTTCATATTGGGAGCATTACCGATGGATCAAAATCAATATTTTTCGTGCATACTCGGTAAAATAGAGCTTATAAGAGAACGCACCAACGACTCCTCATATCTCAATGGTCCAGTTAGGACTCAGCTTTACAGTATTATATCAATCTATACTAAGACTGCTTCATCTAGTTTGAAAGATCGCTGAATATGGACCACATATGACCGTCTCCACCACACTTTCGACAGAAAGTTGATTAAATATGAGACTATAAAGCTTCTATCTGCTGAGTTATTGTCATTCTACCGCTTCTTACTCGATAAGAACCCAACACGGCCGCATCAGACTAATACCACACTATTCCTCGACTACAATGGATTTATTTGCGTCACCTCAGCTGTACCACGCATAATGCGGACACCATCTTGCCCGCAATTCTGTCATGTTTTCTTATGAGACACTTTGTCGGAAGGCATGCGTTCATAATTTCAACGAAATACATTTTGGTCTGCCCTCAAACGAAAACAAAAACCCGCACACATTGCCACGCCGACACTCGAATTGACAGGCAATGGCATCGTAAACTTTTTCGGCGCTAAAGCGTGTCGGCTAAGTAACTAAGTGCTTGGGTGTGGGCGTGCGCCCTCTCTCCGCTCCGCACCACCCCCACTGGGGGTCGCAAGACAATAGCGAAACTAAAATAGATTAGAAATGCTGAAATACAAAGTTGGGCAGCACTTTGTTGCACGTACTTAAAGGCAGATGGGCCCGCGCACACGAGCGGCCAATGCTTGTTGCAACAAACTGTGACGATTTCTTGCTTCTTGCCTTGGACCGCATTTACGTATAGCCTACGTGTAGAAGCACACGGCTGCTGACTAGTGCTAGTGCTAGTACTAAGTAAGTGGCTAGCGAACATTTCGACATTTGTTCTTGTTACGCGCTCAATATATTTTTGTTATTTTTGTTTTTTGTGCTAGCATGTCCCATTCGTTGGTCCACCGCGGACTGTGCGCCCGAATTCTGTTTGTCGCTGTGCGAGGTCAGTCGGCCCATGTTGGCTGCTAGCCGCTGGCGCTGTCTGTTGTTGTTGTAGTTGTTGCTGGCGCATCTTTTGCTTCTTGCCTGCCACGAATCGTGTGTGCACTGGTCATCATTAACGGTTATTTTTAAACAAATTAAAAAGGCTGTCAAATGTTGCGCTGCCGTACCCCTCCACCCCCCGCTCCTGCCGGCTGTGTGCGGTTTATTTTGGTTATTGTTTACCGGTTTGTGGTTCGGTAATTGTTTTGCTGCTGGCGCTGGTTTTTGTTGTTGTTGTTACAGTTGGCAATGTGGTTGTTGTTGTTGCTTTGAGTGACATTTGTTGCCAGCACCATTGCCATCGGCAATATTTGGCCGCCTGTCGCGCTGTCGAACTGTCCCACTGCTTTTTGCTGCTGTTGATTTAAGTGTATGTGTGCTAGTGTTCATGTATAAGTTCACATGAGTGTATGCATGTGTGTGAGTGACGGCTGCTGCATGTTGCGCCCAGCAGCAAAACATTTCACTTGGCGTTCTTTACAGTTATTTAGTTTTTATTTATTTTTTTTTTTTTTGTATATTTCTTGTTGTTATTGTTGTTGGCTGCTGCTGGCGCATTTTTCGCCACTCAATTCAATTTGTGCTTTGTTTTTGTGAGCCAAGGCAATTTCTTTTACGCTATTCCCTGTGTGGCTGAGTGTTGCCACTGAGTGGAAGCAGATGCATAACTGTTGTTTTTGTTGCAGTTGTGTATTTGTAATGCACTCAAATTTTATTTCCTTCAATATTTGCAATAAAATGATAAAATTACAAAAAAATTTTAAATTTCACAGAAATATTAAATAATAATTAAAATTAAAAAAAACCGCTTTTTATATAATATAATGTTTTATACAGAAATCGTCAAAAAAAAATATAAAAAATATGTATATTTATTTTTGAAAATAATAAAAAAAATTATATATACATATGTAGATGTATCATATTTTAAGATATTTTTTTTTATTTATTTTGAATACATATATATTTTTTTTCATTACTTTTACGAATATAGCTGTTTAGTTTTTGGAGAGTTTTTATTATTTTATCTAAATTTTTTTGTAAGTTTTATTTTCAAAATATGTTTTTATAAAAATATAATTGATTAATAATTTAAAAAAATATATATAATTAGTTTTTATACCTAAAGTAATTATGAAATTAAAAAGTATGCTTATAACAGTTTGAATATAATTGAACATTATTATTTTTCTTTCTCTTTTCAGCCAATTTTATGAGGAGGATCTAAGCTATTCAACTTAAAAATAAGGTAAGTGTTAAAGTATGATTTTAAAAAAATTAAAAATTTATGAAAAATGTAAGAAAGCTAGCTTTTTAATGTTTTGAGGGCGTCAAAGAATTTAAAAACAAAAAGAATCAGTTAATTGAATACTCAGATGATTTAAATTCGAATTTTGAAAAAAAATTGGTAATTATTTTTTAGTTTCTTGAAAAATATACTTAAATATAAATCAAATACCAAAATTTGTTAAATTTTAATTTACGAAAACTTTTGCGAAATATAAAAAATAAATAAAAATTATTCAATTAATTTGAATATTCAGAAGATTTAAATTCGAATTTTTTGAAAATAAATAGGAAAAATATTTTTTAGTTTCTTTAATCCTTTTTTAAAAGTTTTACGATTTTTAAAAAATAAATTAAAAATTTTAATTTTAATTTAAAATTATTTTTTTTTCAGTTTTAATCCTTGATTATATTTCGTAAATAAAAAAGAAACCATATTAATAAATTTAAATAAAAAATTTAATTTTTTTTAAGAATAAAAAAATTATTCAAAAAATTCGAATTTAATTTATCTGCGTATTTAAAGCCTTTACGTAATTGAAACTGCTATTTGTTTTTTTTTTTTTTAATTTCTCCAGAATCAGATTTAAAAATATCTCTTTACTTGCAGTAAAAAAAGAAAAAACTAATTTCTTAAACATTTTCTAAAGGATTGAAAATTATATTAAATAATAATTATTATTAAATAATAAAAATTACAATTTTTACAACGTTATTCTTTATGATTTATACAAAATAATATCCAAAAGATATTGGAAGTTACAACGTTTTTCATCACGTTTGAAAGAAAAGAAAAAAGATTGCAAAATTACAAAGTTTTTATTTCCAGTGTAACCAAAAATATATATTATATTGTTAATTGCGCAACTATTTTTAATTTAATTTAATTTTTAACTTTTTTAAATTATTTTTTGTATAATTTATTTATTTAATTTTTTTTTTAATTTCTATAAATTTTTTTTTTATTTCCTTAGCACTTGAAAATGCAAATTATAGTTAAAAATTCTATTTTCATTGTAATTGTAAATTATTTTATTTAAATTTTTCTGAAATTATAAGTCCTGTGTTGTGTTGAGGGTCCGGTTTAGTGTATCAGATTAAAACTTAAAAATTGTAAGTTGTGTTGAGAGCTAACAATTTTTTTCAGTGTATAAACAAAAGCAAGATCTTATATGCGCTACACATTTGCTTTCAAAATGTCTCCTCGCCACACTAGCAATACCAGTGAGGCAAGCATATCAATTTTGCATCAACACCAGAAAACCGCTGCAGTCAGTCAATAGCCTTCACTTCCGCCGCTTGGCCAACATTACCGACACGCATACATACATACAAATACGTATATATTTACCAACGTCATCCGCCTAGCAGCAGCAACACCAACAACTATGGCGGCGGCCACTCATATGTGCCACCATATGCTAATTCGCTGCTAGCTGCCGGCGTCAGCCGCCTACTGCGTCATTGTGCCTTCCACCGCCAACACCATATCCAGCGTCGATGGCACCACTTTGTGGCTCTTGTCATTTCACTTTGTTCTATTAGACGCTCTTCCGTTCGGCAGCGGTGGTCGGCGGTGAAAGTGTCTGTACGCTGCGGTGTTGGTGGTGTTCGTGTCCTCGAAGGTCCGACCACAGTTGTCGCTAATGCCACCCCTGCCACTCACCCTCTTCACTGTCTCTCTGGCCACTTGAGCGCTTAAGTGCTGGCGCATTCAATTTGTAAGCTTCTACGCTTGCATGTGTGTGTGTATGCGGCTCGCACATGTATGTGGTTAATTTGCTTGACAGTGTCGGTGTCTGCGTGTCACTGCTGCTGCTGTCATGCCTTACTATGTAAATTTGCACGCTCAGCTGGTGAAGTGTGCGCTCGTCCGTCGGCACCGGATGTTAGACGTCGTGCTCCAATTTCCTTCGCAGTGACGCCATCTTTGACCGCCTTCGTCTTCGTCATCTTCATTTTGTTCTTGCGGCCTGCTTGATTCGCTTGCTTTTTTGTTTGCTTGACACAGACACAGCAAGCAACCCGACACCGCGCATCGTTTCGGCAGCGTTCTGCCACAGTGTTTTCTCTTGTTCTTCGTCGTTTTCTTTTACACAATTTGTTTGCTTTTGCGGTTGAACGCTTGCTTTGTTGCGTCGTTCTTAAGTGGCACGTGTTTGTTCATATGTATGCATGAGGTCGCGAACTCCCCAAGCAATTTGACATTCTTTAGCTGTTGTCAAATCGCATTTCAAACGCCCGTGACGAGCTCTTTCTCCCACTTACCTGAAAATAACTATTTCAGGTCACTTTGTTGTCGGTCCTTAGCCGCTTTCGCAAATTCTCTTGCGGTAGCTCTAGTTTTTTCCCTTGCATTTGTGTTTTCGCTAATCTCTCGCTTAATAAGAACTAGTCCGAGTTGTTTACTTAACCACAAAAGCTTTTCAGTTAGCCCTATGCTTTCAAAAAATAGGGAGGGTTTTAGGATTTTCAGCAATAAATAATGCGAATAGTGGGAGGTAGCAACTGCTAGATTTTCTTAATTCAATTTAATTTTGTTTTCTGTTCACCACGAAACAATTTTTTTTGCAAAGTAAAGCTGCCATATTATTTAAAATTCGATTTAATTTTTTTCTTTCGATCTTTGCAAAAATTTCGCACTAAAATATGAAAATAAATATTTTTTTTCAATGCAGAGTTGCCATATATTTAAAAAAAAATAATTTTTTTCTTTCGATCTTTACAAAAATTTCTCACTAAAATTTAAAAGGAAATATTTTTTTTTTGCAATTCAGAATTGCCATATTTTTTTTATCTTGTTTAAATTTTTATTTTTTCGTCGCTGTAAAAATTCCACAGTATAGTTTTAAATATTTTTTTTTTGTTTTTTGCAATCCAGAGTTGCCATATTTTTTTAAATTTTAGTATAATAGTTTTCCTGCCACCTCTACAATAATATCACACTGAATTATAAAATATATATTTTTTTGAGGTGCCACATCTTTTAAAATTTGATTTAATTTTTTCCTTTTCGATCTTTCCGTGGCTGTAAAAATTTCATAGAAAAATATTTCTTATTTTTAATGTAATAGACACAAAACTTTCATACTCAAAATTTAAATAAATATTTGTTTTCATTGCAGAGTTGCCATATTTTCTCAAATTAATTTTAAAAAAATTTCACACAAAAATTTTAAAATTTAAACCGGAGTATATCCACGACAAAAACACATATGTATATTTTTTAAAAAAGAGTTGCCATATAATTTTAATTAAAATTAAAATTTTATTATTTTTTTATACTACCTAAATATAAAGAAACTCACGCACAAACTAATGTTGATATTAATAAGCACTTTCAAAAAGATTTTTTTGAACAGAGTTGCCATGACACAGAAATTGTGCTTAAAAACAATAACTGCTGCAATAATTTAGAGGAGTCTAATTCATTTACTCTGCTTGTCAACAAAGTTTATAATATTATTTAATAGTTATAAATTCAATACTAAATGCAAAATTTTCGGAGAGAGTTGCCACATAAATTTTTGTAATTAGGTAAAAATTGTTATGAAGGATTTCTTCCATACATTTTATGATTGCCAGTAACTACATACTGTACTATCTGAGATAGTTGTCATATGATAGTTCATATATTATAATTTGTTTTTTTTTATAAAAAAATTTTAATAAATTTTAATAAAAAATTTTTTTCATTATAAAAAATTTTTATTTTATATTTTTCATAAAAAATTTTTCTTTAATTTTTTTTTTATAAAAAAATAATTTTTTTATTATTTAAAATTTTTTTCATTATAAAAAATTTTTATTTTATATTTTTCATAAAAAATTTTTCTTTAATTTTTTTTTTATAAAAAAATAATTTTTTTATTATTTTTTTATCTTCTTATTATTTTTCCATACAAGACAAAGTTCAAAATTGAGCATGTTTATTTTTGTCTTTTAAAAATATAAAAAATAGAGCGAATGTATTCTACAGTTGGATTGATTACACTTCTCTTCTCGTTTTCAACAACTGTCAATAAAAGTGTAATATTTAAAGCAACCAATATATTTATTCACCAACTTCCTCAGCTCACCACATACGCCCACTTTCGCGTATTGGCTGCTGGCACCAATAAATCCGTAGCATTCGTACAAACATATGTATGTATGTGTGTACAGGACCATCAGTCGCGCTCAACGATTTACGGTCATTCGTAAGCTTAAGTGCAAAGTAGTACAAGCGAAGGGCAACAAGCGAGACAAAAGGAAGCGAGCACATGTACAGCATGATAAATAGAGTTTCTGCTTTCCGTTGAATTGCTTTTCACGCTCGCCGTGGCCATTCAGCGGCAAACATAAAGCTTGAGAGCACGTACATGCTGAAGCAATCACTTGTGCGTAAGTCTGCATGTGTGTGTGTGTGGTGCTTTCAACATTGGACTGTGAAGATTTGAGCTGCTCCAATGCATTGATTGCTACTCGGCGGCAATAATAAATCAACTGGAGATTTTCAACTATATCAATGGCGTTATACCAAAAATAAAGTGAAAAGAAAAATGAAAATTGAAAAAAAAGTAAATTTGAAAAATCGAAAATAAAATTCCCTTTTTCACAACTGCTCATCTGCGCAATGATTGGCGCTACGTGCCGTTCGCTCTAAATTATTCCTTAAGGATATCAATTGCCAATGTGGTAGCGGAACTGAAGAGTTATATAAAACCTATTTGAAGTGTACATATACATATGTGTATGTAGGTAGGATTGCTTGTAAGCGTTTGAAAAACGTTCGTTGCAAAGTACTGCAGATCAAGTAATTTCAAAATGTTTGAGGGACAATGCTTGGAAGGTTGTTAGCAGACAGTAAATAAGTACATACATACATGTATGTATGTATGTAGATTATAGCTATGGAAACGCTAAACTAGGTGTTAAATTGAAAAAAAATAAAAAAAAAATTAATTTACAAAAGTGTTGGAAATTGTATACACATGTACATATGTACATACATATGTATATTTATGAAATTAAGCGAAAATTATTAATTCCGAAAACTACTCCGACAATTCGGAGTGGTTTGAGTCATTCAAAAATAAGTGTTAATTAAAAGCTAAGCTAAATATATTTATTCCGAAAAAATACTCCGAAAATTCGGACGAGTGATTTTATGACACGCATAAAACGTTTTCTGAATAAAATCACGCCAATAATTGATTTGAAAAGTGTATTAATTAAAAGTTAGGCTAAAATTATTAATTGCGAAAGATACTCCGAAAATTCGTAGTGATAATATGTCTTGCATAAAACATTTTCCAAATAAAATCTCGCCAATAATTCATTTAAAATGTGTTTTACAATAATTTTTTTATATTCGCTGCAAATTAAGTAATTCGGATACACTACATTTTTAATTTTAACTTTCAATTTAACTTTAAGCCATCGAGTTAATACTATTTCTCTTAATTCTTCTTCTTTCCAATTACTTCTTAGCATTCACAAAAGCCGTTTTAAAGTGCCTCGACCTCAATTGGTCGAAGAACAAATGACGCACATGTGACCCAACCCAAACCCAAGCCAATTCAAACCAAAATCCTTTAAGCCAAACACTTGGCATGTTCATGCAGGCACATAATACACAAATACATATATTTTTACCAATATACAAACATATACTTACGCAGATAGTATATCAAATTTTCACAGAACAAATTGCAGTGTAGCTTATTTGAATGCATAGCGTATACACACACATATGTATGTATGTATATATAGGCGAGTGAGTGCAATGCCAAAAACGTTCATCAATTATCAGATGAGTTGTAAAAGCTATAACCATAAATTTATCGAAAAAGCCAACTGTCTTCTCTACTAACACATGTGATGATCAATGAGCTTGTATGTGTGAGTGTGTGATTGATTGCTGAAAATAGCATACTTGGCCTACAAACAGGCGCTCAGCAGCACATATACAAAGCAGCAGCATAAGTCAAGTCGCTGTGAATGTCCTTGTGAGAGAATTTCGATTACTATTTTTTATGTTTTTGCATTTTCGTTGCCAAAGATTTGCATGATGGCCACAGGCTGTTGCCACAAATGTGTTAAGTGCAGCCGGCTCACATTATAAGCGACATGATAGTTGTATGTGGCATATAAGTATGCGCGTATGTATATATATTTACTACTTGTGTGTGTGTGTGTGTGTTTGTGTGTTTTTGCAGGGTTTGTAGGCATCGAAAAGTGTTCGAAAGCGCTGTGTTGGCACAAAATTTGGCCTCACGACAATTGGCTTGTACGCGCAGCGAGTCCATGACTTGGCTGTGGCCTTCAACTTTGACACCTTTTTGCTATAATTAATGCATTGTGTTTGGAGTATATATATTCTGAATTTTCGATAGGTATTTATGCTTGCAAGATTTAAAAATATTATTTTACTTTAAAAAATAGTATTTTTTTTTTGAATTTGTAAAGAAATATTATTTTCAAATCTTAAATTACTTTCCTCTTTTTCTTCATATTCTTTGAGAAATTTACTAAGTTTTCCATCTTCTTCAATTTCTTCCTTTTTTATCATTTTCAAGAGTATCCAATTTCGCTTTCCTGACAACTTCAAAGCTGAATGAAGCATTTTAACGTGTTGCCTACGGTTGCCTTTCGTATGTGTGTGTCAGAAATTTTATCACAGCATCATCATATATTTTATTACTCAATTTTCATTTTCTGCCAAACATCTCTTTCTTCTGACATTATTCATATATGTATGTCTCATATTCTGTCTGATTGTATGTTGATATACAGTTTGACAGGATATTCTCGTTTGAAAAGCTTAAATGCAAGCCAATTTAACAGAACAAAAGCCGAGACGACAACTTCCCAGTGGAAATCAATTAAGTTGAGTCGCTTTACTGGCAGGAAGAAAACGCATTGAACGATGTAAAAGAGTATGTATTTTTACTTTATGTACTCGGTGTAGTATAGAAGGCAGCAAGTACAGTGAGAAGGAATGGATGCTCAGAATAACCAGCTGTTCTTTTCTCATTATTACTATATAATTTTTTCTTCTCAACAAGTCAATTCTCATCTATTATATAACAAAGTAAAACTTGAGAAATTTTTGAACACATTTTAGTAGTTCATTGGGAAATCAAAACTACTTGTCGGCTTGTCCCCAATTATGTAGTATACATTTTTACAACTAATCTACCTTCACAGTTATTTTTTCATTTTCTAAGCTATATGTATATGGTAAGCAAAGCTATCTCAATAGCAATATTACACATAATTATACAGCGATGACCAACTTTTTAGATATGTTTTAATTATCTGATTATCTTTCGCTGTTGTCTTTCTCGCACACACACTCTATTTTTCTTTCTTCCTCTTTTTCTATTACTCCCTCTTCCTTTTCACTCTCCCACTATTTTTCTCTCGCTCTCTGTGGTCTATTTTGTCTTTTTTTCTCGCATATATTTATCCTATTCTTTTTTTTATCCATTTTTGAGGTGTTTTGAAAAATTTGTAGTTCTCAACCGGTTTTAAAATAGAGTTTTGTTAACCGAAAACCAAAATTTTGCTAAAAATCTTCGACTACACAATTTTACTTTGAAGCATAACCATTTTTGAGCTTCACTGATTAAAAATATAAATTTCATTTTTTACAAACTGACTTTTTACTTGACAAAGATCATGCTGAACTGATTGTAAGGAATATAAGATAAAAGCATATTCGTAGATATGTTTTACTTTTCATCCTTTCGTCCATAAATGTTCCGGAGTACTTAAGCTTTTTATCGCCTTTACTTCCACACATTCTGCTGCTCAACTGTGCTACCTATTATCTGTCTGTTGAGATTTCCTCTCTTCTCAACGCACTTTTCTTCAGCGGCAAGAGCAAGTACTTAGTCGTGAGTGCAAATTGTAATTCCTGTCGTTTCAGCAAATGGACTGGAAAATCTTTTCACTAACAAATAGTCTGTCTGCTGCAAATATCGCATTACATACGTATATATACGCATTCTTGTGTAAAAACATTTCTGCATTCTCTGCTTGATGGCGTGGTGGTCCCCTTAACTCTCTTACCTGCGTATTTGTGTTTTTGACAACCAACTCTTGGTCGAACTCGAATACAATTGGAAAGTGCGTAAGTCCTCTATTCTAACCTATGTATATCTGTGATATATTTCATATTCTCTTTGTTCATGATTTGCTTTAAAGGCTCTTCATTTTTCTAACGCTTCCGCAGCCGCCCTTATCCAGTCTTTAGCAAGATGTGGCTCCTTCGGACTTTTTTGTTTCCTTGCCTGAAAAGGGGATACAAGAAGCATGCACCTCGTCTATCAATGCTATTCCGAAGAAAAACTTCCGTGACGCCTTTGTTGCTTGGAAATCGCTCTGCCAGCGCTGCATCGACGCAGAAGCAGCCTATTTTGAATGTTTTTAAAGAATTGTAACGATTGGTTCAATAGTGCTATTACGTTCCGGACTGCCAAATTTGCAGTTAAGCCAGTGTAAACAATTAGCCAAAGAGCTATGAAGAGGAAGCAAAAGAGGAAAAGTATGAGAAATAAATGTTTTTAAATTCATTGAAGGCAAAACAAATCTTGACGATTATGCAAAAAACTGTTAATTAATTTTTGACCGTAAATAGTTTCTAAGTAACTAGTTGCAAAGTAAGTTGCAAAGTAACTAGTTTCAAAAGTAACTACCTGCAAAGTAACTAGTTTCGAAAGTAACTAGTTGCAAATGCAATTAGTTCTAAAAGTAAAAGATTCATCTCGGTCAAAAAATATAACTAAATTGCGCACATTTTAGGGGGATTATTTTTTACAACTTTCAACTTGGATTATCTAAGCAACAGTGTCTCAATGAACTTAATTCAATTTTTGGATATGAAGCTCCATCAAAGAAGTTAATTTCAATAAATGTGTAAATAGGAAAAAGGTTTAACTCAAATTTAAATTAAATCTTACATAAATAATTTTAATATAACAGACATATAAACTAGTAGATTTTCATGGTTTTAAGTCTCAAAGTACTAAGCATATTCTAAAGCTACCAACGTTTACCATTGAGCTCCACTTGTACAATATACAATATGCTGCATTAACAGCACTTCAAAGCACCAGAAATGGCAAGTAAATCGCCTTATTACTTACCGCACGCTGTTCAATACAAGAATGGCGCACAATCACCTGCACATATCCTTCAAAGTGTTCAAATCCTTCCGAGCAGAAAAAGCGCTGCTTAGTTATTAACAACAATACAACACCGCAGTAAGACTTAGGAGCTTTGCTAGCATTACAAGGATAGCAACTACAGCAGGAAAGGCAACCACAACAACTATACCAACTATACGACAGCACAGCATCTCCACGCATACACACACAAATACCCATACAATTAAGCAGCCATTGTACTAAATTGTGCGCACGTTCAAGAAGCCGTCAACACTTGAACAATTCAACACATACACACTCATGTGTATAAGGCAAACTGAAATGCGGAGAAAATAGAAAAATTGCTGGTGGAAAGCAATAGTGGAATTGTTCGAGGCAAGCATAAATAAATAAAAGTAAGTGCAAAGTTGTCATTAAGTAGACGCCGAAGTGTAAGAATTGGAATAAGTGCATGTGAGGTGCGAATTGCCAGTGAAAGGACGAAATGCCAACACATACATGCACAGAGATACCTTTTCTTACGCCCACTTGAAGGCAGGCAGTCAAGTAGCGAGCTCAAATATGAAATACTCGTAATGATGTTGATGAACATGCGCATTAAGTGCAATGTGAAACGAAGAAGTTCGCACGAAAAAAGCACGAAAGTGCTTCCGAGCAAAGCAGCAGCAGCAAAGCGCAAAGCCTGGCCATAAGCGCCAGCACATTGGCAAGCGGCAGCAACGAAATGTTATATAAAGCGCTGCGACAACAAATGCGCAACAAAAACTAAAAGAAGAAAAGAAGGTGCAGAAAGCAGAGTGACGAGAAGACATAAAGAGATTTTCTATGCTTGTGCACGCGTGCTTATGCATGTAGTAAATATATGTGTGAACATTTGTGTGTGTGTGTGTGTGTGTGTCCCTACGAGCGCTTAGAAATGGTCGCTGTAATAATGAAAGCAAATGTAAGTAGCGCAAATGCGCACGCTGTAAAGCTGCTTAGCGCAATTGCTGAGTGAGACATTGTGTATAATGCATAGATATCGTAATTATACCCACTGGTGAGACGTAGTGGCTCATGAAATTTATTTAGGTGAAATATTGAAATTTTTCGTTTTAATATAAATAATTATCTACTGATATTCTTTGCATGTCTGAACTGAGCAATTTATTCGAAGATTTTTGTAATGCCTTAAGTAATAATCTGTGCAAAATTTCGTGAAGATACCTTGTCAAATAAAAAAGTTTTCCATATGAGGACTTGAGTTGGACCGGTCAGTTTGTATGGCAGCTATATGCTATAGTGGACCGATAACGATAATTATTCATATTGATTCTATTTTTGCCAATTTTATTTTATATTGCAAAGATTTCTAGTTTAGGGATGAAATAAAAAAGCAAGCTCAGCTCATAAAACCTTCGAACTATACATTTAATTTTCCTACTGGGTATACTACTAATGCTCACCACATTCACACACACACACACAATATAGTATACAAATTTATATGAATAGTCATCAGCATAACCACTGATGTTCTGCAAATATGACTACTACTTAGCATTTATTACTCTATCAGTGTGTTTTTTTTTTGTTTTTATGTTTGTAAAACATCTTATTCCTTCACGTCAATATGTCTAGTTGTAATCTCTCGCTGAGTGGGTGCAATAAACCACCGAAGGTGTTTCTAAGCCATCAAAGCATAAGAATACACATGTAAAAGCTCTAAGCATGTTCGGTGGATTCGCCGCCGCAAAGAATGCCAGATAATGAACGACTACTAAAATGCAGCATAACAACAAAAAATCGTAACAGAGTTGACGAACCATTACAAATCAGTGCGCATTTGTGCCTGCGAGTGGGTTAAGTGCGCCTTAGTTGAAGGCAAAATAGTGCACGTTTTAGTGCAATGCATATTGCCCGCTCTTGTGTCGGTGTTTGTGCGCTCTAAGCAGCATCTTGTCTACTCAATTGCGCAAATCAAATGACTTTTCACCTAAATGCGGCCAATGCATGAATGGCGAACTTAAACACAATCACCATAATGGTCTCTTATGCACACATACTTGCATATATTGCTTTCATTCTAACAACTATTCATTGAATGCGCACCACCAGCACTTTGGTGTGGCTTAGCATTTTTCAGTTGATTGAAAACTTTACACCCTCTCCTTGTGTTTCGTTGCCACATTATCATGCTTTGTTGAGTACTCGAGCGGGTTTCGCGTAAATCTGCTTAACTGCACACCTAACTGTGTTTGCAAGGAAAATGTGTGAACTGTGCTAGCCTTTGAAGTGAGAGCATGAGTTTGTGATTGTGCCCTGTCGGAAATACATAGATGTTGGTCTACTGTAAAAGAAATAAAAAAAATTTATTTTTATATAAAATATTTTTTTATAAAAAAATAATATGTTTTAATAAAAAAAAATATATTTTTGTAATAAAAAATATAAATATTTTAATTTTTATGTAAAAATGTTATTTTTTATTATAAATCAAATTTTTTATAAAAAAATATAATTTTTATACAAAAATATTTTTAATAATCAAATTTTTTATTAAAAAATATAATTTTTTTCAAAAATATTTTTACTAAAATAAATATGTTTTTATATATGGTGAAAATACCGTTAAACATGTTAGAGCAGAACTCTTAAATTGAATTTGTATGTTCAAAAGCTCGAAGTGAGATCTTATGGCAACTCAATACTAGTTAAAAAAAAACTCACATTTAAATTTTTTTGTTATCAACGAAGCTTGAATTTTAACTTTCTGTTTTAGGTACTTTCACAATAAAAATATCCATAAATTTTCCTACAAGGCTTATGTTTCCGAAAACCAAAAGTCCTCTACAATTGTGATCAACAATGGGAAGCTTGATTGAGTAAGTTATATGAAAGGTCCTAATTTCACAGGTGGCAGTGTAGCTGTCGCTTTGTCACTATCTTTTTGGGGACACGAATAATATTGATGACTTTTTTATGTGAAGGCAATTAAGTGTTCAATCAAAATTTATTTTTCAATGCAAATTTGCTAAATTCTGATGCGCTACGTGTGAAAATAGTAGTTAAAAAATTTTATTTAAAAAAAATTTATATAAAAAAGAAATTATTTAAAAAACCATTTATTTAGAATTTTTTCTTAATTTTTTTTATATAATTATTTGATATTTACTAAAATAAAGTGAAGGCAGTTCTAAATATTTTATATTTAACAGTTTAAATTTTTTTTTATATACAATTTTTTTTAAATTCAAAACTTTAAAATATCAAAAATATTTTTTTTAATATATGTGGACATTTTCTAGGCATCTAATAATTACAAAATTTTTTTTTGCCACTTAAGGCAAACATTTTACAGCTTATACAGTTCCAGCGCCTAAAAGTAGATTTACGAAAAAGCAAAAAGTAACTTTTTTATGAAAAACGGAATTACAGAAGCACAATTTTATGATTTCTACAACTTTCTTGCATTAATTTAGGAAATTTGTGTGCCTTGAGCACTTATCTAAACAGACTTCCGCTACCAAAACCGACGAAAACGCAAACTATTTACAAACTTTACTCACACACGAATTGAGAAGCCTGCATACTTTCCACAAAAGCAATTGTGTGCTTCCTGCTGCACATATACATACAATTATACATGTACGCACTTATATAAACATATATGAATCCCGTTTGACAATGTGCAAAATGGCTTTTGTTGATCAACAATTTTGTCAACTGACCTCTGACAACTTTATGGCCACATTATCAAGCCATCAGCACATCAAACTTGCCACAAAAACTAAGTGACTTGCAACAGATTTTGCGTAACAATTTTTTGGCTACCAAAGCTGACGTGCCGCACACGCAGGCGTTCAAACTTTTTCGCAAACTCACAACCACAAGTTGACACTTATTTGTGGCGCATTTTACGCCCACAGGCAACGGAAATGGAATGTAAAGACAGCATTTGACTTTATTGCGGACGATTATGTCGTTTCTCATATGTGTATGTATGCGTGGGTGCATATTGACTTATATGTGTACATTGCAATATTTATGTGTTTGTGTAAGTGCAGTCAATTGAGAAGTTCGTCGCATAAATTCATCAAGTTTTTGTTGTTTTTTTATTTGCTTTCGCCTAACTTTATCATCAATTTCAATAGCTGACACTCAGATGCTCCGTTTCTTTTCTTTATTAACATTTCTGCACTTTGCTTGCATTCTACCATTGACCAGTCGCCATTTTCTTGCCAGCCTCACACACAGTGTCTCCCACACATTGTCTCGACATTGTCGCAACTTACAAAGAGCTTGCCTTCTACTTCTCATATCACACTCTCCCACTCTTTATTCCTCACTATTGTCAATGGCGACAATATTTTCCATTTATTACCGGCTCTATAGTCTACGATGGCAATCTATGCAATTGCCTCAGCCTATATGTATGCTTCGTTGCAAGCGGTCATCCTCATATTTGCAAATGTGTGCATGTTTGTATGGATTTATATGAGTTTGTGTGCTTGAAAGTGTGCAGTCATGTGTAAATGGTGATGCTTTGTTTGTTCTTCGTACATCGGTCTTGCTTTGCATGTGTACCAGCACTAAGTTTGGATAAGTGTGTATATATGTATGCATGTGTGATCTGGTTTTTTGTCCAATAATTCTCCTTCTGCATTGCCGCTGTGTATGTAAGTCAATCAACCAATCAGGCAGTGTGTGAATAGGTCGTGCCATTTGGTATCTTCTCCTTCTCTGCGCTCCCCCCTTTTCTCCCTGGTTTATTTTCATTACATTTTTTCTTTGTTTGTTATCATTGAAGCGTTCTTCCAACATGGCGCAAGCCACTTCAACTAACATTGCTTTTGAAATTTTTGATTTTTCTTTGTTGTTATCAAGCATTATTGTTGTTCGGAGTGTTACTTCTATTGATTCCAGTGGTTTCAAATTACGTATGGATGTGTGTAGGTATTTCTTTGCTTAGTCTTGTTATGCGATTTTTTCATCGGCATAACAGTGACCCTTTTTATTGCTGGAAACCACCTGTTTAATATTTTTGTATGCTTAAATTGAGTATGGAGTTGTTGTTGTTGTACCATAATTGAAAATTTAGTCTCTTATTGACGTTGTAAGCATGAGAAAAGATAGTAGGCGCCACTGGAAATTCGCAGTTGGTTTTCTGATTCAAAGATCTCATTATTTGAGACAATGATGGTCACTCATATTTATAACAGTTTCATATTTATAACAGTACATTGAGGTCAATCAGTTCCTGAAAATCGCTTCATAATCTCAAATACAACTTTTTTCCATACCAAGACTCGATTTTGATTTGTCAGTTTGTATGGCAGCTATATGCTACAGTGACTCGATCTGAAGAATTTTTTCAGAGATCGCACTATTTCTTTTAAGAATAATCCAAACTAAATTTCATGAAGATATCTCGTCAAATGAAAAAGCTTTCCGTACAAGCTTTTTGTTTCGATCGTTCAGTTTGTATGGCAGCTATATGATATAATGATCCGATCTGAACCGTTTCTTATGAGATTGCACCATTAACTTAAGGAATAATCCATGCTAAATTTCATGAAGATATCTCGTTAACAGAGAAAGTTTTCCACACAAGTTTTTATTCTGATCGTCCATTTTGTATGGCAGCTATATGCGATAGTGATCCGAGTTGAGCCATTTTTTCAGAGATTCCAGTATTGCTTCAGATTACAGCCCTTGCTAAATATCTTGAAGATATCTCGTTAAATGAAATAGTTTTCAATACAATCATTTGATTCCAATCATTCAGTTTATATGACAGCTATATGTTATAGTGGTCCGATATCGACGCTTACAACAAATTAAGAGCTTCTTGAGAAGAAAATAACGTGTGCAAAATTTCAGTTCGATATCTGAAAAACTTAGCGACTAATTCGCGTATATATAAACGGACTGAAGAACAGGCAGGCAGAGCTCATATAACAGACATCCTCTGCCAAAAAATGGCAAACAATAATAATAAAGTGCACTTTACTCAACGTCATTTCTATTTATAAATATGTTTGTATCATATATTTTGGAAAAAGTTTCGCTGTACCTGTTAGAATTTAGCAGATTTGGACAATAGTTTAATAGAACAATGCGCAAATAAGCCACAGACACAAAAAGAGGACACAACGCTGCCAAAAGAATGCACTCATAAAGTACAGTAGAATATGCTGAGAATTATATATAGTAGATATATAGATATGTATATATATGTATATATGTTATATGAAAAATAAAAATAATGGTAACATAAGAGGGAATTTCTGAAGAACAATAACAATGGTCGCAATATGAAAATACCACAGATGCGCTTACAAAAGTGATATATAATATCTACGTACGTAATGTCTGCATATAAATATGTACATATTTATATATTGGGATATTTCTGCAAATGCGCTTCGCAATGGAATGCAATTTAGTTGAATGGCCTGCAAAACTCATACAGTTGCAAAGAAATTTTAGACGAATAGGCATAGGCATGTTTTTACGCGCTTTCGAAGCCTTGATAATGTTGAAATAATCATACGTATATAAGCCTGGGTGCCAAAATAGTTTATATAGATATATGACTTTGACTAGACTGCTCAAATTTTATGCATGTCTGTATATATTTTTGTGACCAAGTAATTTCCAATATATGCTATTAGCAGGAAAATCGTTTTTTATACTAAATCCTTGTTCTTCCTATAGCGTACACCACTTTCTTAAACCCTCTTCCCCCTTTAGTCCATTTCTGGAGCCACTTGAATTTCAACTAACATCTCTAACATAGATTGACCGACTTTCGCTCGAAACCATATTTGAATTAATCATTAAATGTCACATCACACACACACACATGTATGTATATATACATATATAATATCACATATACATATGTATACATATACAAAACCAAACAAGGCTTTGGCAAGCGCCATTGACAGCTAACAAATACATTTGAACCGTTGCGATATTGCGACTTTAATGGCAAATAAATTAGCTGCGGCGAGCGGTGAGAGTCAGTGTGAGCATCAAAACCAATAAGCGGAGCATACACACACATACATGCAAACACAAAAACCAACCATAGCAGCTGCTGCCAGGAAACGAAATAAAGGAGGAGAAGAGAAGGAGATAGAGGAGGGTAGAGTGAAAGAAACCATAATGACATTTCATGTTGAAAGCAATAACAAATCGAAATTCGTGCTGTGGTGGAAGAAATAAATCCAACATTGATTTATGAGCGCTAATAGTATGGAATATAGTACACAAACACGCACAAACAGAGCCACACAGAGATGAGTTGGCACATTAGTAGCAACATATAATATATTTAACGCTTACATAAACATTTATATAGAGCCTAAAATGTCAGTGGCACATTTGTGCCTTCAGCACACACTACTAAGCAGCTGCGGGTGCCTGCAACTGTTTAATGTTAGGTTGTATGTGTATGTGTGCATCTGTGGATCTAAATTATATGCATTGTTGGCTGTCTGCCATTATAGTATGTTTACTGACATTGTGACAGCTACTGAAACCATTAAATGCAAATGCGCTCGCAGATGCACATATACACATGTACATATATGTATTACTCATACACTCACATACACTTATTGTACATTTGGATTGGCTGAACAAATCCTAGGGTTTATTGTCGCTGTTAAATTTGCGGGTATGACGCCAGCTATTTGGCTAGTTAGCATTAGCAGAAACTGCTGTGTATAATTACCGAAAGAACCACAGAAGATGAATGAGCCTGAATGTGTGCTAAATGCTAAGTGAGAAATGAACAATTTGGTGCGATTTCAGATCGAATCACTATAACATATAGCTGACACAAAACTGGTCTATAATAATCAAGATAAAATCTTTTTATATGTTTTATGCCTTATTTTAATTTTTTTTATTAAAAATTTATGCAAAAATGTCATAAATATAAAATTTGAACCAAAAAGTAAAATACGCTTTTCTTAAATTTATAATAAATAATTTTGGTAGTATTTATTTTTTTTTTGTTTTTTTTTCGTTTATCACAATAAAGCTGTTACAGTGCGACTGCACCCTGTATAATTTTTAAGTTGTATTAGAAAAATTGCTTCAACAATACAAACTAAACAAAGAAGAGTTCAGAGAATGCTAATATTGCCACAATGACAACAAACAACAACAATGTGCGCAAGAATTAAGTAAATAATAGACAAAGAAAAAAATTTTGATTTGAGAAAAGTGACACAAATTTTCATTTAAGTATAACGTTCTAGTACCATTAATACTTAGCTCAGTTATTTGCAAACAAAAGCCGTCAAAATCACTTCTACTTATGTATGTGTGGTAATCTAGCTATCGAAATCACCTTGATTACCCCTGCAACCACAGCAGCACTTTGTATAATTTAAATACAAATACCAAATGCATTCCTTTATTTTGGCTCGCAGCCATTTATAAGAGCTGGTAGCTCATTTAAATATGTATGTATGTACATATGTATATTTTCTATGTGAGCATATGTATGTATGTACATATTTAGGGAGTCGGAGGCCACTTCTTTTGTTGGTTAAGCCAAACACTGTTGCTTTTCTCAACCATTGTCACAGCGACGTTAACCAAAGGCTTTTAGTATTATTGTTTTACTATGAGTTTGGCAGCTGCGCCTAGTTGTATGCTTAGGTAAATACTTTTCAAGTGATAAACATATAAAATAATTACATATATAGTATTTTCTTGAAGGAGAAACTGTTTTTTGGCAGTTATTGGCTTCATATAATTTATAATTATTAGCATGTTGCGTACAAATTAAGCTAAAATATTCAAACTTATGTTGTAGTTCTACGAAGTTGGCCTACATTTAGGCGGAAACAAGTCAAATATACAATTTTTAAAACACAATACAATTTCTAAAATATTCAAACTTATGTTGTAGTTCTACGAAGTTGGCCTACATTTAGGCGGAAACAGGTCAATTATACAATTTTTCCTAGGCGGCTTCCGCAGAAGTTAACATATATATGCCTGAGTGACAATTCTTGCCCCCTAAATGATATGAGCTACTGTAGTTTAGAACAAACTAATATTCTCGACAGCTTCACCAAGTGTATTAATTTATTATATTATTTATATATAATAGATACACATATTCGTTTATATTGTATTAATCAACATCTTAGTGAGTAATATTTTTTTGTTTAATATTTTTATGTAATAATCATATGTGTGCGTGCTTATTTTCAGCAGCCACTTACAATTTTCTTTCAACGCGGCCTTCTGTGTCGCCTAAAATGCTGCTACGTTTTAGCATGATTTTCATAGTATTTTTTTCTGCTCCTATCATATACGTGTATGTGTATAAATATATGTACATGTGTATATACATATGTTTTAATGTTACTTCGAGATAATTCTACAAGCATAATATATAAAATACAACAACAACCTTTTTGTTTGTCGCTCCTTCACCAAATAAGTAGTTCTCCTCAACTGCAAAGTATTGCCCACTTTTAATGCCTTTCAACCTTTTGTGCTGAAACATAGCTTTTGTTCGACGTCTTTTGTTTGTGCAACTTTATTGTACAAATCTAAGTTTCGTCCAACACCTCCAACGACTTCGAAAGCACTGTGCGGCCCTCAAAATTTGTGAACTCAAATTAAAAACAAACCACTCAGGTGTGTCTGCTGTCGCCTTCTTTGTTTTTAAGCAGATTGCTATTGTTACAGCATTAAACGAATATTCTTTGCATTAAATATTTTCTTTTTGCAAACACTGGCGCTGAAAAGGGTATATTTATGCAAAATAAGATATTTCAATTAGGTTTTTATGATTTTTTTTTGGTTATTGTTTAAGCTCTTGGTGTGGTTGTTTTATGTTTAATTATATTTTTGTTGGCACGCCTAAATGTATGCCAAACTTTAGTTGAGTATGCATAAATATTTCATTAATTGGCTTATGTGTGAGGAAACCCATGAAAGAAAAGCAGCATAAATTGCTCTGAATGGAACGAGAAACTGGGAACTGTATGTATATGTATATGTATATGTATGTGTATGAAAGTGAGTAACGCCAAATAATTTAACTTTTTATTTTTGAAAATTTTTTTTTAGATTTGAAAAAGGAAATATTTCAAAATTCGGTCAAATATTTTTAAACGTTTCTTTTATGACAGAGAGTCCTTTAATTGCAATGAAAATATTGGGAAATTTTATATTAATAAATCGCCATATTAGCCTATTAAAAACTAAAAGTGAATATTAATAAATGTTATCATATATAAAAATTAAAAAAAAGTTTTTTTTTAATTTCAAAACAATTTCTTTCAAAAATTTTAAAACATTTTTTTTTTTTAATTTCAAAACGGGTTATTTCATAAAAAGGTCAAAAAAATTGTTTTTCAAAAAAGTCAAAAGAAAGTTTTTTTTTCAAAAAACAGTAAAAAGTAAAAATAAAAAAAAAGCCAAAAGAAATTTTTTTTCATAAAAAGTTCAAAAAATATTTTTTTTAAAACCAGTAAAAAAGGTGTTGTTTTGTTTTTTACGAAATATTTGCCTTATTCAAAATTCTCCTAAATGTTTTTTTATATATTTAAAAATTTTAATAGCTCAATAATTTCCAAAAATTTTAAAACATTTTTTTTTTTTCAAAATTCTTAAAAGTTTTTTTTTCATAAAAAGGTAAAAAAAATTGTTTCTCAAAGAAGTAAAAAAAAAAAAGATTTTTAGGAAAAACAAGTAAAAATCAATTTTAAAAAATTAAAAAAAACGTTCCAAACTTTTTTTTTTCTAAAAAAGGTAAAATAAAGGCTTTTGTTGTTTTTTTTCTGCAAAATATTTTTACATACATACATATATTATTCAAAAGTCTCCTAAATGATTTTTTTTAATTAAAAATTTTTTATATTTCTATATGACTATCTTAGTGAATATGCAAATATTTTGCAATTTAATATTAATAAAGTTTTAAACTAGTCCATTGCAAACTAAAAACGAATGTATGTATATAAAAATAAAACATAAATAATTTATTATTATATATTTTTAATAAACATTTTGAAAATATTAAACTTTACGTTGCTAAAAATATTTTTCTATTTATTGTTTTTAGTTTTTTATAATAATTTTGTAATACAAACAATATTTTTATATTAATTTTAATATTTTTAATTTACAAAAAAAATAAGAATAAAAAAAATATTAATTTGCAAATAAGAAAAAATTAAATAAAATTTATTATTACTAAAGATATTTTTGTTCTTCTCATTGCAGTTTATACAAATTTTGCATTCTACCAAACTACACACACGAACATGCTATTCAACAGGTGAGTCTAATTAAAAATAATAATTTCCATAAAATTATCTGGCTTAAATGCATATAATTCCTTTCAAATTTGATAAAAATATTTTTCCATAATTTCTGAAAGAAATATTTGCTATTTTGTATTGCATATATGTAGATGTATTTCCATATATTATACATATACATACATATGTATGTATATGATTGCTGTAAGTTTATTTAATATGTAACTCATACGCTTCGGTGTCCAAACCAAAAAACTCATCGTATTCATACGACTGTGCATTTGTTTGACTCTTCTGCGCACATATACATAGATTTTAATATATTTTGCAAGTTCATGCAAGTGACCCGAAATAAGCATTCGATCCACGATGCCTTCGAAATATAATTTCCATATATCCAGGTGAAAACACAGCATAAGTTTGTGTGTATGTGTGCATTCATATCACAGATGATAACTTTGACAAATTTAAATTAAACCAATGCTTCTATTTGCATATTAATAAAAACACATATACATACATAAATGAAGTCGGAAATGATGTTCATGAAAGCGCTCACATGCATTTACTTTTCTACAAATACAATCACACCGACAACTCGGCTATCACTGCACACTTTACCAATAATCATTGACTGCCAGGTCTTTTGTTGTTTTGGCTTGCAGGAAACAAAACACAACAATCACTGCTACCAAACGACAATACCCTTAGCAATTCGACGCAGTCATTCTCACACACACACACATATACATTCACCTGAGCGTTTATGTAGTAGCCATATGGTAATGTAAGCATGGCATACCCCAAATATATAATTGAATGTTCGCAAAGGCACATATTTTCTTATGTTTAGTGTTTCAACAAATTTTTGTTAGGCTGAAGTACACTCACGTACAGAAGAGCATTGCCATATAGCCTGAAAGTAATGATCTGCAGTATTTTGAATATTTAAAAAGTTTTCTCGGCACATTTCAGCCACTTGCAGTCAGCGCTTAGACATAAAGGCAAAATTATGGTAATATATAGAAAATTTTTTCATAAATATGCAATGAGTAGGCACGTTGAAAAATTATACAGAAAATTTTTTTGTAAAATTGTTTATTTTATATGTAGTTATTATTGAATTTTTTTATTTAAAAATAACTTACCATACATACATACATATATAGAAACATTTAAATGACCAGTAGGAAATTTTTGACTAATATTATATTAAACATATTTATTTGCAACTTATATAAGAAAATTGTAAATTGTCAGTAGGAAATTTTCGGCATATTATTTTATGAATGTGTTTTTTTTTTATACCCTGAACAAGGTAGTATATTAAGTTTGTCACGATGCTTGTAACACCCAGAAGGAAGCGTCGGAGACCCTATAAAGTATACACATATATAAATAATCAGTATGTTGAGCTGAGTCGTTTTAGCCATACCTATCTGTCTGTTCGTCTTTCTGTATATATACGAACTAGTCCCTCAGTTTTTAAGATATCGTTTTAAAATTTTGCAAACGTCATTTTCTCTTCTTCAAGAAGCTGCTCATTTGTCGGAACGGCCGATATCGGGCCACTATAACATATAGCTGCCATACGAACTGAACGATCGGAATCAAGTTCTTGTATGGAAAACTTTCACATTTGACAATATATCTTCACAAAAGTTGGCATAAGTTATTTTCTAAGATAATAATGTAAAATGTGAAGAAATTGTTCAGATCGGCTTACATAGCTGTCATACAAACAGAATGATCGGAATCAAATGCTTGCATGAGAGACTTCCTTATTTGACGATATATCTTCACGAAATTTGGTATAAGTTATTGTTCATAGAAATAATGTAATATCGGAAGAAATTGTTCAGATCGGCTCGCTACAGCATATATCTGCCATACAAACCGAACGATCGGAATCAAGGGCTTGTATGGAAAACTTTCGCATTTGACGTGGTATCTTCACGAAATTTGACACGGATTACTGCTTAAGGTAATAACACAATCTCCGAAAAAATTATTCATATCGGATTGCTATAGCATATATGTAGCTTCCATGCAAACTGAACACATAGTTACTAAAAGAAATGCACCTGTGAAGGGTATATTAGCCGAAGTTAACGTTTTTTCTTGTTTTTGTAACAAATTATACATGTCTAATATCCATTAAAATCCATTATATGCGCGTATGTTAGTAATTAAAAACCAAAATGTGTAAAATTTCCTACAGGGCATTAAAACAATATAAATTTTTTAGTACATACATACATAGATACATATGTATATTTACGAAAGTTGGTTTAACAAATATTAAATTGAACATTAATTAAATATGCTCACAAACTCAAAATTCTTATACTATTTATATTATTTATTTATACGATTAACCTAACCTCATACCTCGAAGGTAACTTATCTCAAATTGCGCACAAATGAATTCAATAAACGTTCACCAAACAATAAAACACACGCAGTTAACTGTCAACCGCAGCAGCCATCACTGCATATTCATGTACCGTTGTACACGTTTATGTGGGTATGAGCAATGCACTACTATTATATAAAACGAAACTTGTCATTAATCGAAATCGCATGCCATTGACATGTAAAGGCCCACACATGTTACTACATACATATGTATGTATATACACTCACTAGGGTGGGTCAACAAAAATTTATTATTTTTTTGTCTCTCTAAATAGTTTTTACAATATAAAAAAAGAGATTTTTTTCAAATAGTAGATACTGAGCCATGCAATTTTTGTCATTAATTAACAAACATAGAAAACGGAAACGTGGACGATGCTGCCTAAATTTAAGCGCTAAAATTTTTTAAAAAATTAAATTTGAAATTTTTTTGTCTACAAGCCAATTTTTCAGAGAAGCAAGTAAAACCATATTCTTTTTTGCTTTTGGCTCACCCTAATACACACTAAAGCCATAAATGTAATACATGCTTGTTTATACTATACGAAAGGACGAACAACAACGAACGCCCGCAAATGTTGCGAAATAAATCATCTACACATTAGTGAACACATACAGGTGTATATGAGTATATACACGTGTGTGGTTGGGCGATGGTGTGTGTGTGCCTGTGTATGGTCAGCAATAACAAAGTGTATTGAGTGATTGTAATTGTAGTAAAGTGCCATAGAACAATGAACTTTGTTATTGTTTTTCGTTGTTCATTATACTCGCCACTTTCCCCATTTATATGACCGCTGATCTGTCATTGCACAACAACAACTTTAACTGTTTTTACATTAAGTGTGTTGTTCTACAAGCTGCCAGTGTGAGTTTGGATAACGGTATATTTATATATATATGTGTAATTCTATATACATACATATGTATGTATAGTAAATGTTAGTGTTGTTCGTTTATTCTGTACATCACTCATACGCTCCGGTGTTCACACATAAAATTCATTCGTATTCATGCGGGTGTGCGCTTGGCTGCAGTGCTCATGTATTTTTTTTATTGAATCTTGTTAGTTGGACGCTAGTGGTTGTTGTTGTAAGGATTACTGTTGAAATTTTACTTTACAGTGACTTTTGATTGTTTTTTTTTGTTTTTAGTTACAACGGACCGCATGTACATAGAAAATTATGAGACTTATTTGCAAATAATTTGTCACCCTCTCCCCTTCCTCTGTCACCACCCTCCTCACCATTTTCCTGTGGATTTTTCTCTTTGCTCTCATTTGCTATTGCTCTTCAAACTCTTCTTTGCTATAGCAACTTGCCGGTAGCATTACTTTCTTTTTTCTTTGCCTTTATATAGTTGTTTCTTCATTGTGAAAGTTTTTGCTGTGTAATCGTGTCATTTGTTACAGTTTTAATGACCATAGTTAAGTGGTTAAAGCCTAACAAAATAAGTTTGGGAGCATGGCAAAAGTTTGAACTGCAACGATATCATTAAGAAAGGCAAAGCAAATGAGAATATTTATATAATCTTATTAATAGAAGTTATATGATATACAAGTATATATATATATATATGTATAGCACATATACGATGTGGCTCTCTTTAACAGAGAAAAAATATACGAAAGTTAGCACAAAATACAAAATAACTCAAAGTAACAACAATTGCTCATGAAATTAAAAAACAAAAATGTATTTATATATGAACTTTGAACAAATTTCATTATACTTTATAACAAGAACACAAATATACATTTTTTTGGTTTGCTCAGATTTGTTTTCTGAAGCAGTTTTAATGGAAATTTTTTATTTAATTTTATTTGTTAAAGAACCGCTCAATGTAAAAAAAAAATATTTTTAAAAATACTCAAATTCTTATTCAAACAATATGAAAAATTAAAAAATACTTAGAATTGTTAATACAATTTTTTCATTAAAAAATAAGGTTTCTTAAAAAGTTTTAATTGAATAATAGTTTCGAATTATGTAAAAAATAATTATTAATCTGCAGCAATTGCTAAAAATAAAGGTGTTTATTGAATAGAAATTTTTTTAAACTTTTTGTATAACTTTTTTTCATTAAAAAAATATTTTTTTATGAAATTTTTTTTTTAAAAAATATTTTTTTTATGAATTTTTTTTTTCAAATTTTTTTTATTAAAACAATTTTTTGTATCAAACATTACATTTTTTTTATTTTAATATCTATTTTGCAAGATTTCTTATAAAATTATACATATTTTAGCAAAAATGTCGTTGATTTAATTTTCTTATTTTTTATAAATTTTTTGTTTTATAGTTTTTTTTTGTTAATTTTTTTACAAAAATGTTTTTTGCAATATTTCTAATGAATAATCATAAAATCTCCCTTTGTTATCAACTACAAAATTTCTTCAAAAAATTATGATTTTCTTTTGTGTTTTATTTATTTTCTTAACATTTTTGCCTTAAATATACCATAACTTCCTATTTAAAACTTTTTGTAACCGAATAAATTTCATATACATACATATGTATTACGTGCTTGCTAATATAATTTATTAATTGGGATCATTTACCCACTTGTAAGGGCGGACACACTCAAACTCGCCTCGCAAGTCAATTTGTACACGAAACTTTATTAAAGCAACGAGATACAATTAATTAACTTGCCACACATGCAACATGTACACACAAATACATACATACATAAACACTAATAATTGGCGGTAGTTGGCGTTAACGGTATGTAGGTGTAATGATGGGTACAACAAATTCAGCAGAATGTGGTTAGTGGGCAAGGAGAGTGGCAGATATAAATATATCACATATAAATGTAAGTATACACACATATACATACATATGTATTTTTATATGCGCAACCTCTCTCTGTCTCATATACTACTACAACTAAACCAGTTGTCGGCTACTTTGAGCTCCAGCGAAGTTTGCACATAAATACCGGTATTAATTAACAAACGTCTTCATGTGCCACTGTTGAAAGTTAACATATACCGTAGCTTAACCGCTTATCTACTCCCCACCTTAGTTGCAGTTGTTGCCACAAGTTTGCGGCTTTTCATTGTTAAGTTCCAAACTCCTTGAAGTGGCATTGCCATCTTGTCTGCTGGCCTTCCAGTCACAAAGGTCAACCAATACTGCGGCTGATCAGGTTACAGCTTCAGCTGGTAGCACTTAGGTAGGCCGAAGGAAAATGGGGACAAGAAGTTATAAGTGAAGACATGAAAGAGTGCGGACAAAAAGAGGCATGCAAAAGTTGCAAGTTGATAAATAATGTGATTTGCCTCCAAATTGTTTCTGTACCTCCATATGATCCATACATCCTCTTCGCAATGCATTTAGTAGCCAATTTTCACCTGCCACAAGCAACAGCAGCTCATAAGCTAACCTAACCAATTCGTTTGTTTGCTCATTCAGTGTTTTGTAATGCTTTATGCGTTCAATAACGGTTGCAAACCTAAGGCTAAGCACATAGTGATGCGGTCCGTATGAAAAAACGAATGTCTGCAGCGCAAACAAAAGCAATGCAGTCTTGAAAACATAGAGAACACTTTGCAGACGTGAACGTTGTATCATTGCTACTTACAATCGTATTTGTGTCTTCGTTTCAATGTGTGCCCAGCCTTAGCCATCAGCCGCTTTACTTAACTGCCTGCACTTGCCGGCACTTATTCCATTTCATGCCGCACACTCATATTTATCAGCCTCTCCATATTGCGGCAGCAGCTTCCTTTTTTCGGCTGGTCCACTTTACCTCTACAATCTGTACTACCATCTGTACCACCGTTGTCCTTGCTGCCGTCTGCGTTTTCATATTAGCGCAACCGTAAAATGAACTGACAGCAAACTGATGACTACAAACTATGGCGGCACAGGAAGGCCGCAGCACCTGGAAATTGCAAAAGACGGGAAACGAGTGTGCAACTCTGAAACGAAGTACAAAACCAGAGCATACTTCACTTCAATAAAGTATGTGTGTTAAAGCACTCGGCATTTTCTACTTGAATTTACTTCGTTTCCGCATCAATGAAGCGAGTAGTTGGTGAGAGGTTTCGATAAAACACACACGTTTGCAACGCCTGCTAACTGATGTAGTTTCGAGGAATGTTCGAAGTTTGAAATGTAGTTCGCACTACCATTTACCTTTCGAAGTTTCTTACTTCTGCAATAATTTCCCATCAGCAGTTGAAGGTTTACCTTCATACCCCCACATAATATCCTTTGCTAGTTCATACCCAGGCGCGTCTAACACACGACAGCTTCAGTTCATTTTACTGCTACTTTTCTGAGTTTGAGTAATGTTCTGTAATTTCCCGATTTATGCTCCTGAAGCGCGTTATTACTCTTTGGTTTTGTGCGTCTAGCAACTTTGTAAGAAAATATGCACAGTTTTTGCAGCAAGCTCGTCTCGCCATTCGTTCGTGTCGCTTCTACTTGCTGGCTTTACGAATTCAGCGATTTTCTTTTTATTCTTACGTTTTATGTGTCTCATATATATTTCTGCTCATATGTGGCAGGTGATTGCTAAAATGAGTTTTCTCAGAAAAATTGTGATGGAGGTGTTACAAGAAAAACGTGCGCTTACTGAAATTATGGTGGAAGTTGTATGACTAAGGTACGGCATGAGCAGGAAATATGACTCAAACTCATTTGCAGACGGTTGTTAATTGTATTGGAACCCACTGAGTATACTCATTAAGAATAGTATTAATTAGAGCAAAAAGCGAAATTTTCAGTTTATGTTTCTTGGAAGACTTGTTCGAGAGGTAGCATATAAGGAGAGCGACGCGAGAGCTGAAGTCGACGAACATAAACAGCTGTTGTAAACACACAGGTTGACAGATCACGCTAATTTTTGGCATCATAATTGAGGACAGTTGTACCAACCTAGGAAAAAGTTTACCTGTCTTCCATATAAGCGGAAGATGAGAGGGGGAATGAAGAATTCCCGATACTTTCGTGACAGGGTGTATACTTAACTTTCAAGCATTTTTTAGCTTTCAACGTTTTTCTAATATTATTGTGAAGTATCTTTAACATTATTTTTGTTTTCTACTACCACGTTTTATGCAACTTTTACCATTTTTACTTATTTTTTCGAATTTCTATACGCATCGCCTCGCTCCACTATATCTCCAGGGTTAGATGTGCACGTGTTTCTTAATTATTTTGTTCATCTGCCTTATTCTTGGTCTCTAAAGTTGTTATGGTTGCTATAGCGGTTCTCGTGTAGCGTACTGTCTATGATATTTCGAGCGTTTGTTCTCTTTTTTTCAACTCGACTCAACGCCCAACCACATTTTACAAGAGCGAACTAAACTGCCAGTCTAACACCTAAAATATTTGCGACTTAAGACACTTAAAAACTCAATTTCACATTTAATTAAGTGAAATACTTGGCGCCTGAGTGACTGTATCAAAGTCAAAGTCAGTTAGAAAACTAATCAGTTGCCAAGTTAGCCAGCAGCGAAGACCAATAACAGCAACCTTTCACTCCAACAACAACCACCTGTAACACCACAGCCAACAACTCAAGGAGCTCGAAGAAATTTCTGCTCAACTAACTTACCTTAGTTTATAGCTAAAAGCCATTTTGTCATCAATGTCACAACAACAAATTGTATTTTATAAAATAAAATACAAAAACAAAAACAAAAAATTGTAACAACTTTAAGTACTTTGTAAATGCTATATTAAATCCGGCGTACACACACTTTCATTGCCGACTGTAAATCTTGGCAAAATGAGAAATAGTGTAAAACGGAAATAACACGAAAGGAAGTCGTCGCACCGCGAAACTAAACAAAATCACATTACACGCATAGCGAAAATACATACAAACATTAGCAGCGAATAGCGCTACAAATACAACGCTGCTGGTTAATAACGTAAGCGTCTAAGTATCAGCAATCATTGATGTAGGCATCTGCTTGTTTCTCAATATCCTCACTGGTATTTGTTGTTGGCTGTGAAGGTTGACACGGTGACATCAACAGCAATTGCAAGACACTGCTTTCAGCAAATACCAATAACAAAAGCAATTCACTTTTCTATATAGATGCTAGATACATACATATAGTATGAGCAGCGATATCCTTGCAATATTCTCGTCCTTGATAAGGATATAACATTGACTTTCGCGTCAACATGGCACTAAGACGCAATCGCTTGCGCTGCTCAGTAGTTCAGCGTTGCCATTGCTGCTAATATGTGAGCTTGTGTTGGTGCTACATACATATATACATATAAAGATAAATTAAATGTAGGCAAGGTTTCTTGAAACTGTTAAGAAATTAATATTCCTAACTAAACTAATACTAATAAGAAAAATATAAAATTCTGCTTAAGTAGTTTCTAAGTAAGAAAAGTTTTCTCAGCTTTTTGCAAAGCGCTGTACCACAAAATTTTTTCATACACGCTTTTGAAGACTACTTCATATTGAACTTGTTTCGACACCAGTTTAATTTTTTGTACCAAGTTATTGAACCAAATCAATCCTAATTGATATAAAAAACTAAAAAATTTGAATCAAAATGTTAGGCAAACTCATCACGCAACTTTTCTGAGTGACTACATTCAAACTACATACAAGCTAGGTGCCATGTAATTACTTTAGTAACCAGTTAATATAAACTAGACGACCTGGAGCCACTTTAGTTAGTTAATACAGACTAGTCCAACTTTAACAGCCTTAGTAACCAGTTAATACAAAACTAGTAGAATTATAACAGCTGTAGTAAACAGCTATGCTAACTGTAACCACTTTGGTATCCCGTTAATACAAACTACCCGATCGGTAACCATTGCAGTAACCAGTTTAAACAAACTAGTCCAACTGTAACAGCTTAAGTAACTAGTTATTACAAAATAGTTCAACTCTAATAGCTGTGGTTCCAACTATAATCACTTTAGTAACCAGTTAATGCAAACTAACCGACCTTTAACTAACTTAGTAAACGGTGAATACAAACAAGATGACATGTAACAACTTCAGTAACCAGTTATATACAAACTAGTTGAAAGTCGAAGTAGTTAATACTTTAGTAAGCAGCAAATTTTCGCTCGACACTCAATACTTTACCAATAACTTTTGATCACAAATCGATTTTCCGATTTGATAAGCTTACCATAAAAGACTTTATCTGCGCTAAGTTGGCAGCCACCAACAACAGCAAGGCAGGAGTAACACAAAGCAGGCTGTCACCAACAGTGAATTGTCATTAAAATATATGTACAATATTGACAAGCTGCACAACCTACCGATAGCTGCTTGCTTCTACGCCTTAACCCCATATACTGTGGAGGGCGAAGTGTTCCTGTGGCGCCGGTGGCTTTCCTGTTGAACTTATTGCGGAAGCTTTGCAAAATAGTTTGGCATGCACTGCATTTACGGGCATCAATAGATGTGTCGTTGCTCCTTTCTTCATATCCTTCGATTTTATTGCTGCTGTTTCCAGTGTATATCTCATCACCTCTTTGAACTCAGCGCCAATATGACTTACCATTAATCTAACACACATACTAATACAATACTAAAGAGCTGCTGCGTTTATACAGATATACATATGTTTGCATATAGGTCTAACGGATATCTTTGCTTTTATTACAAAGAAAATTGGATTGTGTTGCAGCTTTAAAGGAAATTTAAATTTACCTTCGCTTAAAACCACTACTTTGAGCAGTGATTCATAATACAGAAAAAATAAAAAAATAAAACGAGAAAAATCGTTAAAAATGTTCATTAATTTCAGAAAAATCCAAAATTCTATACACATATATACATATACTTTTTTTTAATGGACCGTTTGTAATAATTTCTGTAACTAGTCCCCAGCCAACATTACAATTTCATGGTTTGTTAATTAAAATTGTTTGTTTACAAAAATTTTTTTATTTCAATTTACAAAGCATATTTCCGCATTTAATATTCCCTTAATTAATTCCATTAGCACCTTGTTCTAATATTTGCCTGCTTTTGAAAGCATAATTTCCAAATCAATTATTTAATTTAGCAAAATTGCTAATACCAATTAAAAGTGATATTTACTGTGTGCGCATTTATGTAAGCCACGTCATTAAATGCTTGTTGTGTTAAGTGATAATTGCAATTAAATTAATTGCAAGTTTTAAGCATGCGTCTAAGAGAATAATAGGTGCAAAATAATGGGGAAATATGAGATGGAAAAATAAATTTATTTTTTTTTTTTAATTTAATAAAGTGTTTTTGAAGTCTTTAAAGCTATGCTGTATATTCAAAAATTAATTTAAAATATTTTTAAATTTATTTTTTTTTAATTTTCCAATTATTTTTATTATTTTGATATATTTCTAAAAAAAAACTAAAATTTTCTTTCACAGAATTTTCTAAAAAATAATTTATAAGATTTGTTGTCTATAAAAAAGGCTCGGTCACAATAGATCAGCAGCAGTGTTGCAGTTTTTATGTGGAAATAATTCTAAATAAAGAACATAATGCTTTGAGTGAAAGTTCGCTAAATATGCTTTACACCTAAATGTAGGCAACAGTTTTTGCTCAACCATTTGTATTGATGTTCTGGGAACATTATGCAAAATAATGCTTACATTTAAGAGTTTCAAAATTAATTATGAAAGATCAGTAAAGATTTTCTTCTTGAAATTTCGTTTTCGATTTGGAAAATTAATTTCAAAAAAATTACTTTTTCAAAATTAAAAAAAATCGATTTTTTTAATAAAATATATTTTTTAATTTTTAAACTTTAAATACAAAAAACGTAAATTTTAAATTTAAAAAAATCTAAATATTTTATAAAAATGTATGTTTTTGAAATTAATTTGTTTAAATAAAATATTTTTTTTTAAACTTTAAATACAATTTAAATAAAATAAATTTAAATAAAAACTTTTTTTTTAACTTTATATAAATTTTTTCTAATCTATATTTTTAATATTTTGAAAAATTTATTTTTTTGAAATTAACAGAAAAAAATCTTTACTAATGTTTACTAATTAACTTCAATTTTTTTAATAAACTATTTTTTTTTAATTTCTCAATTTTTTTTATATAAAATATTTTTTTTAATTATTGTTTAAAAAATTCATATAAAAATGATTAGAAAGGAAGGGAAATACGGAAAGCTTAATTGAAATATAAATACAACTTTTTATTTGCAGTATTTACTTTTCATTGATTTTTTTGTAAGAATAGCAGAAATTCCAAAGATTTTGCTATGAATATGACTGAAGAGATAGTATTTGCATTGAAATAAATCCAGTAGGATATGCTACCTGCTAGGACAAACTACATATCGCTGGATCCGTTATGATAAAGATTGTTTGTTGAATTTGATGGTACCATTTTGTTTTTGTCTTTGCTACTTCATACTATTGCTATATAAAAATCTGAAAAAAACAAAAAATAGTTCTCAAAATTCATACAAATTCCCGCCTCTCACTTTCGTTTCTGGTAATATGTTACACAAGCTTGTGGTAACCACAGCGGTAACCAACGCAGTTGCACTCATTTGTGTGGGAACAGCGCGTTTTAGCGCCACACGCCCACTGCTATTCACATACACAATCATATCCATGTATGTATATGTAAGTGAAAAGATATGCATTTCATTAGCTAACAAAACCATTGAGGACTAACATTGCATTTATAGCAGAGTGAAGCTAGTACTTGCATGCAATATGCAACACACCATTCTTCTACACATGAGTATAAAAAAACAAAAATATCCACTATATATAAATATATAAAAACTTAAATGCAAGCATACATACGCACATTCATATTGGTTTGCTTACCACACAAAGATTAACCAGTGGCCACTTGTCGGCCGGCCAGTGCAACCAATGAGTGCCGAAAGTGGCAAAGAAACGATTTGCGGCTGCAACAGGTGTGCTGCGATGGTGGCAATTACGCACAGTTAGTATAGATAAATGCACATCATCAGCACACACACACAATCGCACGCAGACAACTGCAATTAATTAACTGGCTTCTCATGAATAATACAACTGGCATCATCAGCGGCTGTTGATGAGCTCTCGCTGCCATATTCCACATAAGTGAGTGGCGCCCACAGCGCTTCCACCGCTCGCTTACATGAAGATACCTCCCTGTGGTAAACAACTTTTGCACTTTTGCGCATGTGTTGCAGCAACTTTTTAAATATGATATGCCCGCTAGTTAGTTGCTCTTCTGCCACTACTGTCGCTGTTGTTGTTGCCACATATGTGTGTGTGTTTTGGTGCGTTTGTGTGAGTCAAGGCGGTGGCAAACAACTCAATTAACCTCAACCTTCGTTACGCTGTGACGGTTGCAATGCGTCGTTGACAGTGACAACAACTACAACAACAAGCACATTGAACAAATTACAAACAACTATTTTTATACTTATGTATGCAACAACAGTAGCGTTGGCAATATTAATATTGAAATAACAGGCGGCCAAGTATTATGTTCAAATGACGTCAACCAAATTGGCAGCGGCTTCAATTGTGCTATTTTTTGTTTTTATAAGAGCTGCAGTTGAAGCTAGAAAATGCGTTAGAGAAAAAGAGAGAGAAGAACGAGAAATAAAAGTATTGATTTGCATAAATATAAAATTTCAAGTCAACACATCGCGTTTAAAAGGAAACTTTAGTTTTTCTTCGATTTTCTCATGGTGTTGCCACCTATTAGAAATTTTGAATTTAGATAAATTATTTATTATGCAAAAACAAAACAGGATGGGCATATAAAAGATTTTTTAAATTAAATTTATTGAAGTTTTTTTCATAATCATTTCGGTTCTATACTGGAAAATATGTTGAAAACTGTTTCAACATATTAAAACATATATTTATGAAAATAAAAAATATTTTGAAAACATTTTTTTGTTTTATAAACTCTAAAGTGAAAGAAATTAATGATAATATTATTAATATATAAAAAATATTTATTTTTGAAAATAAAAAATATTTTAAAAAACATGTTGGAAAAAAAATAAAGCGAAGGGAATTAAAGAATTATTAGTAAAAAATAGAAAATATTAATTTTTGAAAAAAAAAAAATATTTTGAAAAACATTTTTCGAACAAAAAGGTTTTAAATTGGGGGAAATTTAAGAAAATCTTATTGAAATTCAAAAAATATAGTTTTTTTTAAATGTTTTTGATTAAAAAAAATAGTTTTGAAAAAAAGTTGTAAAGCGAGGAGAAGTAAAAAGAAGTACTTTTGAAACGTAGAAAATATTAATTTTTGAAAAAAATTATGGACAAACATATGTATTTTTGGAAAAAGAAATTAAAATCCATTTTCGAAAAATGTATTTAAAAAAATTTTTAATTACAAAACGAGGGGAATTAAGGAAAATATTATTAAAATTAAAAAAAAATTAGTTTTTGGAAATAAAAAATATTTTAAAAAACGTTTTCGAAAAACTAAAATAAAGCAAGGGAAATTATAGAAATTATTAGCAAAAAATAGAAAACATTAATTTTTAAGAATAAAAAAACATTTCGGAAAAATTTTTGAACAAACAGATTATAAATTGATTGATATTGAAGAAAATATTATTAAAATTCAAAAAATATAAATTAAAAAAAAATATTAAAAAAAAAACATTTTTGAAAAAAAAAAAGTTATAAAGAGAAAAATAAATTGAAATATAGAAAATATTAATTTTTGAAAAAAGTACAAAAAAACTATGTTCAAACAAAAAATTTTTTAAACCATGGTTCAAAAATATATTTTAAAAAACATAAATTATAAAGCAAGGGAATTAAGAAAAATATTATTAAAATTAAAAAACGTGATTTTTGAAAATAAAAAATATTTTTAAAAACATTTTTGAAATGTATAAAACGAGGTAAATTAAAGAAAATATTATTATACTACATATATAAAATATTAATTTTTGAACATAGGATAAAATCCATAGGAAACGAAAGATAAAATAACAAATGTTAAGGAAAAAAAATTTACGGATAATCTGAGGATGGGAAAGGAAAGGGGAGTGGCGTGGTTGAATGTTTAAGTGTTAAAAACGGTTTATCTCGATTTCAGGCGAAACTATGACTCTTAAAGAAAAAAGTTTTATGACAAGGTTGGAGATAATGGAAAGATCACGAACACAATGTTTCTTTTTTCAAGAAATTTTTCTTATATGACTAACACACTGCATTAATATTATTTTTTTGTTTAAAATATTTTTCTTCTTATATTGACATAATATCGGGAAAAACCCAGATTTTCACTCAAAAAACTCTCAATTTGTTTATTTTGTTTATAATTTTCACAGGCTTCTGCATTAGTCTAAATCGAAAAAATTCTTAAATAGAAATACAATACATATATGTATATGCTCATATATATGTATGTGTGCCTATATTTACATACAAGTATGTATATATTTTTACAAATGTTATATTACCTACATATCTGTATGTAGACGTATATCTGAGCTTTAGAGCTTGAACACCTGACGATACAAACAACAATGAAAAAACACTCTGTCAAGGTCAACATTGCCAACCTTTAATATTTTCAATTTCATTGCTATTGTCACCAGCAAATCGAACTGGCAGCGATCGGCAAACGCTGCTCACGCTACCTTAACCATAATTGTCACCCGTCGTCGGCGACATTGAAAGCGAACGTGCCGCCACGCACACGCACCAATAATGCACATTTTTCACCGCCCTCCCTTGAGCAGCAGCGCCGCCTAACCAAGCGCAAACAGTAAATAAAACATAAAAACTAGTAATAATAATATAAAAACAAAAACAATTAATCAAAAACCTAATAAAAATTAAAGAAAAATTCGGTTTGCTACAAAAAAGTTATAAAAATATTTTAATAGGCAAACACCCGCCGCTTTGCGCTTCACATACACATAGGCGCGCGTGTGTGTGTGCATAATTCTACCCATTCGCATGCAATAGGCAATCAATAATTCACGAGTTCTGCTGACCAGTTGGCCATCAGCAATGCCAAAACGCACATGAAGCGCACGCCGAAAAAGGCAAGCGCGACTAAAAGCCGCAAAAAGAAAAAATCACAAAAAGGCAAGCGCAAGTAAAAATGGCATTAAAAATCAAAAATATATGTATATGTATGTGTGCATATGCAAAATGACAATAAAATATATTTATGCATAAATTGCTGTTAATCGTTTATTCTAAAAACGCACACGCCTCCGCTTTGGCGCGACTTAATTAAGTGTCGTTAAATGCACGGCAACAATAATGCGCTCACATGATAAATGCGAATGGCTATTAAAAAGAATAGCGCCAATGACAACAACACCAACTAGTCGGCACAACAGCTGGCACTAAGCATAGTTGAGTTATTGGCGTGTCGCGCATGCGCATAGCGAGCGCGCGTCGTCATTGGCAATGTAATAATGGCTACAACAACAATAAATACAAACCACGCGTACTACGGCATCGTCATCGCCGGCAAATAGTACGTGTGTGTGTGTGTGTATATATGTATGTAAAATCAAGTGTCTCCTCCAACATGTTGCGCACAAACCAGTCGACGCTGCAGCAAAAACCAGTCTTCGGCATTTGCAAATACACAACGCCACACAAACATACAAGCACGCTTAATACATAACTACACATAGGTATGTGTGTGCGCTGACTACGTAATGGACGCATGCGCCAACGTCACTTGTCGTTGCCGCCACCACTAATTGCCGTTGTTGTTGTTGCTATTGCTGTTACAGCAGCCTGTCAATTTCAAGAACCAGGTCAAGGTTACGCCGCCGGACGTACGAAGCTGCTGCTGCTGCTTTTTATAAAACTCACCACGCGCATGCGCGCTGACTGCGCCGCCTCTTTCTCGCTGCGCTTGCGTTTGAGCCAAGCTCTGGTTTCGGCCGTCTGCTATCTGTTGAGTGCCATTATCTCTGCATGTTGTTGGCCAGCATGTTGTTGTCTCTGATCGCTCGCTTTACAGCCTGTTAACGGTTGCTGCAACAAACAGTTTTCTTGTTTGCTTTGCTGACCAACTACTCACCGGAGTGCTTCGCCGCCTTTCAGTCGTTCGCTTGCGCTCAGCCAACGGTGACTTTGCGTGCTCCTCTCGTCGGCGTGCGACGCTCTGGCTTGTGTCTGCGACGCACTCTCAGCTTCAGCTAGTTACAGCATCAACATCAGTTTCGTTTAGTTTACCGTTGTTGTTGTTGTGTTGCCGGTGAGTTGACGCGTTGTGCGCTTGTTTGTTGCATTTTTCGTTGCATTAATTCTTGTTTTTATGCGCGCATATTTTGAAGGGCAATGTTGCACAACCGCTGACCTTCAAAGCGAACAAGTTTTTTGTTTTTATTTTTGTTTGGTTGTTGCAAGGGTGAGTCTGTGTGTGCGCTGGAAAAGATAGATTTGTATTAAAATATATTATATATTTTATTAAATATATTTATACATACATATAATTCACCATATATAAATGTGTGTATATATGTGTGTGTGGCCTCAAGGATGCGCCTTGCAATTGCACTTTGGCGTGTGAAATAATAAATTGCTTTACTGTCGATTGTGATCTTTCAAAGTGATCTTTAATTCGCGCAATTAAAAGTGATGATCTTGATCGAGAAACACGTTTTCGAAAATTATAAAATATAAAATGTGTAATGAATAATGAATAATGTGCAGAGTGTGACAGAAAAAAAGCAATAAGTACAGTTTGCTAAAAAAATATTAAATTTTTTTAATTAATTATATAATATAAGCAAAAAATAGAATTGCATACTTGATGAAAAGACGAGAAATTGTTTCAAATAGTGTAGTGTTGACATAAAATTTTTAGAATAAAAACAGTGAGAAGAAAAATACTTATTATATATGTATTATACATAGTCATATTTGAAAAAAAAAAAAAATTAAAAATGCTGCACTTAATTTTGAAAATTGGTCTTTAATAAGTCTTTTTATAATACAATCAAAAATATGGAGACTAAAAAATTCTTTGCTCTTTTATATCTAGACACACAACTTTTTTGCCTCATCGGGGCCACCTACTTTCGATTTCAGTATGGCTAATTTCTTGATTCTGATCCCTTTGTGCTTCCTATCAAGGTGCAAAATATCCTCTTAACTAAAAAAAATATTACTATCCTTTGAAAAAAAAGTACCGGGTGTCCCAAAGTAAACCCAACATTTAAATTTAATTCCAAACTTTTGCAAGCTGTAACTTGAGTAAAAATTTAAATATCGTAATAAACTGGGCGTAATCGGACCACTGGTACGACAATGATCGAAAATCTATACAAAACTGTAATTTTCCATGAGGGAACACAGTAGCTCCTGTGGGATAAAGTTAAAAAATGGGTCTTGGTCCGTCCTCTTAGAGATTTAATGCGAATATCTCCACAACTACTTAAGAGGCAGCGGAAATACTATAAGACCTCCTACCGAAAGAGTGCAAATGTATGAAATGGTTTTATTCAAAATACTAAAGGTAGTAAAGAGATTAAATTTTTCATCCGAGATGGTAAGAGAAATTTTATTCGAGCCGGGGACAAAATAAAACGACGGGCGTGGCACCGTTCACATTTAGTTGAAACCCCATATCTCATGGCCAACTCCACCGATATCAAACGAATTCGGTAGGTAATATAATTTTGGCATGCTTATATTCCAGTGTAAAAATGTACGAAATCTGACTACAACCACGCCTACTTCTCATATAACATAATTTAAAATTCCGTATGATTCTTACACTTCCCAGTTTGCAAAATAAACATCAATGTATGCATACTTGTGGCTGAAAATTACCAATGAATTTGTGTAAAAATTGTCAAAATCGGCCAACAACTGTTCGAGCCACAAATACAGAATATGTGTGCACCAGTTCTTACAGCAAACATTTTATCGAAAATATCGGAAAAAATACTTTCCTGATAATACATGTTATGCCCGTATGTCAAACTGGGGTAGAAGCGGATCTGTACTTTCTCCAGCCCCCTTAGTATTAATATAAAGGTTTGCCTGAAAACCTGAGAGTAAGTCCCTGCCTTTCATTCTTGCAAGTTGCAAGCGTATAAACTGTTTGGTTACATCCAAACTTAGCTCTTCCTTACTTATTGAAATATAGTACATTATTTTCTTATATTTTTTTTGTAACTTTAAGTTAGCCTAACAAAACAATACTTTACTATGTTTTAATAAGATAATAATTTTAGTTAAATAACGGTTATTATTGACATGAGAATACGCATTCATTACAACAAAAAAATCATCTTTCATTCGCTTTCAAGCCAACCTAGCGATCATCTGTCATTTGCAGTCCTTCTCTGCGCGTTAACCGCTCATAAATTATGGCAACGCCAGCTGTATGTGAGTGCACCATAGCTGCGGTTAAGCGCTTTGAATAACTGATTTTATGATTTATTTTCATGTACTGTTATTTATTACTGTACTGCGTATGTACTTACTTGCCATGATATGTTATGTGATATTTTATAGATTACTGATATACCACATACATATGTATATGTATGTATGTAGTATAGCTACACATTAAAAAATCAAAATATTGTATTTATGTTATAGATTAGCTACTCACTTGCCCTACAGTCTTGTATTTATTTTTATTTTACTATAATATTTGGATAAAGAATTCCTTAAAGGCAGATTTCGAAATTTATTTTACTACAATTAAATATTTGTAAATATTACTAAAGAAAATTATTTTTCTTGCAGACAACTAAATGATGCAAACTAATCTGGTAAGTCAACATTTATTTAATATTTAAATATCTTTAATATACAAATAGGTATCTTATAAAAGTATAGAAAGGACGACAATATAATAAAAAGAGCTTCGAATTTTTAAATGCTTATATAGTAATTATAAATTAAAAAAAAAATGTCTTATAAGTGCCTCAGCTAATAATTTATAGAAAATTTTTTTAATTTTCTATTCTCAAAATAGTTTAGAGACATTTTTTCAAGTCACTAAATTAAACCAAAAATGCAGAAAACGGTTATTAGAATATTAAAAAGGATTTCACGCCAGAGCTAACTACCAAGCCGGACGCCAGCTATAGGAGCTGTATGGAAGAAGTCGAGGTGGAGAAATTTCAACATTTCCTTCTTGATTGTCCCGCGCATGCGAATACAACACTTAAACACGTAGGAGCTCACACCTGGGGGCATCCAACCGAGCTGGCAGGAATAGCTATTAAACGCCTGAGCAAATTTGTATTGGCCACAAGGTCACTTGCTGACTTACAGGCTCGAATGCAGGAGTTATGACTTTATTGCTTCACAAAGTAAGGCATATAGTAGTTCAAGAGCGATCTCCGGTCCAGCTATCGAACCTAATCTTAACACACAAATTGCTTACTTTTTAAATGTTTATATCCGAAAATACTATCAAAACTACTAGTTCATTCAAGTTTTCGAAGTATTTGGATACCACTGGCACCAATTAAGTTCAAATTGCTATAAATTTGACACCATTTATTGACTTTGAACCACAACTATGTGGAATAAAATGCAAATTTGTCTATAATCATTATTTTGAAATTTATTTCGACCACAGCGCCATCCATTCAACTAGCTTTGTACCTTGACTAGCTACCAACCCTAAATGTATACCTTAAAAAGTTAGTCAAGTCTGCAGTCAAGCGCGTCATCTATCGAATTTTTTTATTCATTTCAAAACAAGCAAACAATTTTGGAAGCGAATTCTTTTTATCACAAAATTTTCCATGAGTTGAATGCTTATTTCGGCAGCACCTTGGAATTTTGTACACACCTAATACAGCGCCGTTTAGTTACCTTTTACGTTAACAACTCAATGTTTCTTGTAATTTGCTAGCAACAACACAAGAAATTCTAGAATAAAGTGGCAAGCAAATGAAAAAGATAATGAAAAACAAATATAGATTCTTTAGAATTATAAGAATTTCCAAGAAGCAAGCAAAGCAAGAACAACAGCAATGTCAAAGATTTCGCTTTAACTTGCCACAGCGTGCAAATTGTTTAAGGACATGCAAGCAAGCTGCAGCACCATGTAAGCATGTACACACACTTGCGAGCGCCAAACCGAACGGCAATGTTCATGACCATAAAATAATGGCCAATCATTTTAGCAATGAAATTGAAAATCGAGTTACATTGGGCGAACAAAATTAGTAAGCAAAAAAATGGATAAATCAAATTGGCAATTGCTAAGCAAAGCGCGCGCGTAAGAAAAAACTAGCGACAAGCGGCAACAGGTTTTTGCAAATTTTCTGCTTTTTTGTGCTAAACATTTTCCACTGCCAAACGCACGCGCGCAAGCACTAATGCGCCGCTGGTGACGTGTTCGCCTGTCATTCAAGCAGATTTCAAAGTCAACGGCGATTCTAGGCGCTCGCCGCAGAAAACAAAAACGCGCAACGGCGCAAAAACCCGCTTCTAACCATGAAATGCAACACTCTGCTAATGGCAAGCCGCCACCATTGTCGCCGCCGCCGCCTTGCCACCGTAGATGGCCGCATCAAGTGCAACCACATATTCTTACAATGTCATTTAGGCTATGCTATGCTGTGCTGTGCAATGCGATGCGATGCCATGTGCTGCTATGCGGTTCTCCAAATCAAAACATCAGCCGTCTGCCGCTGGCGGCTGTGACAGTCAGCCGAGCGCGTCAACCACAGTTGGCCGCCAACAAAGTTGCAGCTGTCACAATGACAAAGTTAGTTTTCGAAAAAACGGCAAAATAGAAGAAAAAACCAGCTAACAGCAACAATAACAACAAATGACGTACAAATTGTTCGTTGCGCCGCAATGTCAACTTTGCAAGCAGCAACTGTCTGCCCATGCGCTTATCTGTCACACGCCTTCTCTGCTTCCTTTGTATGCAAATGTGTTTGTTGTTTGTTTGTTGTTGCTGCTTTTCATTCATTCATCATTCTTTGGCTTGGCGTTTCTTGAAAAACAATTATTTGCTGCTTGCCATCAGCTTGAATTTGTGGTTAAAAGCAGTCGGGCACGCGTTTGCCCGCAGCTTCTGCAGTTAAACAATAAATTATTATTTTTCTGCATATTTTTGCTTTTATTTTGCTGTTGTTTTTGTTTGTCTTTGCATTCGCTAAGGTGTGATTGCATGCAGCCTTCACTGTGACATTGCTGTGCATGCAAGAAGTCGTGGTTGAGTGGGTACTTCTTGTGGTCTTTGTCAAGTACGCGCTTTGCGGTGGCCATTTTCAAGGTAGGCAACAGGACGTATAAGTAACTTTTTATTTTGGTTTGCAGGAAGCGTGGAAAAAAATGGAAAAACACGCGGGTATATGAAAGGAAATTGTGAGACTTGAATTATATTGGTATAGCAATAATAATAACAACAAAAAGAATCATCATTTCTCCATTAAAAAAAATAATTTTCCTACAAACCCAACCTTACATAGGAAGTCGAAAAAGTCTTTTCGTATTTCTATTCAAACTTCAACTTATTTTTTATATCCATACTAATAAATAAGTAAACAAATATGAGCCATTTTGTTCGACCACTTTTTGTCACTTTTCCGCTAGAGACATTAACTTTAAAACTTTCATCAGTGTAAGTCGAAATTTCCAGAACGGAAGCGATCGAACCATAGTTGTGCTACTCGACAGTGCTACAGCAGCGTCTCCATAAACTTCACAAATTTCCTTGGTGACTTGCGTGGCATTCTTCTCTTTTTTATACAAAAATTTCAAAATTCTTCATTTTTTCACTCATTTTTGAACAACTGTAACTTTTTTTTTCAACTTTCCCGAATTTAATTTTTTTTAGTCAAAGAAGCTTAAAATCTTACCTTTCCAACACTATATGATTTGACATAATGTAATTGGTAGCACTGGAGATATACGACTGCAACAACATCTATTGATAGAATACGAAAGGACTTTTTCGCCTACCCAATATTTAAAAAAAAATTAAAGTTAATATAATTTTATTTAATCTTGCTTAATTTAAAAATAAAATTATAGAATTTATAAATACAAGAAACTTCTTATTGTATAAAAACTCAATTTTTTAATAAAACTACTATTATATGTATACGCCCGTATCACTAGTATTTGTTAAAATCTTTTATTAAAATAGATTTTTTATATTTTTTTTTAGTATAAATAAGCATGTTTAACAAAACTTTAGTATTTTAAAAAATTATCTTCTGACAAAGGCTTATCTGCATTCTACAATCCACTCTTCCCTTGGCATTGACTCACACTTGACACTCAGCTGTGACTCATTTTCTCACATACAACATCTAATTTAATATATTTTTTGTCTATAAGCGCCTCTTTAATGATTCATTGCACTTGTGCAATTTTTTTCTAAACTTTCCTTGCACTGAAACTCACTTGCTATAGGCCTCGCCAACCGCAAATCAGCCACAACCAGTTAGAATACACACACACACACAGGCACACATACAGCAGCGGTGAATTATAGAAGGCTGGGAAATCGCCACGACACCTTGGCCTTAAAATGCAACGCAAAAAGCCTCTAAATACTACTAAATGCAACTGCATTGTATAAAATCATTTTTTTCTATAAATATTGCACTCTTTTATTTACTATCCTCTTACAAATTTGTGGAATATTAATTTACATGCAAGCATCTGCCGCTTACTCGTTGCTGCTGCTTCTTAACATTGCCACGTGACCTTTGCGCGCTGTGAAGGTGATGGCTGTGAGCATAGCAATAATTGAACGCATTGCTTGCCATAGGCAAAGCAAATTAATACGAGTTCAAAGCGCACGCATACGCACCAGCACACACACACACGCACAATTGTATGTATATGCGCTGAGAATTATGAATTTATGCATTGTTTATTAAAAATTCAAATTCAAATCAATAGCTGCATTCTATTCCAGCAGCATTCACTTTAGCGTGCGTACGCAGCTGCAGTTTTACGAGCGGCGCACGGGGCGTATGAGTAACCAACAGCGTCCGGCGACTGTGCGCTGTTAATGTCGAGTGATTAGCGCGCAAATGCTCAGCGCCTAAGCAATAATAAATAAATAGCAGAAATCACAAACAATTACGATCAGTGTCAGCGTAAGACGGACGAAAAAAAATAAAAGTAAAAAAAAAATAAAAATAAATAAATGCAAACATAAATGCAGTCAAAAGAGTATACATTTGTAATTAAATGCCACTGGAGGCGCTGCCATCGCACATTCAATGGCGGCATTCATGCTTGTCCTCCTTGGGCGTTTGGCGCTAAATAGCGCACTCGCACACACTCAAATGGAACATGTAACCAAAACGTTTGCACTTTTGCTACTGTGCGATGCGTTCATTGTTGTTGTTCTTGTTGCTCTAATAAATTGCTGCGCACATGACGACGCCGTCACCGCCGCCGCCGCTGCGACATCTATTTCGCGAAAATTAGTTCAAGATCAGCCGCTGCGCCACCACTGCCGCCACTGCCACCATTGTGAGGCTGTGTGAAATTCTTTGGAGTTTTGCGCCGCTTGCACTCAACTAAATGCACTGCAAAGCAAGAATCATTCATTACAACAACAGCCAGTGTAGCGCATGTTTGTTGTCAAAACCAACAATCGCCGCAAATCGATGCATGTCAACCTTGTCCCTGAGGCGTTTTTGCATTTCAAAGCGCTACAATATGTGCGCTTACTGTCAGTTTGACATTATGAAGCTACTCATACTCAGCCACACATGCATACATATGTGTGTGTGTATTTATGTGTTTTTTGTAGGCATATCTGCTAATGCATTTCTGTTTGCTCACTCGCTATGCAGCGCTGCTTAGTTTCATTCCAAGTGCGTGCGCTGTGATTTTATTTCTCTTTCGGTTATGTGAATCACCTTCGATTTTGGTTGCAGCTGCAGCAGCAGCAGCACATGCCCAGTGTTTATTATTCAGCAGTTTGCTAGCTTAGTGCCGTACACAGTTGGTGTTTGCCAAATGTGGCCGCCACAGTTGCCATATTCGCGCCACATCTATAATTTTTGGAATGCATGCTTCAGTGCTTACAACCGCTTTTGCGTCTCTCTCTCCAGAATTGGAACAGAAGTAGAAATCAGCTTTGCAAATAGAAATATGGTTTTTGTTTTGCTTTTGTGGAAAAGTGTTAGTACATACATGCTCTTACTTACATACTGCTCCTAATTAAGGATTATATTTAAGTGTTTTATGAGTTAAAAAATTAGTTTAATATGGTAATTTTTGGTTTTGAAATGTTTTAAGAGCAGAAAATTAGAAATTAGTGTTTAAAACTGGTCATTTTAGCTAAATTTTCAACTCTGTTTGATAACTGGTTAATTAGTTGGTTAGTTAACTGGTTCATATGAGTAACTACTAACCAAAATAGAGCGCACACCTAGTGTATAATTAAAAAAACAATATATTTATTTTTTTATTTTTATTTCGATAGATTATACCTTTCAAAATAAAATACTGAAATTTTAAATCGAAATCTGAAATAGTTTTTGAATTACAGCCATCTAAAATGTAGCCGCTCAGCTCAATCAAACACTAACAATATTCTCACCTAAAATGCAGAACAACATAACATCAGTTCTCATAAGTTTACAGGCGAAGGAAAAACGATATACAAGTAATAGAAACCACTGAATATTGAAACAAAAGTTGAGTTTTGGTTATAAAATGGTTATATATTGGTTATGTCTGACAGCGAAGGCTGAAAATTTTATATGATGTAGTAAATCGTAAAAATATTAAACTTAATTTTTTGATGATACGTTGTTTTGCATTTTAGGTGACGATATGCTGTACTAGGTTTCCATACAACTTTTTTTAACGCCGTCATTTTCTCAAATTTCGACTGTGGACCATTGAAGGCATAATATCTTCTAGGGATAATTTTAAAAATCTTTTTACAGCATTTTTATTTTTTTTAATTGACAAAAATCTCCTTTTTGGCTGTTAAACTAAGTGTACCCCATAAATCCATTGCAAATGGTGAATTATGACGTCTTTTCTTGCTTGATATTTTTTATTATTTTTTCTGAATTCTTGAGAATTGTGTGGTACTTTTTTATATATATTTCTGATACGATTATAAATTTTTGTTTGATATTTTTATTTTTTTTTTTTCATTATAAAACTTGGAACTAATATCAATTCCCTCTATCGACTCACTGTTGCAACTCCTGTCTCTCAACACCTCAATCACGCATATATCTGCATATGCAAATGTGTTTGTAATTAAATTATTATTTATTGCCGACACTCCACAAATCATAAATATTTTGACTGGACGCAGCATTAGCATTTTCGATAAAGTTTTATAGCCTCAGTAAACAAACTGGACTTCAAGTACATTTATTTACGCATTAATTGCAGACAAGGCAACGGCTGTGGCACACAATTCTGCCGCTGTTGCAAGTTGAGCATAATTTATATTTTGAAGCATGTGGCTTTTTGCTGCCACAGCGTCAATAAAATGAACAATTTATAATAATTATAATGATAGCGAAAGCAATTTGGTTGTTCGAGGCAGCTATGCTAATCAGAAGAATTTTCTTGAAAATATAATATATAAAATGTATATGGCAAAAGTATTTGATTTTATTGCAGTATTTGTCATTTTATAGTATTGTTGTACTTATTGTTAAACTATTTCACCTAATTTCACTATTTTTAATTTTGTTTAATTCTTCAGTGCTCTATGAAAGTTTGGTCTGAAACTAGTTCATTTTGTACTAGTTACTTATTGGCTAGTTTCGAACTATAATTTTATTTTTTTGCTCAAAATCATCATTTTAAGCCCACCTTGGTGATAGTAGTTCAGCACTAGTCCATAACTAGTTACATGCGTTAAAAGTAACTGATTTTTATGCTTTATTTTATAAAATGTATTCCTTTATTAGTTTCAAACTTTATTTTTTTGCTAAAACTCATCATTTTAAGCCCACCTTGGTGCGAGTAGTTCAGAACTAGTTCATTTTTAACTAGTCCATAACTAGTTACCGACATAGTAACTGGTTTTTATGCATTATTTTATTACTAAAATGTATTCGACATAATAACTGGTTTTTATGCATTATTTTATTACTAAAATGTATTGTACTCAATGTTTTTTGGCATACAGTCTAGACCCATTCAGAAAACTAAGACGCACTTACAGTTTCAATAATTATAAGTTCTTCAGTACTAAGACTGAAATGCTAATTATAGCTTTCTTGAAAAACGTTACGTAACCGCAATTGTATTGCGAAGTGTGTCGTTAGTAAAGCGTTAATTGACTAATTGTGGTTTCACCATGCAACAACAACAAAATATATGGACATTTACTTATATTCCATAATAATAATAAACCACATGAGTCACCCGACAAATGTGGGGCACCTGATCCACTGGACCACATAAAAGTACACACAAAATCGACAAATGAATGACAAATTTAGTGAGCAAAGCACAAACAAAAAATAAAACTGAAATCCAGTATACAGAACAGAACAAAGACCACAAGTGTTCTCCAATGATTGGATAATTACGTGTACCAGAAGGCATAATAGGAAATACTCATAAACATTAGAGGTGAAACGTGTCGGCAGTCACCACGTCAGCAACCATCACCACCAGCGCCAGCCAATCATTGACTATTTTTGGTGAGGTTATAAGAAAAAATCGGTTTTGAAGAACAAAAGTTTAGCTTTTTTTGGCAAGAATTGACTGACTAATTTATGACTGCAGTGCGCACTCTTTTTTTATTTCTTGCTGTTTGCTGTAAATCGATGTCTTCTGTAGACACAGCAGCCAAACGCGCCATTATGACGCAAACGTCTGTCCAAGCAGCGACAATAACGCCATATGTGGCGCTGCTGCGCTTATGAAAAGTGCGATTAATTTCACAAAGCAAAATAAAACGCAATGAAATTGTGGCGAAAAACAATTGCGAGACATACACAGAGCACAACAACAGTATGTGAATTGAAGAAATAAGGCTATATTCTATGTGCCAGCACGCAGCTTGGCCTTCGTCGCGCTAAAATAGGTTAAATAGCTGTCGCAATGTTGCTCGCCTTTTTGTAGCCTTTATTATTGCGCGACGCTCGCCCCACTCTCACCGCTCCACGCTGCTCTGCCTGCATTGCTTTGTCCTCTGCTGGGTTGCTGTTTGCTGGCTGGCGGCAGCGCGCTGGCTTCCTTTGCCATTTTGCTTTATTTCGCGCCTTTCAATGCAACGCAATGCAGCAACTAACGAAATGACCTCATGCTGTGCGTAATTATATTACATACATACATGTGTGTGTGTATCTGATTACCATGTGTGTGCCTCAGTTGCAGCAGCCGCGCTCAGTGATCGCTGATCGATGCGCCTCGAGCGCTGCTCGCCTCCATTTGTTCTGCCTTCCAAGTCTAATCAATTATTAAAATATGGCATTATGAGTTGTGTGCGATAGCGGGCAATGATAGATTGTGATACACTTTGTATTGCTGATGCCAAAATCTGTTATGTTAGGTATTATTACATACTACGGTCATAGCATATACACTTCAAACATAAATATATGTGTACGTATATGAATTTATTTGAAAGAATATTATATGGATCATATTTAGTATCATATCAAATATTTATTTTCGGGGTATAAAATAACTGACTTTTTTAGATTGCACCGAAGCTTCGCAAATACAAAAGATTCTTTACAAGAATATTGATCGGTCAGTTTGTATGGCAGCTATATGCTATAGTGAAACGATCTGAACCGTTTCTTAGGAGATTGCATTATTGTCTTAGGGAATAATCCACGCCAAATTTTTTGAAGATATCTCATCAAATGAAAAGGCTTTCCATACTAGCTTCTTATTCCGATCGTTCTGTTTGCATGGCAGCTATAGCTATAGTGATCCGATCTGTGCCATTTCTTAGGATATTGTATCATCAACTTAGAGAATAATCCATGCCAAATTTCTAGAAGATGTCTCGTCAAATGAAAAAGCTTTCCATACAAGAACTTGATTCCAATCGTTCAGTTTGTATGCCAGCTCTCTGCAATAATGGTCCAATATCGGGCTGCTGTGAAAAGCTCGGGTGCAAATTGCAAAAATTACTAAATCGACTCAGCTCATCTACTAATCATTTATATGTATGTATGTGTATATAGAGTGTCATCGAAGTTTCTTCTGGTTCTTGCGAACTGCAAAGCAAACTTAATATACCTTATTCAGGCTATAAAAACAAAAATAACGTCGTTGGCATTTAATACCTAAGCTAATTTAGTATATGCTACATATATGTACATAGACATATATGCCACCTAACTGGCCTATCAAAGCTCCCTAAATTGCCAATAAGAACAAATAACCCAATTTTAAAATAACAATACTTACTGAAAACAGCAACAAAAATATGTAACCAAAAAAAAATCCAAAAAAATTAAAAATTATATTATTTCATTGCTGCAACATTATTTTAGTAATTTCAAGCTATAGCTGTTAACGCCTGCTGTTATCAATGACTGTAATGAGCCGTTCATAAAAAATAGAAAATTTATTGTTTGTTTCCTTTTGAATATTTATTATGCTGTCCGCTGCTTTGTAGCTGATCCTAAGCGCCACAAGATAAGCTGCGCGTCGCGACAGATAAATGCTGGCTTAGTCACAGCTGAGACTAGTAAATCCATATATATATATATATATATAACATATAGTTAATATATAATTCATATTCTTTATATGCAACTTTCAGCATTTATTATCGCCTGCAAGCAGTTCTCTCGCTCTCTCAGCGTTTGCTACTCGCTTGACAAGCAATTATGGTACATTTCTGCCAGCGTTGTCGGCTGTCTGTCTGCCTGGAAAAGTGTGTCACACTCTTGACTTGAGGCCTTTCATGGCTAAGATAAAAATATTAAATTAAACAAAAGATAAAAAAGGCAATATTTTTTGGCCTCAGATATAATCAGAGTGTTGTTGAAAGAAATAGCATACATTTTGGGTTTAAAATAATTTTTTGGTTTTTATATCAGTAGCGATATATACATACATATGTATAATGTGTGCACAAAAAATTGATAAGTCCATAAATCTTTAATAAATTATAACGATTTAATCGAATTAAATTATATTATATGTGATATCGCTATGGTCGCTATTGATTTTTTTTCGAATATTGACCGATTTTGGTTAAAAATTAACCAGAAGAGGTGTTGAAAAGCACACTTGCCTGCGGCTTTAAACTGTGTTGCCATAATCGTAAATTGCTTTATTTTTTTTATCAAAATTTATTAGGCAATATGTCAAGATATACAATGATATAATAGAAAATTTGAAAATTAAACTTGATTTTCGCGTTAAAAAAGTTTTGAAGAAAAAATTAAAAAATATCAAATCTTAAAATTCATTTTTTAAGAAACTTCAAAACTGCTTTTTTTTACTTTCAATATAAAGGCAATATAATATTTTAATTACAAAATTTTCAGTATTTCAAGCACTAGTATAATAAATGTTGCCTACATTTCGGCGCGCACACAAAATTCGAAATGTTATTTATGGATGAAAAGTGTCCATTTCAATAAAAAAGCAACTAAAAACGCATTAATGAAAATTTAAGATAGAAAATTAAAAAAAGATATCGTTTGCGGTTTAAAAATTTATTAAAATATCAAGCCATACAACTTCTTGGCTCGTGCCAGCATTGTTCCCCACCCCGTCTTACATATTTTCATATTTCAACATACTTACATATTTCTATAAACTTCTACATACGCACGTGTATATGCAGCAACTGCAAACCTACTTATAACGCCATCTTTTGCTGATGAAACTCATAAAAACACTTCAGCTAAATGCTAAGCCAGAGCGCGTGAACACTAATCCTAAGCGATATTATTTTGCAACGGCATGTAGTAAGCGTAAATGCAGTCATAAAAACACCCCTGAAAGTGGCAGTGAAAGAAGAAGCTTAAATGTTCTAGCTTTTCTTTTTTCTGGCAGTAAAAATTTTCCATTTGAAAAAGTTCAGTTCAAGCGAGTGAGTTGAGTGCCTCAAGCAGATTCTACACTTATTGTATATACATATGTTTTTTTTTATTATTTTTCTATGCATTTAAACAGCTTTTTTATGAGTGACTTTATACATACTTAGCACAGATATTGATATCGCATAAAGTTTTCATCTAAAAAGAGTATAGACATGATATATAATATATATGTATATATGTATAATATATACTACATATTGTATATACATATATACCACTTATAGCTTTAATTGTGTGCGATTTTTTTATAAAACTAACTTCACGACATTTGCGTTTGCTAGGTCATGTTGTCGGAATACAATCGGTATTCGACCCAGAACCCGCCGGGGAAGCAGAAAGGAAGCGAAGGACCAAGTGGAGAAGGATATACATGGCGTAGAAGAAACGACTGGCGTGCTATTGTTAACTCGGCTATAATCGCGTTAGCAAATTAAATTTTTTTCTCTCTCAATTTAAAGATAAATATTTCCGCTGCATGCAAAACAAATTAAATTTTTCTCTCTCAATTTAAACAAAAGATTTTTATGAACTAATTTGTTGCTTAAAATGAAAAAATAATAATATTTAGTTTTTTTTGAGCTCCATTATCTGAAATTTTTAGTTCAATAACATAAATGTATTTAATAAATGTAGTTTGCCAAAAAATGTTTCATTTAGAATCGTGTGCATAAAAGTCCATAGTTAACGTGACCAAAAAATGTTGCAGTCTTTAAACATGAAATGAATATATAGAATGATCAATAGGTGAATTCCATAAAAGTCCATGCTTGCAGTTTTAAAGTAATTACTGACTCTATACACTTAGTTCCCTGTAGATACATATGTATTTTGATATAAAAAATTTAAAATTAAATATTTCTGCGTGTATCTGATCATAATCATCTTTTTCCATTTAGATTGCAAGCGCATAATTTTATAGTTCGCTATTTCCTTTTTATTTAACTTCTTGACTACTAATATTGCGCTCTGTAGCCTCTGTTTGTCATATATTATATTTTATTTATTTTTTGCAATATACTTTATCACTTTTCAATGGCTGCATGCATAAATGCAGAAGTTGCAAAATTTCACACGTACAGTGAAAGCTATTATATATATATATATATATGTATATTAATAGATGTTTATATGTATATAAGCGTAATATATACATAGCTGCTGCAGTCAGTTGTTTATAATAGCCGGATGTTAAGTAGAAAATTTTATAAGCCACGTCAGTTGTATCCTTATGAAACATATCTATATCACACAAAGCAAACACTCTACCTAACATAAGTATACACTAACACATGTGTATGTATAGTATACACACACATAATAAATAAATGTCGGTGACACAGCCACAGCCACTTCCTCAATTATTTCCGTCGTTGTTTTTTATCGTTTTTCTTGCATTGTATATATATACACTTTTACCATTCCACATCCTATACTTGTGTATGTGTTTGTTGCGTGCTTGCACTTGACAGCGCGCATAAGTCGAGTTGGCTGACATTTTTATTTTGTTAAATAAATATTTTATTGTTTTCTTTATCACGCTCGCTCACATTGCATAGACTTTTGTGAAATACGTGTTGACGTGCATGAGTGTGTATATAAGTGTGTGAAAAGGCACCTATCAGATTACGGCATAGTGACGCAACAGAATATTTATAAACGAATTTTTGACAGAAAAACACATACAAATATATTGCTATTGTATTTTTTGTATGATGTATGGTGTTTTTCTGTATAAGTTAGAAAAAATGTCAAAATTTTGGTTTGATTGAACTGTACCCCTAAATGTATGCAACATTTAGAGAAAGAAAGAAGTAAAAAAGGATCTAGATTGACTAAATTTGTAACTTACATATATAGTATTTCATTAATGAAAATTAAAATAAAGAAAACACGTTAACTCCGGTGGCACCGATGTTCGTATACCCTTCACAAATAAAACAGTTTTCCACACAAGAATTGTATTTTGATTGTTCAGTTTGTATGGCAGCTATGTATTATAGTAGTCCGATCTGAGTCATATGTTTGGAGATTGTAGTGTTGTCATGGACAATAATCTGTGCCAAATTTCTTGAGAATATCTGGTCAAATAAAAAAGTTTTCCATACAATAAAGAAATTGAAAACTTTAAAGCAAATTTTTTTAGTAGATATTTTCTAAACATAAATTTATTTAAAATATTTAGCTAACATATATTAATTCGGAGATCAACATCAATTAATGTACAATTTGTTTTTAAAACTAATTTAAAAATAATATGCGCCCAAAAGTATGCTTAACTAATTTTTGATAAATCGAATTGTGAAAATGTTATCAAAGAAGTCTACCAATTACTCTAGTATGTAAAAAAATCAATAATTTAGCACATTATTCTGGCTCATATATGTATGTATATCAACCTTGCCCCAGGAAGTATGCAACATTTTTTTAGACATTTTTAATTTTTTTTTTTTATATTTCAGTTAATATATTTATTACAATTTCGGTTAGCGTTTTGCTTAGCTGTACACAATTTCGCTTTTCTTTGATTTATTTTCAATATAACAGCTTGCGCCAAATTTATAGAAATTTTCAAAATTTGTATATATTTTTCAAAATAAATTTAATATTTTAATTTCGTGTACTCACTTAATACATCTCTTGATAGCCCACAAATCAACTCCAAACCATCCGATAAAAGTGTAATACTGTCCTAATTATATTCAAAGCCCAAAGGTATGCTACACAAAATTGCATTTACTGGTAAATTTTATTCAGCAACGAAATTGTGTAAATTTTTCATTACTTCATATATGAGATAGTATATGAAATGTAAACCCTTCTGCCGCATAACGTTTTAAACCGTTTACATGAAAAGCAGCTTAACTTTACTTAAAATCTTATAAATTTCTTACATGCAGTAAATTTTGTGCCACAAGCTTGGTAGTATATTAAGCAGCATATATTTATATAAATTTGTATATATGTATGTATGTATATGTGCAACACCGAGTACTTAGAAATCCCTTTCATTTTCATACTTGCTGCATGCATCCGCTTTTGCGGCATGCGACAACAGCTACGCACATACAAACATATGTCTCATTGTAATTGTTGCACTCGGCCATGCGTGCGTGAGTTTCTTACATACATACATGTAGGTGTATACACACTTGTGTCGTTCCGAAATTGCAACATTGTTGCAGCAAATTGAGCAAACTGCGCTTGCTGCAAAATGTGTTGGCCAACTGTTACTGCAACAGCAAAAACAACAACAACAATAATGAATCATGCAATCCCTACAGCAATTTGTTCTTACTCTCTGCTCTGCAATTTCATTCTTTTTTTTTAATTTTTTTTTTAATTTTTTTTTTTTTCGAGTGCCTCTACCACATGTTGTACGTTGCACAGTTGTTGCTGTTGTTAGTGTACTCAAACTCAGCACTCTAACATGATATTTGCTAAAAAGTGCGGAAAAACATAAGACTGAGTGTTGAAATGAAACAAGTACTACGCGTGCGAGTTCGTGTCTATGAGTGTTTGTGAGTGTGTGAGTGGCTCTGTAAGTGTCATGTGTATGTACATGTACATACATACATTGATATATGTACATGTGTAACAGCTTGTTGGCTCACTGAAGTACGCTAATACACACGCCCTAAAACAATGGCAGCACACAAGTACCGCAACAGGATCACATATGAGCGCACACGCACCCGTATATATACCGTTAGTGTAACCGGTCTATTCACATAAATTAATTAATTTCACTACTTGTACAAGTGAGTACTTTGCGATGTTTTTCTGCTTGCTTTCCGCTTGTTTATTTACAGTTCAGCGTACAATCTGAGTCTGAATTTTCCAGTTTTGGTTGAATAGAAAACGACAAAAAGTTTATCATGAAAATCAACTTTTGTCAGATATTTATTCAAAGTCCTTTATATTCTTATGGAACTAAGAACTTTCACATTCGAATATATTATATTGTATATGAGGACTTATGTGCTTTCGTAATTTAAAAAAAAAGTAAAAAAAAATTATTTAAAATGTATCTCTTCGACACTTCTTTTTCTTTAAACTAATGACTATCTCCACTCCTTACCTTAAAAGCTTTTTCTTAGTGCAAAAGCTACTTTAAAATTGCGTTCAAAAGCAATAATTAAAAAAAAAATTATTAAAAATCTTTAAACAGGTCTCGAAAAGCTCTGTGAAAGCTTTCAGATAACCAAGACATTTGGAGACATCAAAAACCAACTATGTAAAATCTTTCACACAATCAAGAGATGTAGAAATAGCAAATAAATATTAAAAAGCTTTAAACCACTCGAAAAGCTCTTTAATTAACTCCATATTTTAATTATTATAAAGCTTTGACATGAATTCTATGAAAGCTTTCAGACAACCAAGATATTTCGAGAGCTTTAAAACAAAACTTGTTAAAGCTTTCTTAGAATGAAGAGATGTAAAAATAAGCTAACATATTAAAATATTAAAAATTTCCAAACAAAACTCAAAAAGCTCTTGGAAAGCTTCTCAAAACATTTATAAAGCTTTCAAATAAACTCTACGAAAGCTTTCTGCAATAACAAAAACAAAACATTTAGAAAACTTTTAAACAAATTCTGTGAAAGCTCTTCTCACTTTAGTGAAAGCTCCTTTTATAAACGAAATTCATTCACAAGCAAATTAGCAATAAATAACATTTTTATTTTTGCGTAAAAGTATGCCACAAAGCTTACACGTTTTCTCATACAGACATAAATACTCGTATGCTGTATTCTTTCATATATTTGCGCTTAAGCCACAAAACTCTTTTCCAAGCAATTAAATCAACCCTTTTTGCTAGCAGCTAATACCCTCAACAAACATGCACTGCACACCTGCATTCACCTACTACTACATATGTACATACATGTATATACGGCTGAATGAATGTCAATGCAACCCCAGACCCGCTACATGTCCACTCGGCGACCATTCTGGCTTGAGGGCACTTCTAAAAAACACGGGTTGTGTTTACGCACTGCGGTGGCCCAGCGTGCCGTGACTTGCCATGCAGTGTGGCTGCAAGGTCAGCAAAAAAGGGAAAATTTTAATTCTCAAACGGCCGACGGCGTTCAACTGAATGAGCTTTACAAAAAGTGATGAATGTGGATGAAATGGAAATTGTTATTGGGAGAGAGCTTAAGAAGAAATTCTGAAAAAAAAACACAAAAATAAATTGTGTGTTGAAGTTTTTGAGGGCAGTTGTTAACAAACACGAGTAGAATGAGTTCAACAGCCATGGGAATTCCGACGCCTTTGGTGTAAGTTTATTGCCTTTGGGTCTACGCTTTTGCTCAGTTCATTAACTTGTTAATTTCTAGTATGTTGTTCCATGTACTTTTGTGTTTGCTGCTGCTGAACAACTCTATAACCTTTTGGTTTCGCAACTGTCAACACAAACATTTTTTATATTTCAAATTTTCGTGCGCCTGTCTGTATGATCGCGAACTTGTCCCAGTTTTTTAAAATATCGATCTGAAATTTTGAAAGCATTTCTTTTTCTTCAAATAATGAGAAAAAATCGTAATCACCGATGCCAGACTCGTATCGCATGTAGCTGCCATAAAAACTAACCAATCCCGATCAAGTCCTTACAAGTAAAACTTTTTTATTTCACAAGTTATCTTCACAGAATTCGGCATAGAATATTATCCAATCTCTTGCTACAATCTCCGAACAAATTGTTCAGATCGAACAACTATAGCATATAGCTAACCTACAAACTAACCGATACAAACTAAGTTCTTTTATATAAAGCTTTTTTGTTTGTTTGACAAGATATCTTCACAGAATCTGGCATAGAATATTTTCCAAGGAATCGCTACAATCTCTATGCTCGGAGATCGAACAACTATAACATTTAGCTGTCATTCAAAATCGACTATCAAAATGAATATAAAGTTCTTCTTATACCCTTTCATGCTATAGGAAAAGCCGCTGTGCAGGCTTTTACGGGTGAAATGTATTTGTTTTCTTTTCGAATACTTGTGAGGGATTTATTAAGTATAATTTTTACATTTTTTCCTATGTGACTCAAGTGGCAAGTTTTCTTCAAATATCCCATATCTTTATATATTTCTATAAATTTTCATAATTGATTCATAAATAAATGTTGACTGCAGTTGACAGTCGCTGCTGTCAACCAATCTGTTGATAGAGAGCAAATATATTTTCAGTGGCGAAAGAATTGAAGAAGCAAAGAAATGGCTATAGCTGTCTACATATTGACAGCTTTATCCCGCTTTTAGCAGCAACTTCCTTAGCCAAGTGGCAGGAAATATTTCTTAACACATTCTAAAATACTGCGAAACACTCAACGCACAAGCAAACAAACCTACACATTTGCATAAATGTACTTAAGTATATGCTATATATATTATATATGATTATTGCAAATACGATCTAAGCATACAAAACACTTAGCAGCTCAACTGGTTGACTATAAAGCAAAAGCAAATCTTATTCAGGAAAGCAAAAGTTTCAAAGTATTTTTCTTTTCAAATTTTTTTATTGAAATTTCTTATGCGTATGTGTGAGTCATAAGAGAAAAAGCATTTGGTTTGACTAAACAATTTTCTTCTATTTATATAACCATTTATACTTACATACATATGTATATCCTACCGAAAAGCTTTGACATTTTGTTGTTTTACTCATGTGTTTGCTAGCGGGCGACCGCTCAAAGGATAACGGCTTGTGCAACAATAAATAGTGTGCGTAAACTGATAGGGTCTTTATGGCAAATACATTGACTCCCGTTGTCCCAGTAAGTAAATATGATTGGTATTATTTTCTTTTCCATTAATATCAATTTCATTGCGTGTGCGCCGTGAAGTATGCTCACATTTTTTGCGTACTTTGCTGTAGTATTTTTGTTTAATTTGTTGTTGTTGTTTTTATACCATTTTTTTTATTCTTACTTTCTTCGAATGCTTGGCCGCTGCTTGGCATTTTTTTATACTTATAACTTCATTCACTTTCTGCTTTTTCAACCTTTTTGCTTTCAGCGGTTGCTTTGAAGAATTGCTTTGACTATCTTTGTGTAAATAGTATAGAAAATATATAAGAGTGTTTTTGTGTATAAGACGAGTTTACTTTAGTCAGCTTCTTGGTTTTTTCTATGATACTTGTTTTCTTTTTTGCTCGTTTTTCAATATTCTTATCTTTATTTATTTAGGTTTTACTGTCACAGTGGCTACTTGTAGTTTACAACTCTGTTTGTCGAGGTCATTTTGGAGTAGGACTGGAATTGAGTTGATTTTTGTTATTAAGTTGTGAAATTTGCAAACAAATAATTCTTAAATAATTTTCGGGGTCCATAATTGAGCGTAAAGTATATATATCTTCTGTAAGGTGATAATCCTGTCCGAATAAATTCCGTGTCCGTTCCTATTACTGAAACCCAACTATCATGGTGATGACTTTAGACATCTCTTAACTCTTGCTTTATTTAACCTTATTACTCTCATAGTAGCGTTGATATTTAATTTTTATTAAAATTGGTGAATATTTTTTATTAAAATTATAATAAAATTACATAACAAGTAATATTTTATAATTTTCACAAAAAGTACAACAATTTCTGTCAGCATCAGTGATAAGCAAAAACTAACAGTTGCCTTCCGAACACTTATATGGCTTTAACATTTGCTTAACAGTGAAACTGTTACTTAGCATTCTTGCATGCTGCTTATTTAGAAGCAGTATTCGGAGTACTTACCATCAGCCGCAAGGGATGTTAAGCACATTTCACCAACGCAAACAACACTAATGAAGAGCGAAGCCGAAGATATAAAACATAAAGAATCCAAATACCGAAGGAAAACTTCAGTGGACCAAAACAGCACGAAGAAAGCAGTTGCTGTAAGAAATGCTCCTGGATCAACTCAGCAACAGCACGTCCACAAGAGAGCGATGGAGAGCGCGCAATTCAAGAGAAATGCGCACCAATTATACTCATCAAAAGCAGAAAACACAAAAGCGAGCCAGCAGGCGCTGCTGCAACAACAGTGTTAAGCCAACAGGAGCCACAGCGCAAGAAGCAGGACACAGCAAAAGCAAGAGCAGCAGCAGCAGCAACAGCTGCGGCCAACATTATCAACAGCAGTCCGCTTAAAAGAAGAGTCCATCAGCATCAGCAATTGTTAACCGCGCTCAGTTGTTGTTGGACTGCAGAAGTGTCGTGTTGTGGTAACTTAGAACGCTGAAGGACCAATTTCGGGCAACAAAATAAACATTTAAGCAAAATTACAAAAAAAATACTAAATGTAAGAGTTTTAGAATTTGGAATTTGTGTATGTGTGTATCCAATCTTATGACGAAGAAGCCGCGTAGAAGCGAGCGCCTGCATTCAAAGAGCGATAATATTATGTGAGCGCCAAAAAGAGAGCAAACAAAAAAAACGATATATTTGCCGAAAGAACGGAAATAAAAGCGAACATATGCAGGCAAGTGTTGCAAGTTCTTTTTTCGTTTTTTTTTTACTGTATCTACAACGCATGACTAGCGTGTATACATTTGTATGTGTTGTGAGATTTTGTGAAATTCGTATTTTTGCATAAGTGCGTTCAGCTTTTCGTAGCATAGCGTGCGTGGCAATTTTTTACAGTGTCAGCAAACAAGTGAGTGACACGGCCTGTTGTGGAATTTTTCTTGAACACTTTTTTCCTTGTTTTTCTTATTTTTTACTTTTGGTTTTAATTGAACGGAAAATGTGTTGCATGTGAAGTGAATGTTGGAGGTTGTTTGCATGTGCTATATGTATTTGCAGAAATTTCCGTTATAAGATCACGAACTTGAAAAGCACGAGGAGTTCACAAATATATTTTTAAATATTTTATATTATTTCTATATGCCTGTGAAAGCCCAACAAAAATTTTATTTCACAAATATATATATAAAAAAAACACCTTTTTTTAATTCCATTTAAGTATTTTTTCTCAAAACTTTTCAAAGAAAAAAATCAAATTTTATGTGTTTTCGGTATGTTAGAACTAACGAAAATTTGTACAAAAAAATCCCTATTTTTTCATAAATGAACTCTGAAGGCATTACAATTAATTTTGAGAACCCCGTAATTTCACTATTTTTTCATAAATAAACTCCGAAGGTATTATAATTAATTTTTAGAATTCCGTAATTTCGGGATTTAAGCACTAGACTTTTCGGGACTAATCCGGTATTCACTATTTTTTTCACAAATGAACTCAGAAGGCATTCTAATCAGTTTTGAGAATCCCGTAAATTCGGGATTTGAACACAGGACCTTTCGGGACCAATTCGGGACTTACTATTTTTTCGCCAATATATTGTACGGACTAATTGACGATTTTTTTTACACTAATATATTGTATGAGTATCCCAAACTTTCTCGAATTCTATTGAAAGCATACAAATATAAAAAATATTACCGTTTAGAGCTCCAACAATGATAACTGTTTGTCGCTAAAGTTGTGTAGTTACTATATTCCCACCATGTCTTCTGTGTCGCTATTTCGGGTTTCGAGTATTACTAAGATACAAAACACAACCAAATAACACTGCCCAAATCAACAACCGACAACTCTTGAGTAAGAATCGCCAATCGACGACACCAACACCACTGTTATCTGTTAGTTTGAGTGCGTATGCTCAATTTTGTTCGCTGTCTCTAAACTGACTTCTCAGCCTCAGTAGTTTGCTCGCAACTACGGCCCAAAGGAACAGTGTTTGTGACCGAAGGCGTTCAATTGGAAAACACTGAGCTGCACTTTCACTTGAAAACCAAAGTTTTGACTTGTTTTGTTGTTGTTGTATTAATTCCTACATGCACAAAGTTTTCGATTCAATCGCCAGGAACGACGCTTTATCCGCATTTTGTCATGGATTTACTTTCAGTTTAACTTTTCAATTGAAACGCTCTTTCTGAGTTGCTCTCATTTTTCATTTCCTTCAAAGTGTTTTGAGATTATCTCACGTTCCAAACACTTCAACTTTTGTACTTTGTTTTGAACTTCGTCGCTTTGTTATTATTCGCTAATTTGCCATCTGCTGCTGCCACATTTGGGTTTTCGTATTTCCGGTGTCTAATTTTCGATTTCCGCCGCTGCTATTTCCAATACTTTTATTTACACAGCAAACAAGAAACTTTCTTTGTTTACTTTGATTTTCCATTTGTTTATCCATTTAGATGTGTTTTTCTCACTACTCTTTGCTTTCTTATTTGCTTACCTGCATTGCTGACAACTCCAACCCACCAAACTGTTGGCGAGTGATGTTGGCTTGCTTCCCGCTTGCTCGCTGCTGACGCATCAACAACTTAATTTAGAAATCGGCAAAAGTTCAAAGTGTTGTGCGACACTAAATTTGGAAAGTTTTCCGTTCGTTCGGTTTTTGATAAGTTCAGCTATTTTCCGCTGTTTAGCTGCGAGGCGTTGAAACTTCAAAGTGCCGAACTTTTCGTAATTTCTCAAATGGGCTCAAACGGGGTATGACAGGCGGTGGAAGGAGTTTGAGTTTAAAGAATTTAGTTATTTTTTAATTAAATTATATATACTTTCAAAAAAAAATGTCGAAATTGAATACAGAAAAAAATTAAATTTATTTAAATTTGAATAAAAAAAATATATTCAAAACTTATAAATGTAAAAAATAACCAAATGTTTAAAAATACACTAAAAGTAATTCGAATAGTTTTAAAATTATTTGAGATCTCTATGCCATTTCAAAATCTAAACTTAAAAATGTATACTCCTTTTACTCCTTTACTTCGAGTTTTGTCGAGTCTGACAATTTTTAAGCATTTTTCGCTATAATAAAAATTGACAGTGTGGCCAATGCTACAAAAAAAAACTTAATAAAAGTCATATTACATAAAAAAAATAACCAACTTAAAAACATTTTATTTTACTAAATTTTTGGTATTATACAAAATAATTGTGTAGGTTGGCAACCCTAAAGACTGAATTATTGAACTAAAACTATATTGCTTTATATATAAACTTTTACATCTCAATAAAAATTAAGTACTAAAGTCATTTCGCATAATTTTATAAAAGAGATATTTTTATAATATATTTTTATGGTTGCCAAACATGAAAAATAATAGAAATTTATATACAATTCTCTACCTAAAATAATATTTGTACTTAAAGTTTTATGAAATATATTTTTTTCACAAATTTCGACAGAGTTTTGAATCAGAAACAATTTTTTTAAGAATTAGGGTTGCCGTATTGAAAAATTTTTCAAATATTTCAACCGCGTATTTCTAGTAATTATATTTAGCATACAAAAAAATTGTTTTAAAAAATTTGGATTACCATATTGAACAAAAATCGTTTATTTCAACCGCGTATTTCCAGTAAAAAATAGGGTTGCCATATTTAAAAAAATTCTCATATATTTCAACCGCGTTTTTCCAGTAAATTAACTAATTATTATACAAAAAATTATTTAAAAAAATTAGGGTTACCATATGGAAAGTACCTTCCAGAAAATTTCCAATTAACAAATATGTATTACAGAGTTACCATATACTTCTATAAGTTCAAACAAGCAGAAAATAACTGTCAAATACATAAATAATAAATCTCTCAGTTTTTTTCTATAAATTTTTTTGTATAAATTTGGTTTTCACTTTAATTTAGCGTTACACAACATCTGTTTGCCAGCAGTTAATACCACAATGGTTATTTATAATTAGCATATTTGAGCAAACAAATAGTTTTTATACGTAAAACGTAAATATTTTAAATCCCATACTAATTTCCTTTCTATCTTTTTTCTCTTGCAGCCTTTAAACCAGCGCCAATAGTGTGGTAAGTTACAAAAACTCAGCAATTAAGCACGAGTGCAACACAAAACGCATTTAAATTATCGAATTTGAATATACAAAAAAAATTATTATTTGAAAATGCATAATTTGCAACGCCACTTTTACATAATTAATGTGTTAAGTATATTTTTTCCACAAATATCACGCGCATAAATTAGTAATTAGTTGCGTGAGCACTGAAATGTTACGTATACGCCACGGCAGGCGCAAGTTATTTGCTTACATTTGCACAACAAGCGATTAGTGTAAATAGAATATTTGAGTTTATACACTAAACTGACGCTAAATTAACGTTCTCAACTTAAACAATTACACAATAAATTATTTAAACAACAACATGGCAGAGTAAACAGCGAAGGAATTATGGAAGCAAAGTGTAGCCTACAAAACCACTTACATATGTATGTGTTTTTTTTGGGTGAATGTAATTATTTGGTACATATGTAAATGTATGTGCTTATACACATTTCTCTGCATATAAAAAAATATGTGCAAGTGTACGTTTTCATATTTGTTTGTGTTGGTTGCTATGCAATCTGAAACCGCTGTTCGGAACTGGCAAATGAGAAACTGTTAATTATGGCCGCGCATGCCTTGCCAAATATCGATGTTAATGAACTTAATAATTCATGCTGTGACAATGGCAAAATGACATACACGCATACAATTGCATGCGTTTTAATCGAGACCGTGAGATCGACAGAATATACATACATATATGGATATATTTATTATGTGTGTCGTATGTTGCAGATTATGCAATTTTTTCAGTTTTTATATAAATGGTTAAAATATTACCTTTTCGATTCTTGAAGTTTTATTTCCACATACAAAATGTTGTAGTTTGAAATTAGCCTTTTCTCTTAACAAATTGATCGATCAAAAGCAAGCTCTTGTATGGAGAACTTTCTTATTTGAGCATGTATCCTCACGAAATTGAGTATAGACTATTGTCGAAGGTAATGCTTCAATCTTCAAACAAATGGCGTAGATTGAATCACTATAGCATATAGCTGTCATAAAAACTGAACGACCAAAATTGTGTGCTTGTATGAAAAACTTTTTTATTTGACCGGATATCGTCACGAAATTTGGCAGAGGTTATTACCCAAGACAATGCTATAATCTTCCGAAAAATTTTTCATATCGGACCACTATAGCATATAGCTGCCATACAAACTGATCGATCAAAGTCAAGATAAAGGTCCTTTTAAGCCCTTTTATGTTATAAGAAATGAATCTGTGAATCTCCGAAATTAATGTTTTTCTTTAAAATTATTTATATTCTCTCCCCCTTTCCTTCTGATTTTGTGTTTTCGTGATTTATTTGTATGTATCGTGTATATCTTTATTTACCCTTGCATCAGGATATATAAATATGTGTGATTACTTTAATACAGTTGTATCTACCTACATATCTATTATCCAACTGCATTACTGCTTGTATTTGTACTTCGCCTGCAGCCACTTGCTTACGCATTATGCGCTTCGGTGGCAAATTTTATTAGGCCAATTAAAAATTTAGTAGCAACAAATCAGCGCCAACAGCGATAGGCATATAATAACAACAACAACAACAAGTAGCAATAGCGATAGGCGTATTATAACAACAACAACAAGTAGCAATAGTGATAGGCGTATAATAACAACAACAACAACAAAAACAAGTAGCAATATAATTTCAAGCGCATTTGCAACAACTCAACACAAGGATATGACACCCATATATAACAGCAATTTCACGCTGGCAAACTAATTTAAGTCAATACATCATGAATTAGTATGTGAGCACATGTGTGTGTCTGAAAATTGTTATAATTAGTTTGCAAAATTAACTACTGGTCAGCAATATGATGCTGGCGGCTTTTGCTACTGGTAATTACATGGATCCAAACATTTATCGATGTACATACATAGAGAAATCGTATTCAAATTCCATGCAGCAAAAATTTTTGAAAATTATTGGTAAAATTGCTAAAAAGTAGTTTCTTGTTGCTTTACACTTCCCTTTTTGAGGCGTCCGTTTTAGGTGTCAATTTTTTTTTTAGAAAATTCTAATATTTTTTTAAAGCTGAATTAATGTCTACAATATATTCAGATTACTTCAACGCTTACCTACAATATAACGAACTTTTTGCTTTAATTTCTACTTTTTGTTAAAATTTTTGTTAACAAACAAAAAATCTTGGTTAAATTAATTATTTTTTCTAAATGAAGTCGTTATTAATTCCTTGCTGCCACATTAAGCGACAGCTATCACATACCTCTCGCACAGTTATCCATAATGACAAGTGTTTTACACGTAATTTCTGCTTCTTCAAATTACATACCTATACTTCGGGCAGCTGTCAAACCAACACACATATCAAATTATGCAATCTTGTTATTTGCTTTTACTTTACCTTACATCCCCCTCCACCCCACTTTGCACATACAGCTGATTGGTTACACTTTTTCGCAGCTTAAACCTTTCATTTCCCCTCAAAGCACACACTTTTTATGTCTCTTACGCCCCAATAGCCACTTTACATGTTTTATTTCATGTTTATTTATTTATTTTATTTTATTTTTCAAAATGTAACTGTTTATTCATCATCAATTTCTTTACATTTCATTAAATGTCATTAACGCGCACGCTTCTCTGTTCATCAGCTTCGAATAGCCGAGCCTGAGCCGTTGAATAGTCAGCGCCTTGATTTCACTATCAACTAAATAAGCTGAAGCACGCTCATCAACTCCCCGCCTTTTGCCAATTTGCCTTGACACATTTAAAGCATTCAACTGCTGCTCTGGCACTTATTGCTGTGAGCGAATGAATGGAGCATATTAAGCGTGAAAAAACTGCATTTAGCTACAAATTAAAAAAAAAAATAAATAAAAAAAATATGTGAAGTTACATGCTCAACCTTAATACCTATATATGTATACCTTATGTGTAATATTTTAGTGGCATTGCGTCTTATTTTCTAAAATCTCTATATGTGATCTGCAGCTAGATTCTCTTTTTTATCAAAATGACCCCATTACTTTTATAATTTGGAAAAAAAATAAAAAAAAGACACAATAAAATAGTAGCTCCTTGTTTTACTTGAAATAATCAATAATTTGACTATTGGCACGCCATTTTATTCTAGTTTTCATCTAAATTTGGAAGTAAAAAATATTTTCTATAAAGAAAGATATAATTTCTATTAAAAATAAAACGACACATCAGCAAATTCTCCGATTTTTAGATATTTGGCTTAAGCATAAATACTTACAGTATTAATTGAGGTGTGTAACTTAGCTTAAATAAGAGTGACGCTCCTAATTGTAGGCAACATTTTTATAATTCTTCTATATATTTAGCACTCGACTATAACAACAACATTGATTATGAAGTTAACAATAAATAATGAGATAAAATTTCATTGTTGCTTTAATTTTCACACTTCCTCTCGGTTATTTCGCTCAAACGTAACATCTAAAAAATTTCATTACCACATGCACAATTACTTCAAGATAGAAGCCACCACAATTGTAGCACTTGCCGCACATATCAATTTATCACAATTTAGAAACTGTCGCCAACGTCGAACTTTTACGTTCCCTTGCCTACGAAATGCTTTAGGTTGCTTAAACGACAAGGAAATTGCGTGCAAGCAAAAAAACATGTATTTGTGTATAGAAAAAATCATAAAAGCCAAAAAGGCGGTAAAATAACAATGTAACGAATATTTCATTAAGGTAAAAAATTTTACCAAATGCCACAGATTAAAAATATGGCATTAATAATGCAAAAGCAACAAGTTTATTGTATTAAATGGATTTCGTGGTATGTCGGCGTTACTGTATTAAGCTCAAGGTGTGACTGCCCATGAAATATGTACACGAAGCAAATTCGCAAAATCTTTTTGTGCGTATAAATGAATGTTACGTATACGCCACCGTCTACCCATCAAGCAGGCATTTGCTTCAGTTATTACATTTACAATTCTTAAACGCTTGTTGGGTGCTATGCAAACAATTTTTATGCTTTATTGCGATGAAGGCGTTAAGCATTGTTGTTTCTGCCATTTTTCACGCGTGTTTAATTCAACAGTGGTTCAAGAAGCATAAACACTTAACATTCAACGTACATATACATATGTATGTATATGCACAGCAAAAAGTAATATTTTTTTAATACTTTAATTTCATTTTCGAAATGAACTAATTTTTATGTTTATGAGAATTGGATAAAATATTATTTTTTTTTACATTTATACTAAAGTCAAGCATTTTTGAAATATAAATAATCACATGTTATTAAAATGTGAAATATAAAATATATATGTATATCAAACATTTCTGATGTACATACTATGTGCATATATTTTATCCATATGTTTTTTTATAATACCCGTTTTCGGTTGAAATTTCAAAACACATATTTTTTTTTACATTTCAAGTGCAGAAAATATTATTTAATATATATAGCTTGGTCCATATTTCTATGTCGGATATAAATTTACTCAATTATACTATATGATTTCTGAAAAAAAGTTTCGTATAACTTGAGTAGAGGTATTGACAAAAAAGTTTATACTCATACTGGGGTCAGACCACGTTGTACCCAACTCTATATAAGTGAAGCACGCACTGCACCTGTTCAATGCTTAGGCGACTGTCGCGCCGCGATGTGATGTGAAGAAGACTTCGCGGGAAACTGGCTGCAACAGTGTCGCGCCGCGATGTGGCGCCGCGATGTGATGTGAAGAAGACTTCGCGGGAAACTGGCTGCAGCTGGCTCTATATAAGAGAAGCACGCAACGTGCCTGTTCAGTGCTTAGGCAGCTATGGCGCCGCGATGTGATGTGAAGAAGACTTCGCGGGAAACTGGCTGCAACTGGCTCTATATAAGTGAAGCAGGCACCGTGCCTGTTCAGTGCTTAGGCAGCTGTGGCGCCGCGATGTGATGTGAAGAAGACTTCGCGGGAAACTGGCTGCAGCTGGCTCTATATAAGTGAAGCAGGCACCGTGCCTGTTCAGTGCTTAGGCGAATCTCCCGCCACGATGTGATATGACTTCGCGGGAAACTGGCTGCAGCTGGCTCTATATAAGTGAAGCAGGCACCGTGCCTGTTCAGTGCTTAGGCAACTGTCGCGCCGCGATGTGATGTGAAGAAGACTTCGCGGGAAACTGGCTGCAGCTGGCTCTATATAAGAGAAGCACGCAACGTGCCTGTTCAGTGCTTAGGCAGCTGTGGCGCCGCGATGTGATGTGAAGAAGACTTCGCGGGAAACTGGCTGCAGCTGGCTCTATATAAGTGAAGCAGGCACCATGCCTGTTCAGTGCTTAGGCGCTGTGGCGCCGCGATGTGATGTGAAGAAGACTTCGCGGGAAACTGGCTGCAACTGGCTCTATATAAGAGAAGCACGCACCGTGCCTGTTCAGTGCTTAGGCGAATCTCCCGCCACGATGTGATATGACTTCGCGGGAAACTGGCTGCAACTGGCTCTATATAAGAGAAGCACGCACCGTGCCTTCGCGGGAAGCTAGCTGCAGCTGGGAGTCCTTAGGCGAATCTCCCTCCACGATGTGATAGACTTCGGCTGGCTGCAACTGGCTCTATATAAGAGAAGCACGCACCGTGCCTGTTCAGTGCTTAGGCGACTGTCGTGGCGCCTTGTGATTTGAAGAAGACTTAGTGGGAAACTGGCTGCAGCTGGCTCTATATAAGTGAAGCAGGCACCGTGCCTGTTCAGTGCTTAGGCAACTGTCGCGCCGCGATGTGATGTGAAGAAGACTTCGCGGGAAACTAGCTGCAACTAGCTCTATATAAGAGAAGCACGCACCGTGCCTGTTCAGTGCTTAGGCGACTGTCGCGCCGCGATGTGATGTGAAGAAGACTTCGCGGGAAACTGGCTGCAGCTGGCTCTATATAAGAGAAGCAGGCACCGTGCCTGTTCAGTGCTTAGGCGACTGTCGCGCCGCGATGTGATGTGAAGAAGACTTCGCGGGAAACTAGCTGCAGCTGGCTCTATATAAGTGAAGCAGGCACCGTGCCTGTTCAGTGCTTAGGCAACTGTCGCGCCGCGATGTGATGTGAAGAAGACTTCGCGGGAAACTGGCTGCAGCTGGCTCTATATAAGAGAAGCAGGCACCGTGCCTGTTCAGTGCTTAGGCGACTGTCGCGCCGCGATGTGATGTGAAGAAGACTTCGCGGGAAGCTAGCTGCAGCTGGCTCTATATAAGAGAAGCAGGCACCGTGCCTGTTCAGTGCTTAGCGATGTGAATCTCGCCTCAGCTGGCTCTATATAAGTGAAGCGAGGCGCCGTCGCGATGTGATATGAAGGCCGTGCCTGACTTCGCGCGATGTGGAAACTGGCTGCAGCTGGCTCTATATAAGTGAAGCAGGCACCGTGCCTGTTCAGTGCTTAGGCGACTCTCGCGCCGCGATGTGATGTGAAGAAGACTTCGCGGGAAACTAGCTGCAGCTGGCTCTATATAAGAGAAGCAGGCACCGTGCCTGTTCAGTGCTTAGGCAACTGTCGCGCCGCGATGTGATGTGAAGAAGACTTCGCGGGAAACTAGCTGCAGCTGGCTCTATATAAGTGAAGCAGGCGCCGTGCCTGTTCAGTGCTTAGGCGACTCTCGCGCCGCGATGTGATGTGAAGAAGACTTCGCGGGAAACTGGCTGCAGCTGGCTCTATATAAGTGAAGCAGGCACCGTGCCTGTTCAGTGCTTAGGCAACTGTCGCGCCGCGATGTGATGTGAAGAAGACTTCGCGGGAAACTAGCTGCAGCTGGCTCTATATAAGTGAAGCAGGCACCGTGCCTGTTCAGTGCTTAGGCGACTCTCGCGCCGCGATGTGATGTGAAGAAGACTTCGCGGGAAACTAGCTGCAGCTGGCTCTATATAAGAGAAGCAGGCACCGTGCCTGTTCAGTCCTTAGGCGAATCTCCCGCCACGATGTGATATGACTTCGCGGGAAACTGGCAGCAGCTGGCTCTATATAAGAGAAGCACGCACCGTGCCTGTTCAGAGCTTGGGCGACTGTCGCGCCGCGATGTGATGTGAAGAAGACTTCGCGGGAAACTGGCTGCAGCTGGCTCTATATAAGTGAAGCAGGCACCGTGCCTGTTCAGTGCTTAGGCGACTGTCGCGCCGCGATGTGATGTGAAGAAGACTTCGCGGGAAAACTAGCTGCAGCTGGCACTATATAAGAAAAGCAGGCACCGTGCCTGGCCTGTGCTTAGGCGACTCTCGCGCCGCGATGTGATGTGAAGAAGACTTCGCGGGAAACTGGCTGCAGCTGGCTCTATATAAGAGAAGCAGGCACCGTGCCTGTTCAGTGCTTAGGCAACTGTCGCGCCGCGATGTGATGTGAAGAAGACTTCGCGGGAAACTGGCTGCAGCTGGCTCTATATAAGTGAAGCAGGCACCGTGCCTGTTCAGTGCTTAGGCAACTGTCGCGCCGCGATGTGATGTGAAGAAGACTTCGCGGGAAACTGGCTGCAGCTGGCTCTATATAAGAGAAGCAGGCACCGTGCCTGTTCAGTGCTTAGGCGACTCTCGCGCCGCGATGTGATGTGAAGAAGACTTCGCGGGAAACTGGCTGCAGCTGGCTCTATATAAGTGAAGCAGGCACCGTGCCTGTTCAGTGCTTAGGCGACTCTCGCGCCGCGATGTGATGTGTCTGGGCCTTGTTTTTATGTATGTAAACTATAACCGTTTATTGTTTTGCAGAGCATTTAGAAAAGTGATTATTTAAACATTCCTTCATTTATACATACTTGTAGGTATCTATACATACAAATATATTTGTACATATGTATATACATACATATATGTATACTGTAACCTTAAATTACGAATACTTCTGTTGGAAGCAGCCGACAATTAATAATAGCATTTACAGACGCTATTCCGCAAAATGGCACCCAAAGGACTGCTCAACAGAAATGCTGAATGGAAAGCAATTTACACACATTTATAAATGCATACAAAAAAGTATGTACCAAATACATACATACATATGCAAGTTTTGTGGTTTTAACGGCATTGTGTTGCACAACAATTGTGTTGTGTGTTTATACCACAAAGACTAAATTTTCAATCCGATTTCTTAATTACATAGACATTTAGAATTACTGTGGTTACTTTTGTAGGCAGCTGCTTTTAAGACTTTCTAATAGCCTATAATAATATATACTGACATAGTTTGTTTTGTATAATTAACGCAACATACGAACTATAGCTAGTATCAACCAGAAAACAGTATGTCCGTCTCTACGCGAAAAAATCTCTAATTTTTTGAGATACTGGTCTGAAATTTTGTACACGTCTTTTTCTCGGCAAGAAACTACTCATTTGTCGGATCCGATGCAGAGATATATATTTCCTTAAAAACTACCCACTTCAGCTCCTCTAAGCTTTTTCTATTACAAATAATAAGACAAAGAATATTTTACAAAGTGTTTTTAACAAAAACATGCCTATTGGCATTCTGAAATGTCTGAATTTATTGTCGCTGATAAAACAAATTAACTTGACTCGATTATTTTTTTTGACAATAAGTGGTATTGTTGTTGTTGCTGGCATCGAATGGTGTCGATGTCAACTCAGCATTGACCCAGAAAGCAGACAACCGTCACGTTTCCTGCTTTCCTTCAAGACCTTATGCCTCTCTCAACATCTATGATGCCATTATTGCTTGTTTATAAATACATATGTGTGTATGTATGTACATGCATATGTACATATATGTACAGCATGTGACTGTGCCGACGTAATTGGCAGCGAGAGTGTCCCTGCAGTGCATTTTAGTAGGCCATTCGCCCTTATTGCCAACACATTTGCAACTACTATTTGTGTGTATGTACGTATAAATATGTAAATATGGTTATGTACTTGTAAAATGAGTTTTAAAATTGGTCAACGTATATATGCACTAATGTAAATTGAGGATATATACATATGTATATACATATTTATATGATTACTCTTTCACTTGCCCCAATTCGTTGCTGGAAAAACTATCGGTTTAATGTCATTTATGTCCCTTTGTCGCCGCTGTTGTCTTCTTAATGCTTTGGCCTGTTCGCTTGCCTGCTTTAATGTCCTTTCGCGTCATCCCAAATGCATCATTTCGCTGCTATATTCTTTTGTGTGTGCTTATGAGTATACTTGCTCGACCTCGACGTTATTTTGCTCATCTGCATGAGGACGTGCCTCCAGCTAGTTAGTTAGTCAGTTATAGTATATACTAATTTCACTCAAGTTTCATTATTGTTTCGTGCTTTTGTCATCATTTTCATTTCCATTTTGATTTTATTTGATTTTTGTCGCTTTTTCTGTATGTCCTTTGTCCGTCTACTACTTGGCTAGGTGTATCCTTAAAGCTTTTTATACATATACACATATTATTAACGGATTTTTAACGCTCTGCGTACGAAGCACTGCTGAGATGAAAGGTCATATATTTAAAACCCAAAAAAGGCGTAGTTAGAAGTTTATATCAGTATGTCAATCAAGATAAAGATCTTTTTATAACTTTTCAGACTAAATAAAATGCACTTGTTCTTTGGTGCAGTCGAAAATAACGTTTCTTTCTGTTTTCGCAGCAATTGCCTTCAATTGTTTTGAGTGAAATTTCAATATATTATTGGAAAAAATATTTTTTCACATCATCATATAAAGCAAATGCTAATCCTCGACATAAATAAAAAATAGATTCAGTTCATTACATTTAACACATCCATACAAACTTCAATGTATTTAAATATGTACCCAAAATTTGTTGCCCCACTGTCATTCGAAAAGCGACAATCAACAATAAACACACTCAATCAGCTGTCTAGCGCACGCAACACTTGTTCATACGTAAATCGAACAAATAAACACTTGTGCCGGCCAACTTTGCCGCCATTCAACAGCTGGCAAATCGAATCAGAATCTAATTAGCCGTTGTTTATGCGCGCCTACTCAGCTGGATTCACCTTGGTATGGAATTTACTTGCCCCGAAGAAACTCGAACCGATCGTATGAGCCAAGATTTGGGCCAAAGAAATTTTTATTACGCACTAGTGAAGAAGTCAAGAAAATTATATAAAATTGCGCCAGCAAGCGTGGAAATTATCCATTTATTTCGAATTTAATTGAGGTTAATAGATTTGCGAAAAAATATTCAATTTACAATATGCTGGCAGTGCATTTCTTTTGCGTGAATTTAAAATAATTAATATTATTTTCTTTGTTTTTTTTTTCTTTTAATTGCAGTTGCAAAGCAACAACGAAAGCTACTTACAACCCGATAGGCTTGGTTAGAAAATCAAGTTATGGAACTGCCCTCGATGGTGCAACGCTCCGGCGACACGCTTATAGTGCGTAGTGTCGTCAGTGGCAATCAATTGTACTTGGATCAGGGTGCCGCTTCCACAAATAATCTAAACAACAACAAACACAGTAGTCCTTCGCCATCCCAGCAACAACAGCAACAGTCGATAAACGCTGCGAACTTATCAAATAGCACGTTGGAACAATTCGAACGTTATCGGGCTGCAGCGGCGCAATATCATCTACAACAGCAACAACACCATAATGCCGCACAACAGCAACAAAATGCTGCGGCTGCTTCGGCGGTAGCACAACAACAGGCGATGGAACTAAAGGATGAGGGGCTTCCACAATGTAAAATCAAGCGAAATTACAGCTGTAGTTACTGCACATATTTCACACAGAATCCGCGTTATCATCTAACCCATCTGCGCGATGTACATGGTGAAAAGATTGTCATCAATAAGTGCAAATTGTGTTTGTACGCGTCGCGACATTTCCAAAAGTTGGTGCGACACATGAAAATGGTGCACGGCTGCACCGATGGTGTGACCGGTGGTCATGGACAGCCGCGTGGCAAACGTGGTATGAGTCGGGAGGCACGCAAACGAAAACTAGAGCAAAGTGTTGGTCTGGGAAGTGCGCCTTTGGAAATGAACAGCGGCGGTAGTAATATGGGAATGACGGAAGGCATGCCAACTTATGAGCAGGTGAGCCAAAAAATATAATAAAGAAAATTATATAAGTGTATATTTAAAAAGTCGGTGAAAAAAGTTTTCCGCAATGAAACCGGTAACCGGCTTCTTGCATTCTAAATATCAATATATTGCAAAAACGAATTTATTTACGTAAAAGAATTAAATATAAATTATATTTTTATCTAACACATTAGGTGAAACGCGAACTGGAACTGCAACGCGAATCTCTCATGGCCGTTGTCTATGAACGGGAATTGCAAGCACAGCGTGAACGTGAGCTTGAAGTCCGTCAACAAGCACAAAACGCCTACGAACAAGAAATGCAGGCAGCAAACGCTGCTGCAGCTACGGAAACACAACGCCGTCAATCGCCAATAAATGCAATAAACAATAATAGCAACAATGCCAATGTCATTACAAATGGCAGTAGCAATAGCGTCATTAATAGCCAAAAGGAATTTCAATTGCCACCCGCGCATCAGCAGTCGCTTAATATCAACACCCACAGCATCGAGTTGTCTTCATCACCCACCGATTCGGTTTCATCGGGACAAGGTACTGATGCTGCTACCTCTGCAGCATTGCATTCCAGTGGCGTTTCATTGTCATATGTGGGCGATGAACCCTCACAGAATAGGCTCTTGAAGTGCAGCCTCTGCGATTTCACAACCTTATTCCGCGCTCAATTGTTAGACCATGAAATGGATGAGCATTGTAAAACGAAATTCTTCCGCTGTGAGAAGTGTTCGTATGTAACACATATAAAGGCTCGCTTTAGCAAACATGTTAAATATCACTCAATGCCTATGATTAAGTGCGTCACTTGCGATTTTCGCACACCCTACAAATGGAATCTCGATCGACATATGAAAAATCATGGTGGTGCTGGTCCATTCAAGTGTGCCGCCTGTGATTTCACAGCCGACATCAAGCAATCGCTGACTGTGCACGAAATGAACCATCATGTGCCACCAGTGGGACATGCAGCGGGCATGTCATTGGCGCGTCGACGCAACAAAGTCGGTGGTACGGACTTATGCGATGACTTCCTTAGCGATTCTGTAGATTTAATAGAAGATCATTACAATAATAATAATCTCGACGAGTACGATGAAGCTTTAATGACCGCAGAACCATATAGTAAACGTAGTAAATACGATGACGACGAACCCACCGACTTGTCGGCGAAAGGCGGCTCCTCCGACACGTCTTCCGTGCATAATCAAAGTGTAAGTTTAGCACAAACGCCAAAAGCAAAGCGACCAATACCGAATCTCATTCCGATACCGAAAAATAGCGGATCTAAGTGAGTATAAAATTTTCATATACAAAATTTTTGGTGAAAAAAATTAAAAGATAATCTAAATATGTCGAAAATAATTTACTAAATAAAACTTTCTTTTCATTTGTATTTTCTCAGCATTATGAACCTTTCAAAAGAGTTTGCCACACCGCGCAGCTCTCTTACCGATATTGCTTCCATTTTCCTCAATGACAAACATATTTCCGAAATACTTGAGAAAACGGATGCCGCCCAATTGTCACCTACCCCCACGGTCGCGTCCACTTCAAGCCACGCCTCACGCAGTTTATTGCTGAAGAAGTCCACACCTGGTGGCAGCTTTTTCGACAAACTAAAGTCCTCTGCCCTGACAGGACCCAATGAAAATCTGATCTGCCCTTGCGGTCATATGGCAAAATGCTTATCTGAATCGATAATACATCGTAAAAGTTGCAATTTCGCCGCAATCGCCGAAGATGACATCGAAGAGGAGCAAGATGATGCTGATGATCGTTTGGAAATTGATTTTGCCGATGACGATGATCGGCAGTCACATTCGGCACTGAATTTGAGTGTCACCGGTTCAACACGATGTCAGCATTGTCGCCACCGTTGCAAATCGTCGGCCGATCTATTGAATCATCTCAAACAATGCACAGAAGCGAGTCGTTGTGGTAATGATTCATTTGATTCACTCTCTGGTGAGAGCAATGGTGGGCGTGTTGGTTGCGCTGATTCCAATACTGAACAACATCCTATGGAGAATCGTGTATTTATTTGGAATAAAATTCCGGGCGGTGAGCCGCGACAACGTGAAGGCAGCCAGTGCTCAGATAGCCGCGGACAAGCCAACAACACGATGGAGTCTTCGGGCAGCAGTGGACATGGCGCCAGTAGTGCCACATGTGAGGAGAATAGCTATTATGGTGTTGAAACGGCACCAGGTTATGGCGAGGTGAGTTTGTATGCTATCTTATCGTTGCTATAAAAGCACTCTCATGCTCTTAACCATCTTTAGCTATTGGTTAGAGTATTTGTATAAAATGAAAATTGAAACTTTCACTATCTGCAGGTAACGAAAAAGATGACACCCGAAGAGGAAGCAGCTAATTCTTCATTGAAAAAGGTATACAAATGTCCACACTGTTCCTTTTGGGCTTCCACAGCTTCCCGCTTTCACGTACACATCGTGGGTCATTTGAATAAGAAACCGTTTGAATGCTCGCTCTGCTCGTACCGTTCCAATTGGCGTTGGGATATAACAAAGCACATACGCCTAAAGACCATACGCGATCCGAGTCACAAGAATGCACGTGTCTTGATGAATGATGAGACCGGTCGTCGCAACTATACCAAATACAATAAATATATAACCTTGATGAAAGTAACCGAAGAAGATGGTGATCCAAAATTAATGAAATCGGGCGAGATGACACCCAATCAGGTCGCTTCGCTTTCCTTCATCAATGATTTTAACAAAGGTGTGGTGCCGAATGCATTGACATCCACACATTTGAATGGCATAAAGGAGGACATAACCCTCGAACCAATACCATCCAAATCAAGCAATGGCGGTAGTGGCAATAATAGTGGTGATCAATTAAACGAGAGTTTCATACGTATACCTTTCCTTGCTACGATGATGAATGCTGCTATGGCGCAACAACAGCATCAACAGCAAAAGGATTCGGATCAAGGTCAAGCAACCATGATTACGCCTTCAGTTACGATTTCGGCGGTGAAACGTTCGCCACCGCCGCTCATGAAGCCAAGTGATGATCTCGTCACGGACGTACGACAGGAGGGGAATGAAAAGAAAACTTTCTATCGTTGCCGTAAATGCAGTTTTCGGTAAGTAAAATATTCAACTTATTACCTTTTTTTGAATTATTTTTATTTTTGATTTTTTTTTGTAGTTTTTAACATTAATTTTCATAAACAAATTATTTATTTCTCATTTTTCTCCCATCTTCAGGCATACCAATCGCGATGCGGTACTCGCCCACGTCAAAATACACTATCAGGATGCCAATTACCCGATTGTAACAGCAACAGCAACAACTTCGCCGAAATCTGCGAATTCGCAACAACAACACAACACACCACTTCAAGTGGCTGTGAATCCAAATATTTATATGAACAAAGTTCTCGCCGCAATGTGCCTTTCCCAGCAACCTAATTCGAGTACACCAACCAACAACAACAATAATGATCAACAGCATTCCATAATATCTGCCGGCCTACTACAACAAGCTATACAGGGTGCCTCACCCAATTCACCACTCGGCTGTTTAGCGCTAACACTCGCCGGCAAGAGTCCAGCAAAAGCAACTGCTTCTATTTTAGAGCACGGTGAGCAGAAAGCGACACAAAACGAGGCAAGTGCCACAAGGCCTACGTCGCCCAAACAACAACAACAACACAGCAACAATCAAAATAATATAAGCATAGCGAATTTGGCGTCGTCATCAGCGACATCGCCTTCTCCCAAGTCCTCTGGCAGCAATAATGCGAACGGTGGTGTTGGTATGGTCGGTACGCCCACATCAGCATCATCGTTGCAGCACTTGTTGACCTCACCGCGCGGCACTTACACATCATCATCCAATTCATCATTACGCAATCCCGTGCATTCGCCTACAACAATCAACAGCAACAACAACAATGGTGGTAGTGTTGGTGGTGTTACTAATAACAATAATAACAGTAAAAATTTGGTTATGGGTGCTTTTGCAGTTATGAAACACAACAGCGCCGCAACGAATACAAATGACAGTGTCTTTGGTTCACCGACGAGCGCAAACGCAACAACAGATGCAAATTCCACATCATCATCATCGGTGCTAGCATCACCAAATGCTGGTGTAGCACAACACAATACACCCAGTGGCACAACAGTAACTACACTTTCAACTACTCCTTCCAATTCTACAGCAGCCATTGGTGTAAAAAGCGCTAACAACAATCCATATCATTTGCAAATGGGTCTCATCGGTGCTACATCTATGTCCAACAATCATAATGGTGGTAGTGGTAGTGTTGTTGGTGGTGGTGGTGGTGTCATTGCTAGTCAAATGACTCATAGTGATAATAAGAATAGTCTATGTATTGGTGGTATTATATTTGGTTCTAATAATCCTACTACTACTACTACTTCTACTAGTTTAATTCGCAATACTTCCATACCTACTACTACAAATTCAACAACAACATTAGCTAGCAGTCCCACAACTGCTGGCCATTCTAGTGGTGGTGCATCATCATCAACTTCATGTAATTTGTTATTAAGTTCGGCTCAGTCGGCAACAGCGGCGGCGGCGGCAGCGGCGGCAGCAGCTCTTTATGCTTCCAATGCGATCACATTGTCACCGCCATCGGCATCGTCGTGTATTTCGGCAAATGCAACAGCAAACAATTTCAATAATCTCACACAAAATCTCAATCAAAGTCAAAATAACAATTGTAGTAATTTATTAGTAAACGACAGCGAGCGACGTGAACCGTCGCCGTATCGTTGCGGTCATTGTCATCAAGTATCGAATTGGAAGCATGTCATTCAGGTATTTTTATACTTACTCGGTATATGTACTAATCCTAAAACAAAAACAAACAAACAAAAACAATCCGAATATTTTTGCCATTCACTTTCATTTTACATACATTTTACTTTCTTTTAGTGCTATATACTTTAACTATTTTGTTTAACAACAACAACGTAGCTGTGTTAGTTAAACGCAAATATCGTGCGGCTTATATTTTTACTTAGATTGTATTTAGAATTAAATGTTCTAATAAGGCGAAACAGCTGATCTGCATACGATTTCCAATATCAATTTTCAACTCGTTCTTAGCTGTTATGCCAATTGGCATATGATCAAATTTGACCCGGATTGACGAAAAACAAAAACATTTCAACGTAGTTTAATACACATCTTTATTATGAAAATAGTTTTCGAGCCAATAAAAGCAAACCAACACGTTTTTCCAATTACTCATAGACTTGTTATAAGTCTCGTCTTGGATGACTGTCGGAGCCTTCCGCGAATTTCGGTTTCGGTGCATTTTAGAGGACCATTCGCTATTTTGTTGAAGTTCCGACTTCTTATTCATAAACTCACGTCTCTTCATCTGTACTGATGCATTTGATGAATGCGGGGTCCTAAGCTACGTTGTCAACCATAACTTCTCTCCTTTTGTGAGTAGTGTTGAGAGATAAGAAATCTCTGATATTAACTTTTTCGATGATATTGACTATGACGAGATCATAAACATAGGTGGACGACGCAAGTTTTCATGACAACCACGCCCATAGATGTGATTCTATTGGAAGCAGAAAATTTCAAACAAACTTCTTCAATTTTTTTCTTGGTAAAATTCGCCATACAAATGCAGTTTATACCAGTTACTAGTCCGAATCAAATTTGATCTTGAAGTGTCAGTGAAGAGTTTAATTTTCAACTCATTGTTAGCCGATATGTCTAGTAGTACGGATATAAATTAAAAAAAGAAAAGAAACATTGAAAAAAAGAGTAATATCAACTTTGAATGAATGGTACAAAAACACAAAAGTTTTCACTGCTTTCTCTCGCTCCCTAGTATTAAATTTTAAACGGCCTTTTGGAAGTTTAACCTTAAAATTTGAGGCAAAAATTACATCAATCATTTATCCAAAACGCAAAAATTATGTGTTGATAATAGTTTGAACCAAGAAATTAAAAAAATAGAAGAAAATTAAAATAGTTCAAAAACATTTCTCAGTATTAAGCGCGAGTTTATGTGAGCTACTACAGTACGAGAATTTTTGGATCTACGTACTCTTTATCATTGCTTTTTATCTACTCCCAATTTTTTATTATGCTAATTTTTTAGAAAGCCTCAAAAATTTCGTATTTTATTTCGTCCGCTTGTTGCACGTCGCAGTAGTACAAAAAAAAATATATTATATATATTACAATAACACCAACCACCCAATCATGGCAACTATTGTGTTTGTATAGAGAATTGTTATCGTCCTACTGGTAAATATACGCTGGATTTATATAATTTTTGTCTTTTGTGTACAATAATAATCGCATACAAATAACACAGTGATACGAGGGTTACGGCGCTAGTATCATATTTCCATAAATATCTTGAAACATTTGGTTTTCGGTCGCTAGTAAATATATGCATTATATTTAAGCTAAAAAAACTCATGCCTTTCCTCATCAACTAGAAAAAATTCAGCATTAAAAAATAAGATAAGTTAGTAATAAAATATTCGCATACATTTTGGGTTTGGGTATTTTTTTATCCATTATATATATTTTTAATTTCATTTAACACAACATTCATCAAAAATATATGTGTATAGTAATTTAATTGTATGTATTAGTGCAGGTGTCTGGTGCGCATTAAAATTAAACACTCATTTCATCGTATACATTTCGTAAAGTGCCCGTCCAATAAGGTTCTTAAGTGTTTACGCCGAGGAAGTATTTTTGTTCCACAGTCATAAGCTTAAATACTATGTCCTGAAAAATATTTTTTTTTTTTTTTCATTTTTATTAGAGAAGTATTTTTTGCTGGGTTATATTTGTCTGTAAAAATATAAATTTAGCAAATGTCTCAAAAAAAATACATATTTACTATATAATAGCATATTTATACAAACTATGTATTCAGGCCAAACATTTGCTTTGTAGTATTTCGTTTCTTATTTATTTTTCATACATATCTACATATTTTTTTGATTATGACTTTCTTATAATATTTTTCAAAAATTTTTGTATTTTAATAGTAAACTGTATTTATAATTAATTGCAAGCATATTTGTCTTACCCGCGATTTTTCTCTATTTTTTTGCACCTGCAGCGGCATTGTCGCTTGAAACACGCTGGCGACATACGCATCGAAACCCTTGATCGCAGCGTCAACAGCAACGAACGCAATGCGCCGCCCGTCTATCGGCCGCTCGGCAACGGCGCCACGAATGAGTCCAATTATGGGCAAACACTCAAAGCTTTACAACAGCAACAACAACAGCACCTGCAGCAGCAACATCAACAGCAACAATCACCACATTTGAACAACATGTCGGTTCCGCCGGGCAACTCTGTACTTATGAGCAACAACAAAAACGAACAGCACCTATTGCATTCACCACTGGCTGGCACCGCTGCCGCCAATGCCGCGACCACACCGCAAGAATTGCAACAAGCTGCCGCTGCTTACATAGCCGCCACATATAAGGCTGCTGCAGCAGCGGCCAATTCAGCTGGCAATGGTTCAGCGGCAGCAGCCGTGGCTGCAGCAGCTGCGCTCGGCCTCAGCAGCGAGGATTTGTTGTTGCACCAACAATTGCAGCAAAATGATCAAATTGAAATAACGCGCTTGCCGCCAGGTGTTGGCAACTCAGCTGCCGGGCAGTCATCGCAATCGTCGCAGGCACAACAGCCGCAGCAACAACAACAACAGCAATTGAATTCCAAATGCAAGCAGCAAAAATGTCCAATGTGTCCTTACATCTCGGAGAGTAAGTCGCAAATGAATTATCACATCTCGTTGCATAAGCCGACGCAGTACGAGTGTTCGTTGTGCACCTTCGTCTGCGCCAAGAAACAACATTTGAGCAGCCACATGCGCACCGTACATCAACAACACAATTTGGGCGCGTCCAATCAAATGAGCAACAGCATAAGCGCCGCCATCAATTCCATGGACTTCAGCATGGCCCTTCAACTAGCGGCCGTCGCACAGGCGCAACAGGTAAAGCGATTTGTTGTAATCTAACACCTTATTCAAACACTTGTCATTGAAATCAAGACATAGATCTTTTTTATGCTATAATTACACCCTCCCTATTTTTTTCAGGACCCCTCATCATTGAACTCGCCTCTAGCTATAGATCTTACAGCTTTGAAGCAGAAAATTTCTGCCGTTCAACAGCAACAACAACAGCAACGCCAATCCCAGCAAGCAGCTGCACTAAACACCCAACAACAACAACACCTCCATATAAATGCACAATCTGCTGCCGAAAACCAAATTAAGTGCATCCTTTACTGCCCCAAATGTCCTGCGCGCTACATGCAAAAATACACTGACACCTCGAATGCCAAAGCGGAATTGGAGGATCACCTGAAGTACCACAGCGGCAGCGATACAATGACACGAATGGGCAACAGCAAGCAAACCGCCGCACCCGCCTTCAAATGTGAATTCTGCGATTATGCCGCCGCACACGAAGCCTATATACAGAAGCACCGTTATGTGCACACACAAAACTATCAGGAAAAGTATGCCGAACTGTACAAGCAAGTGCACGAGGATGCCGAATATGCGCCGCCAAAACTTATGCAAATCACCCTAGCCAAGAGCTTGCAACAAGCGCCCGAAACCATCTGGATTGTCGACAATGACTTGAATGAGCAATGCAAGGAACACCAACAACAACATGCCAGCATATCCTCCTCATCCGTCGCGCCAGCCACAATGAGCACATTAGCTGCGACAACAATGACAGCAACAGCGCATTTCGATACCGCCAATTCGCTGCTGAAGAAACAGTTGGAGTCTGGCATGGGCGGTAGCAGTGGTGGGGGTGGTAGTACCGCATTACGCCACACACCTTCACCGACGCACACGCCAAAAGAGCTGAACACAGCCGATGCGGATGATTCATCGAACATGCCATCGACCAGCGCCTCGGTGGCCACCAGCGATTTGGCAGTGGATGGCGGCAGCGATTTCACCTCGAGCATTGCATCGCCGGCGCCAATGGAAAAGTGTCTCTACTGTCCCTACGAGACGAAGCATACCACGCTCTACAAGGCGCACCTGCAACATCACATCTGCATTAGCAATCAGAAGGAGGCTTTCACCTGCGAACATTGCGACTACACGGATGCCAAACAAGAACACATTGAAGAGCACACACGCGTGCACTTCAATGCGGTGGAAAAACTGAAATCTGTCGCCTTTTTCACCTCCTACGACAACTTGGAGTTGAGTGTGGAACAAGAGGGCGGCGCAGATGAGAGTGCGACAGCGGCAACAACGTCGACCGAGCAAGAATTAGAGAGTCAGAATGAGCGGCAAGCAGAAACCTCAAAGGCGACGAGCAGCTCCTGCGAAGCGCAGGACAACCTACAAAATGAAAACGTCGCTGATGTTTCGGCAATGCTGCTATTAAATATCAAACAAGAACACAACAACAATAATGAAGAGCATGTCATCAATGAAAATGTGCTGAAAGAGCAGCAATTGTCGGCGGCAAGTGCGCCAAAAGGTGGCAGCAGCAGCACTAGCGGTATCAAAATAAAGCTGGACAGCGATGACAAGGCAATGGAGAAAACAACAACAACAGTGGCGGAGAACATGAAAAAGCCTTGCAACAAAATTATACTCTACAAAAATGATGGCTGCCTGAGCATAAAGCGCGAAGGCGCCTGCAACAGCAGCAACAACAACAACAATGCTAGCGCCAATTGTGAGAATATCAGTGATCGTTTGCGTCGCCGCATATCGCGTAACAATAGCAACAATGCCAATCATTTAAATGGCAATACGAATAATAACAACAACAACAATATTAGTGATGAACAAACCGTTGCTGCTGCTGGCTGTGGCAGCGGCGCACAGCCGCCAAGCCATAAAACCATATTAGTAAATGCCAAAACAGGTCAGGTTATTAGTCGGAATTAATACTTATGTGTGTAGTTTTGTGTTTATGTAGTTCGATAGTGGCTGCAGCCATCATCATTTGATGAATGGAAGCAGGAAAAGTGAATTGTTCGTGGATTGAGTCGCATTTTGAGTGGCGTCAGGCAGTTTTCTACAAAATTATAGAAAGTCTTCTGAATTTTATATGTTTTGAATAATGAAAATTGGAATCTGCAAGCGCTAGCCGTGGTGTATATGGAAGTTATTTGCTTATTTTTAATTATGTGCAATTCTCGTTGCGATTTTCTTAACCATTAGAGGTTATCCGTTTAACTTCCCGCGATTTAAATGGATTCCGCTATAATTTGTGTGTATTCGGTTCTTGTTGTTATTGTACGTATTTGTATTGTTTTTTTGTAAGAAAACCAAATAAGTGTTAATTACAAACAGAAAAAAATGTTATTTCATAGTTAATTAGTTTTAAGTCCGTTTTAATTAAAATTTGTTGAATCTACCGCATCAAAAGTCGCTGTCTTCCAAAGCGCTTGAGTTCGTTTATGTTAATTTCTGCAAAATAATTTTTGTTTTATTTTTGGTTTTCTGATTTGTGACACACAACGCATATAATAATTATAAATATTTTCTAGTTATTAGTTTTTTAATAAAAATTAATCAAATTAATGTTAAAAGCACACATACATATGCTAATGGGTTTCGGGAACACCAATACCTAGAAACACACACACACAAGCGCATTTTTTGTTTCAATATAAAACTAATTATTTGTTGCAAATAAAAATATAAATATAATGTTGCTAAAGCAAATGTCTTTATTAAGGTTTTTCATGCTTAATTATTTTAATTAAATGAATTGTTTTTAATTAATAACAATGTATATTTAAGTTTGTTGCGTAATTAAACAATAATTTAATTTGAATTAAATCAAAAAATGTTTTTTAAATTAATTATAGGCAATATTAAGTTGTCTGCGCGCATAAAATGTTAATTTGTTTGTGTTAAAAAATTAAAATAACTAGTATAGCGCTTATACTTTACAGAAAAAAGTTAGTTTTAAAAATTGTTTTAAAAAGTTTATTAAAAAAATATTAAGATTATTTTAACAACACATTTAAAATTAAAACAAAACTTAAAAAAAATTAATTATTTAAAACTAATTTAAATTGAAAACAAAAAAATTAAAAAAATTATTTTTAAAATATTAATAATTTTTAAAATATATATATATTTTTTTAGTTTAAATTATACTTAAAATAATTAATTTTTTTTGTTTAGTTTATGAAAATAAAAAAAATATTAATCATTTTAAAATTAAAAAAAAAAATTAATTGAAAAATAATAATTATTTATAAAATATTAATTATTAAAATATTGATATTTATAAAATATTAATTTTTTAAATAATTATTTTTTTTTAATTTTAACTACCATAATTTTTTTATTTTACTTATTTTTTTTAATTTTGAAATGATTAATATTTTTTTTTTAATTTTAATTAAGTTTTAAAATATTTTTTTAATAATTTTTTTTAATAATTTTTTTTTTTAATAATTTTTTTTTTAATAATTTTTTTAGAATATTTTTTAATATATTTGTCCATTGGTGCAAATGTGTGTGCAACTTTCTAACTTAAAAAAAAAATATTAAAAATTAATTGTAATTAAATACATTAAAAATTGGCTGTTTCCTAAAGTCAAAATGAAAACTGCTAACGGTTTGTTTGCGCTTTTCAAATAGTTATAAAATAAACTGTGATTTTCAAAATTGAATTGGAATATGTTAACTGCAAAAATTATAGACATAAGTATGTACATATATATGTACATACATATGTATGTTTGTAAAATATGATTAAAATAATATTTAGTTGCACAGTGCAAGCAGCTGGCGGTAAATAAATCCAAGCAACATGCGCAGAAGTAAGATGTTATAAATTTAAATTAAATTTAGAAAACACGTGCTTATTATTAAATAACATTAATTGTTAATTATTATACACTTTATTATTTTAAAATTATTGTCAATTTAATATTAATTTGTGTTGTTATAATTATTATATTTAACTATAATTAATGACGATAATAATTTAAAATGTATTTATTTTAATTTTTTTTTTTTATTTTTTTAATTTTATTTTTTTTAATTTTATTTCTTAATTAATTAATTTAATTTAATTACTACACTTATGTTACGTTAGTTAATGTTATATAATTCACTACTTTAAACCACTTGCAACTGAAATTTACTTGCAGCAAACCGATCTTTATACACATTAGCTTAGCATAAGCTTGCACACATACATACATACATATGTATGTATTTTTATGTATATATTTTATGTACAGTGCATTTGCAATTAGCGAATGTCACCCAAATGGAAAATGAGTAGTTATATAGTCATTTATTTCTAAAAAAACGAATAAGTAACAAACTTTCAATGGCCGAAGTGTCATAAATGAAAGATAAAATAGCATTAGTTAATTTACAAAAATTATGAAACTGCACATTGCACATTTTTGTTAAAGTGAAAAATGAAATATGAAATCGAAGGAGCTGAAGATAATATGTTTTAAAACCAAAAGCTATAACCGCTAAACTAATGCATATGTTTTGTGTGTATTTGTGACAAAATATGAGAATCGCCTAAGGCGACTTTTAATGAAAATCAGCGAATGAACTGGTGTGCAAAAATCAACTGTATATGCCTGCGTACTTGTATGTTTATCACTTGCAAATGTTTTGTTAAATAATTTTGTTGTTGTAGTTTTTTTAATGCTCAGCACAAACTGCACTTAACTTTATAGGCATAAATGTTTCCATTTTGCATTTATCACTTGAAGTAGTTGGCGCATACAATTGCCAATATAATAACTTTATAAATATTTGAAAGAAAGTATGAACTTTGTAAAAAAAGAGCATCCCATTTAACAAGCGCGGCACGTATTGATATGTAACTTTTCGACAAGCATTTTTCAGAGCTGAAAATTTATTATTTTTTTCAGATTTATGAAATTTTCCTTTTTTTATTTTTTGGCATGTATGAAAGGATTTTAATTTATTTGTTTAAAAAAATTGTAAAATTTAAAAATATTTGTTTATATTTTATATTTTTTTATTTTTTGAATTTTTTTGTTTAATAAAAAATTTTTGGCGGAAAATTTGTTGAAAAAAGCTTATGCCAAAAAAGTTAAAATAGAATATGAAAAAAATTACTAAAAAGTCCTTATTTTCAAAAATATATGTATTAAGTTGTGAATTTTAATTATTCAATTAATCTAAAACACAACTATACAGTTTTTAATAATATCTTCATTACAAAACATATTTTTTAATATTTTTGGAAAATTTTTTATACCAATTTCAAAAAAACAAGATGTTGTGATAGTCAAAAGTTAATAAAAAATCTATGCCAAAAAATAAAAACAGTAAAAGGTAAATTTTTTTTTAATTTAAACAATTTTATTTTTAATTAAATTAAAAATGTGGTTTTTAATTAATTTTTTTTTTTTTAATTTTTTTAAAAAATCACTTTTTTTCAAATTATTTAAAGAAATTATATTTAATAATAATATTTAATTAAAAATGTATTTTTTTTAATTCAAAAAGTGTTTTTTTTTTTCTTTAAAAGAGTAAAATTTTTTTTCAAAAAATATTTAAATTTTAATTACATTTTAATTGATAAATTATTTTTGAAAACCACTAAAAAATGTTTGATGATATTTAAAAAATATGTTTTTTTTTCTAATATTTTTGAAAATTTTAATGTACTATTTTCAATGAAAAATTATTGACCACAGATTTTCTGACGGTTGAAAAGTGAAATATCTGGAAGTTAAAACAAATTAAAAAAATAAAATCTTTGCCAAAAATTAAAAAAAAAATATTTTGCCCAAATAAATATAAAATTATGAATTACATTTTAGTCTAATAACACTTTATTTCTTATTTGCTAAAAAAAATTGAAAGCAAAACCTTAAATAGTTATTATTTTGTAAAACTTACGATTTAACTTAAAGTAACAATTATGTAGCAACACTTGTGGAATAGCGGGGCCATATAAGTAGTTTAGTTGGATCTACATGTAGATTATAAATATGTACATATGTACGTGTTTATAAATGTACATAAACGCGTTTATACATATACAAACGCATATGCATATGTACATACATATATATGATAGTATATTAAGAAATACGATTTATGTACTTGTAAATGCACTTACTAAATATTTACCTAGTTATATTGCGGTAAACATGTAAATTCTATATAGAACACTTAATTAAATAATGTTGAAATTCAAACGGAGCATATACCAAGAATGTGTATTATCATACGTGTCGAACATACACATGCATATACTTATAAATGCATCTATTATACAAAAATGAAATAAAATTTAATAAAAATAAGAAAACAAATATTATTAATAGAGAAGACAAACATTAAGCTAAACAAAAATATATATTATTAAAAAAAAATAATGAAAATGTACAAAATCTTCATATGCAAAATTAAGAGAATCTTCAATAAAAAGCAATTTACACAAAAATAGAGTTTTTTCCATTAATTTTTTTATTAATTACTTTAATTAATTAAATTAGTTTAATTTATTAAATTAAAATTAATTAAATTGCGTTAGGTGCAGCGCAAACTGAAAAACGCGCCATTTCAAAGTTTTTCGCATTTATTTTTTCTGGCCACCCTCGGCCGTGTCGCTGCAATTTGTCCGCAACTCAAATTGGACGATTTGCACCAGGCGCCCAGAAATGCAGAAATCGCAGCAAGCAACCAGCATTTTGCTTAGCCCGGACGCAAACCATTCGTAATATGTACAGTACGCAGTAAAAGTTTGACATGGTAGTACAGTACGTAATAAAAGTTGTTAATAGTAGTACAGTACGCAATGAAATTTAGTACAGTGCAGTCGCGAAATTTTGGTACTATTCGGAAAATTGCTTTTAAGGTAAAAAAAATTAAATCTTACAAGCGTATTTTTTAAAATAATTTTTAATTAAAATTTTGTAAATAAAAGAAATTAAGTAATATATTATATACTTTTCCACATAATTAATCACTTTGTATAAAAATATTTAAATGAATATTATTTATGCCACCAGTGTGTATACAGTACGAAATAAAATTTTGTGTAGTACGATCGCAAACTAATTGTTGTTATTCTTATTTAGCTGCAAACACATACATAGAAAGAAACTAATGTTGCGAATACGCAAGTAATAAATATAAGTGGATAATAAAAAGTAAAAAAGTTAAAAAATCACAAAGTTCATAAAAATAAATATAAATAATGTTGCGGTGACTTTAATATCGATGTAAATAAATGCTTATAATGTTTTCTCAAGATTTTAAACTAAATAAAGTTATGCGTACAGCTTTTGCGCCACAATTTTTTTATGCTACGAATGGTGTAAAACTTTCACGATTTTGTTATTAATGAGATGTAACTGAAAATGTTAAAAAATATTAAAGAATTAACATAAATTACATTAATTTAAGCCCAATGAATAAGTAAATAAATAATATAGAAAAAGAATTGCACGGAATTAATTATGTTTCGGCTTGTGAATTAAAAAAAAAAAATTATGAAAAAAAAGATTGATGTGAACAATTTGCTCGGAGTTTATACATTTATATATAGTATTCCATGACAAATTTTGTAAAGATATCTTGTCAAATTAAAAGCACAAGAACTTCATTGTGTTCGTTCATTTAGTGGGGCAGGTATGTGCTATGCTTCTTGAAGAGAAAATGACATACCCTAGCTTGAGATCGATATCTCAAAAACTATGTGATTGGTTCTCATATATATAGACACGAGCTTGTCATGATCACGATATAGCTCGTCTCGACGACCATTTATATATGCATATACTTTATAGAGTCTCCGACTTACGTGTGCTACAAAGTTCGTGGCAAAGTTAATTTATTTGGGATATAGGAAAATCAAAAAACGCGTGAAGAGTGTTATATATATATAAATTAAACCTTAAATATTACAAAAGAAAACAAAAAATAGTTTTAGTGAAAATATGTACCACAAAAGCGTTGAAAATTTTTACGCTTATAGTGTTAAATTCAAACAAAAATGTCTTGTGTAAGCTTAATTTCTTTTATTTATACGGTTGTAAACATTAGTTCTTTATACATCGTTATTTTAAATATGTATGTATATATTTATGTATTTTTTTTTTGTTCTTTATTCTTGGTCTTTTGCTAAATCACATAACAACTCATCCGCAGCCGCGCACAACCGTCTGCACGCAGCCAAATTCAACATTCACTTATAGCATTTAAATATAAATATTTCTATGATATATGTTTGTATGTATATTTGTAAATATGATAATTGATTAGTTGCATATATTTTATATCTAAAATGTAGTTATGATATTTGTGAGAGATTTATTGTATTATCATTTATTTTATGTTTGCTTGTATATATTTAATTTTATTTTTCTCTAATGCGCATAATACACACATATACATTTAAAAGTCAACAATAAATACACATTTCGAAGCGATTCCATTGCTAATATAGAGAAATAGTTAACATTATGTTACAACATTAATTTTGCCACTAAAAGCTATATATTTAAAATTTGCGTCAACAGGGACGACAAACACTTAACGCGCTCACAAAATTTTGCTTTATGTTACTATCTAAATAGTTTGTTGTCTTTATTTTAAATTTTATTTTTATTTGTTGGAAATTTACATAATTTTGCTGCCTAAAAATTATTTGCTAAAGAAATGCCAAATGCTTGTAAAATACTAGTGTTTACAAATGTTGAAAACATTACAACAGGTTCAGCTTTGATCTAACATGTTGTATTTTGTTGCGAACGCCGTTACGAGTTTTTAAATAAAGAATATATATTGCATGTGTTAAATTGTTTGATTTGCGCTTAAAAAATAAATTGGTTATGTTGTAAAATGTGGTTTTTAACTAAATTGTAAATGTATCGATAAAAAAAATATTTTCGTAAAATGTAAAAATCAAAAAAATCACCAATAGGTATAGCATAAAGAACAACACTATAAGTGCATTTGAGGGATCGCGTTAAATATGCAGATGAATATAGGTTAGTAGTGATATGCGCCAATAGGCTATTTGGTGGTACCGTCGAAAATCAATTTTGTTACAATTACAATAACTACAAGGATTATTATGATTAGTGTTTTTTGTTTGGCCTACTGCAAATTACAGCCTCCACCAGCCACGCACGCCCTGTAATCCGTGTGTTCTAATACTCTCTCCCTCTCTCGATCTCTCTAGCTCTCACGCTCACGATGTTGTTTGCCGAAACTACTGTTTTCGCATACTTTTTAATCATCCAGCAGCGGCTCCTGATCACTGGAGTACACACCATTATCCTGATTTGCAGCACGCCTGTAAAAATTTGGCCACATTAATGTAGGAGTTCAGAGTATTTGATTAACAAAAATTTTATTTGAATATGTACTTGTTTGCGTTTGCATTTTCATTTCATTAGAATTTCACATACATTGCGCTAGCATATTGGACACGTTGTGCTGGCGTCATATTCAGGTTACCTTTCACCTTCTTGTCATAGCCCCAGATTACGCAGGTGGAAATTAAAGCAACTGCAAGGCAAAGGAAATAATTATATTAAACATATACATAATTAAAAAATATAACTAAAACTCACCTGTCAGCCAACCCATAAAGAAGAGTTCAACCCAAACGTAATTGCCGTCGCTGCGATCGACAATCATGCCAGCAACAATGGTGATTACGGCCAGACCAAGATTTTGCACAGACTGACAGCTGTTGAAAAGTAAAAAAATATGCCTTAAAGCATGTGTTGAATAACTTATGTATCGTTACTTACAAGCCATAAGCTGTGCCCAATTGATACTCGGGAATGATCAAAGCAACTAGTGGCCAAAGGCTAGCGGCCAACATGGAATACGACAGACCCATAATGATCATACCAATGTATGGGTTAAGAAGTGTAAATGCAAGCAGCGCATGTGCGCCAATTGTGGTGAATGTTGCGCAAAATACCCAGCTGACATTGCGACCGGTTTTGTCGATAACAAAGCCGAAAACGGGCGAAGCAATAGCCGAGATTAAATACACAATCGAATTGACGTTATTAGCTTGATCCGGTGTGAAGTGGAAACGATGCATGAAGAAGGTTCTGAAAAATAAAACAAATTTTTTTAAAAAGATAAACAAAAGTAAGAGTGCAGCTACTTACTTGCCCAAAGCGATGAAAGGAAAGATGGCAACATAATAGGCCACGCAGATAATTGAGACCATCCAAAAGCTGACCTTGAATGTAGTGACATCACTGAGCTTGGCAATCTCACCGGAAGGATTGGTGTTACGTTGCAAAATGCGTTCGGCACGTTTGTCCATCCAGCCTACAAATCACAAAACAACAACAGTGCATCGTAACTTTTACCTTGTACTATACCAAAAGCATATGGTACACATGCATGGTAATTCTACTCACCCAAAATCAGAGCGCACAAAAGTGACAAGACACATGTGCCAGCCGCCAGCAACAACACCACACCAATTGCTCTATGATCCGTATAGAATTTCGATACATAGTCATATATCGGTTGCATGACCCAGAAATTCACAGTGCTACCAAAACGCGCCACGGACAATTGCAAACCGAACACCATATTCAATTCCTTCCCCTTGAACCAGAGCACAGCGTAATTGTTTTGTGCCACAGCCAACGACTCAGCACCGATACCGAATATGAAACGTCCCACAATCATTATCCAAAATGTGCCCAAAAGGCCACCCGAGGCGAATATCAATTGACCAATAAGTAAAATGAATAGATAGATGATTGTGCCGAGACGTATGCCGAAGACGCGATCAATTAGAAAACCGCCAATGAAACAGAGCACCACATTCGGCCACGAGTAGATGGAATAGATGAGCGTGAATTCGGTGGTGGTGATGTTGAGATCATGTTTGAAGACCTCCTGTAGTGCGCCGGGGTTGTCGTAGCAAAAATAGGAACCTAGAAGTTAGGGGAGGAAGATTAGTAAAAGTATGCGTTGAAAATGTCTTATATGCGTATACTTATGTTTTTAAAGTTGATTTGATTTGCCTTTGCGGGCTGCACTATGGAACTATTTTTGCTTAATATTAACACTGATCACACATTTTCAATAGACTTATGAATTTTGTATGCAACCTCTGCTCTTTTACGTACTAGTAGAAGAAAGTCAACGTCTGACTAATCGTCTCATGCTGCGTTCAACGGAGCGCACATTTTTGAGTTTTGGGAAAAGTAAAATGCCGCAGAAAGCCACGTCTGGCGAATATGGTAGCAGATGGGTGACTTTTGTCAATTTTTCGTTAGTAAGCACACTCTCAAGATTAAATTTAAATCGAGCGGCGACGCATTCTCAAAACCTTAACCAAATTTGTTCAAAATCAAGTGATTGTTCCCGCTACTTAATCACAACGGACCAGGATTTTCATCCGGCTTAAAACTGTCAAACCGGCAGCATTCCTTCAAATTACATCAGGAATATTTTCTGCCGTTACAACAACAAATAAAGTGATCTTGAAGGTCTTCCTATTGTTAAAAAAACCCTTATTCCTTATATTTTCCTTATCTGCTTAAAATATATTTTTTTATCTCTATACAAAGTTTGTCTGGATATTGTCCAATCTTCACGAGAGACATAAGATAGCTGGCGCGAATAATTGCGATTAAAAGAACTTGCATTAAAACATATGCATGTATGTATGTTTACGATTATTGAACGAGCTCGCGCCGAGAGATACTTAAAATCCCATAAATCTTTACAATTCACAGACATTATCAATGTACTTATCTATGTACATATGTATATGTTTGTCATATTTTAACTCGTATTTTAATTAAAATTCCCTTTCGACGCAGACGAGCACAATCAAGTCAAACATTTTTATTTTATCATTTCATTCGCCAAGCATTATGCGGTCCATTTGAATTAAATGGAGATTGCTATGACGGACAGTTATCAGTTGTCATAACCAAAGGCATGACAACCTCTGGGTCAAGCTGAACTTACATCATATATGTATGTATATATACGTAATACGTATGTATATATTAATATGGTTGTTAATCCTGATGTGATTTCGAGAAAGTAAGAAATTCGCTCACTATTTACTGTGTTGACTCCAGATTTTATGGAAAATTTTTAAGCAAAGCTTCGTATATTTTTCTTTAATATTTAATTGCAAAAAAGAAGTATTATAACTACTGTGAGTATCAATTGGAAAACGCCGATTAAGCCAACGATAGTGTAACTGATCCATGTTGACCCAAAAAACGAAACGAGATTAATTAAGTCGCGAAATGGAAAAATGTGATTGTTGGCAAACCTAACAAGTAGGAAGGCATATAATATGGTATATTAATTTCTTATCAATATTCGTCAAAGCAAAAATGAAGGGAATGAATTTATTAGTCACAAACAGAACATTTAAAATACGACTCAGTTGACCGACTAAAGGATTGTTTTGTGTTTTAGAGTAGACTTTTGATTGATGTATATATGTATAAATATATATGTATGTATGTATATGTATTTATTTTTTTTATCATTTAAGAAATATGTATAATAATAATTGTTCCACTCACCAAATCCAAGCAGGCACATAAAAATCAAGGCAATGAAACGATGCACGCCGCTGGTAGGGTTGCAGCACATCGACGAACCACAACCGCTGGGTTGCAGATCCAACTCGTTGTCCTGAGGACTGCGCCGTGCCACTGAGGCAGGCGATGGTGGACGCGCCTCCTCATTCTCCACTATTGGCAGGGCATCATCTGTCGAAGTAGGCATTTTTACGCGAATTTACGTTCTTCTAATTAATTGCGCGCTTTTGTATTAAATTAATTTTTTTTTATTTTTGGATTATACAAATTTTCACAATAGATTTATTTTTAGATTATCTTTGCACAAATGGTGAGACGTTCGTGTAATTGCGACAGCGCGCTAATTTAATGCAACTGTTCGATTGCAATATTTCCAGCTGTGATGTGCACAGCTGTAAGCACTTATCTCGACTGTGTCGACAGTAGAGCGTATGGATGCTGCAATCAATTAACGCTTGCAAAGTTTTTCTTCCAAACTACTACTACTTCCTAGAGGGAAGAGGGTTGTTTCGTTGTTTTATATTCGCTTCTGGTGTTTATGCCGATTTGTTAATTCTTATCAATGCCTCTATGGCCGACTTCTATGCGTTTACTTATTTTAACAACTGATTATTATATTAATTATTCATTTATATTCGTTGATTTAGAGTGTGATGAGGGGCGTTATTGTTTTGTGATTGTGATTCACCAACATTAACACACAAACAATAAAGCCAGCACAAATCAATAATTAGAAAATCATACGAAAAAGAAAGATATAACCATTCCTTGTGAATAAATTTTAATATATCTATGGAGAAGTTGTTAATGTCACGCACTTGAAACTTTGACCGCTCTGGAGACGGGCTACTTGTGTATGTTAAGTCGAACTACGCTTGGGAGCATGCATACGAATAGGTTTGTTTACGCTTCACAATATGCTTTCCACTTCTAATCGGCACAATTGTACACTTAGCGGACTTAGACCCGCATTATTTCCTTTCGATAATACAATACAGACTTTGCTGGATGATCGAGTCAAAGGCAGCGCGCTAACACTTAGAAATTTGTATACACACGCGTTTACATATGTGGGACACGAACAAAGGAACAACAACGCGCACTATAAAAAAAACAAGCGAGCACAACTACTTTGGTGTATTATATTTTATACTATGCGCGACGAAACCTCGTTGTTAACTGCAAAGAGAAGAAATAATATTCTATATTAATTAAATATATTGACATTTTATTAAAAGACAATGTTCATAATTTGTATAATGCAATGTTAATGAGAATTTGATCATATTGTAGTCATGTAACCATTGTTTGCTTACAATTACAAATATGCATATGTTTAGTGATATGCCCTACAAAATCAAGTAGTACTCAGCAAAAATAAAAGCAAATATATAGACAAATGCAAAAGAAATTTAATAAAATATAAAACTTCACTTATGATTCACACACCCGTAGGTATGTATCTATGTACATATTTACATGCACTCGGATGCGCGTCACTGTTTACGGTATTAGAGAGCGTATGTATCGGTTTACTAGGACATGTGATTTATGAAAAAGCTTCTAATTTCTTGCTGACGTCGACGAGGTTGGCGTTGAACAGGTTGCACGTACAAATTTGTAGATAAACATAATATTTGTAAACATATAAATACATATGTATACATTTTATCCAATATAAATAACTTATATTAACATATGTATATTCATAAATGTAAATTCCTGCGTCCGTGAAAGATATTATAAAAGTTCTTTGACTGCAGTTATTCTTCGAAAACAAAAACTTAAACGTACACAATTTTGCTAAGACACCTTCTAATAATTTGTGAGTTATTGACAAGCGAACAAAAACTGATAAAAGTATCAAAAAGTAATTTGTTATTCCAAGCATTATTTTCCTATATTTATTTACTTGTAGTTTACCGCTACCTAAAAATTAAATAAAATTGATTTTAGGAATATCCTGCATAATTTCGTTTTTGTTTCTATTTTTGCAATATACAACTTTTTCCAAAATAAATTGGCGGAATGTTACGGATATGTTATACTTAGTTATGAATATTTGTTCGTTTCGACTTTATAGTTGTAGAATTATAGAATATTATTCCATGCAAAGAGATAATTTAGAAATACTAATCATAATTATGTCCATAGAAGGGGAGCATGATTTAACAGAAGCAATCTTTCAACATTAAGAGCTTTATTTTTGTCTATTTTTCTGCTAAAATTTTAAACCATTGCATGACCAAAAAGTGTTGCAGAAATGTAATTTAAGTTAGCCAAAAGTTATATAGATACATACATATGTATGTATGCCCTTCATGGGCTTAAAACCCCATCTTTTGGTTTGAATGAAAATGTGGCTTCATCGATAATAATATTCATCGAGGGCAATACATTTTTTGTAATTTTTTTTCGAGGAATAATGTGCACTCTTAGTAAAAACTATTTTTTTTAATATTTTGATAGGCTTTAAAAATATCATACTGAAATTTTAAATCAATATCTAAAATAGTTTTTGAGTTACAGCTAAAATGAACCCAATCAGTTCTATCAGCTTGCCTCAGTTTATCCCTAAACACTATACGAGTGTGAGTGATTGCTCAGAAACAAATCGGTATCATTTTTTTCTGTATGTTCTGTATATAGTGCTCCAGTTCCAGTTTTGTTGTTTGGCAAGCTAAAAACGACCTAAAATTAAACTTTTTAAAACGTCGTAATTTTGACAATTTTTTATATTTTTCTTTATCGATGTTATGTCAATATCAATATAATTAAGGAAAGAAACATTTTTAAAACTTTATTTCTGTAATTTAGAATTTTTACAAACCTTCAAAACAAAGTAAAATGTTAAATAAAAAAATTTAAATCTTTTAGAACAATTAGATTGATTCCATTCAAACCATATTCATAAGTAACGAGCACTTGAAAATACATACATACATATGTATGTATGTATGTATATATATGAATGGTGGTTGGGTACATAAAATTCTCCAGCCACTTACATACATACAACACATGAAAAACAGATGCAATTATAGGTGTTTGACGTTTCCTTTATAGTTAGTTACTATTTACACACAGCACAACACTTCATAGCTAATATTGATTACAAAAGTATCTTTTCGGTGGAAATTTGTTTGTTAAAAACACATAAAATATAAACTAGGGTAGTTGCTTTCGTCCGTCTAGCTCGCGCCAGTAAAGGCATTATCACTAAAATTCCATATTCCATGAGAGCGTCGTGATGAACACAATGCCAAAATTAAAATTTTTATATAGCAACTTTTCTGTATTATTTGTAAAAGGTTGCGGCTAAGTTTTATGACTTGAAAATCACTACCCTTACGAAAATACTAAAATTTTCCTCTACCTCTGTAACGACTTATATACACTTTCAATGGTGTACATATATATAATATAAATAATAAAGTTATCAGTGAATTAATATTAAATAAATAGAATTTGCGTAGACATGTTCAAAAATTAATCATACAAATTCATAACAAATTACTAACCTATACATATGCATTAAATACCTACGCTATATCTAACGTTATTGTTTGTGTGGATAGGCAAAAGAATTTGTTTTCATAACACTTATTTCCATAACTTTTATATTTATAGTATACACTTCACCACAAAAATGCAAAATATTATGCATTGTCACGGCTTATTACCCAGTTCCACTGCAAAACCGTTATTCGTTACCGCAAGAGCAGTTCTTTTGGCGGTGGCTTCTTAGAGCCACAAGTTATATTAAACCCATTTTACGGTTTTCAACTCCACTCAGTTGAATTTAAGTGAAAGTAATTTAATTTAATATCAACCAAACTCATTTTTTCCAGTTTCGCAATCCAAAAAATGTTTTACCTTAATATGTACATATGTATTTCTACAAAATAAATATTTCAAATTAGTTGAATAAATAACTATCTAAAAATAGTTAAATATTATACATATGTAAAACAAGAAAAAATGGTAACTTCGAAAAGGAAGTGTGCAAAATTTTATTAGGATACGGAGAATATGGCTAAATCAACTCAGCTCATCCCTCTGATCATTTATAGGATCTCCAACGTTTGTTTTTGTTGTTGTTTTAACGGAGTTACTAATCCTCGTTAGGATGGCAAGGGTCACTTGTGTTGTCGTCGACGTCATCTAAAGGGAGGCCCAAGAAACGAGCTATTTCGACGGGGTCGGAGCAGAGGGAGGAGGGTGTTAGATGAGTAGGGTTCGTAGGGCATGCAAAGAGGTGGTCAGTATCATGCGGAGACTCGTTGCACGCAGGACCTACATTTGGTAAGTCAGGGTCTATTCTGGATAAGTAGGAGTTTAACCTGCTACAATATCCAGAACGAAGTTGCGCTAGGGTCAC